>NC_135953.1:9236543-9542972 GCF_053455715.1 Rhinoraja longicauda | reverse complement strand
ACCCACTGAGTTACCCCAACATTTTGTGTCCTTTCACATAAGTTCTATTTGCCGATTATCGACTAAATGGATGTTGCCTTGTTAATATTTGTGCCTCCCAAATGGGGAAGACGGGCTCTTGCACTGTTGTGAGCGGCAAAAAGCCTCCTTCCATTAAAGCCAGGAGCATTAAATCCAGGAGCATTAAATCCAGGAGCATTAAATCCAAGAGCATTAAATCCAGGAGCGTTAAATCCAAGCATTAAATCCAGGAGCATTAAATCCAGGAGCATTAAATCCAGGAGCATTAAATCCAGGAGCATTAAATCCAGGAGCATTAAATCCAGGAGCATTAAACCCAAGGGCATTAAATCCAGGGGCATTAAATCCAGGAGCATTTAATCCAGGAGGATTAAATCCAAGAGCATTAAATCCAGGAGCATTAAATCCAAGAGCATTAAACCAGGAGCATTAAATCCAGGAGCGTTAAATCCAGGAGCATTAAATCCAGGAGCATTAAATCCAGGAGCATTAAATCCAAGCATTAAATCCAGGAGCATTAAATCCAGGAGCATTAAATCCAGGAGCATTAAATCCAGGAGCATTAAATCCAGGAGCATTAAATCCAGGAGCATTAAATCCAGGAGGATTAAATCCAAGAGCATTAAATCCAGGAGCATTAAATCCAAGAGCATTAAATCCAAGAGCATTAAATCCAGGAGCATTAAATCCAGGAGCATTAAATCCAGGAGCATTAAATCCACGAGCATTAAATCCACACCTGGTGAATCTTGATTGCTTTGCCTCAATGACAGCTCAAGGAATTAGTCATGTTTTTGTGTTATTACGCTCATATTAAGCCCATTGTGTGTTTCCAGTCAGTTTTTATGCTGACTGTAATTACTTATAAGGTTACTGATGGTTCTTATACACCACACAATTAATTCAGTCACCCCATTTGTCTGCACAATAAGAAACCTTGGCTCTCTTCATAAGTTCATAAGTGATAGGAGCAGAATTAGGTCATCCCGCCCATCAAGTCCACTCCGCCATTCATTCATGGCTGATCTATCTCTCCCTCTCATCCCGTACAGTTTTGGTCTCCTAATCTGAGGAAAGACATTCTTGCCATAGAGGGAGTACAGAGAAGGTTCACCAGATCGATTCCTGGGATGGCAGGACTTTCATATGAAGAAAGACTGGATAGACTCGGCTTGTACTCTCTGGAATTTAGAAGATTGAGGGGGGATCTTATAGAAACTTACAAAATTCTTAAGGGGTTGGACAGGCTAGATGCAGGAAGATTGTTCCCGATGTTGGGGAAGTCCAGAACAAGGGGTCACAGTTTAAGGATAAGGGGGAAGTCTTTTAGGACTGAGATGAGAACGTTTTTATTCACACAGAGTGGTGAATCTGTGGAATTCTCTGCCACAGAAGGTAGTTGAGGCCAGTTCATTGGCTATATTTAAGAGGGAGTTAGATGTGGCCCTTGTGGCTAAAGGGGATCAGGAGGTATGGAGAGAAGGCAGGTACAGGTTACTGAGTTGGATGATCAGTCATGATCATATTGAATGGCGGTGCAGGCTCGAGGGGCCGAATGGCCTACTCCTGCACCTATTTTCTATGTTTCTATGTTTCTATCCCCATTCTCCTGCCTTCTCCCCATAATCCCTGACACCCGTACTAATCAAGCCTATCTCTGCCTTACAAAATATCCAATGGACTTGGCCTCCACAGCCTTCTCTGGCAACGAGCTCCACTGATTCACCACGCTCTGAATGAAGATATTCGTCCTCATCCCCTTCTGAAAGGAAGGTCCTTTTATTTTGAGGCTATGCCCTCTCGCACTAGTGGAAACATCCTCTCCACCGTGTCTTGAGACATCCATCCGGTAACTTAGGTGTACAATGAGTTCAGGTACCATCTATCAGCGACTATTTATTCCTCTGTGCTGTGCTGCTTTTTTGCTACGATCACTCTCAAACTATCTTCTCCTGCTCTGCATTATCAATGACATGACTAAAAAATGCACAATTATGATAACATTTTTTTCAATATATGTTAAGGATGTATTAAACTCGTAGAGTCATAAAGCATGGAAACAGGACCTGTGGCCCAACACATCGTGCCAACCAAGACTGTCCATTTACACTTGTCCCATTGGCACATGTTTGGCCCTTATCCCTATATACCTTTCCTACCCATGTACCAGTCCAAATGTTTAGAGATACAGCGCGGAAACAGGCCCTTCGGCCCACCAGGTCCGCGCCGACCAGCGATCCCCGCACATTAACACTATCCTACACACACTAGGGACAATTTTTACATTTACCAAACCAATTAACCTACACACCTGTACGTCTTTGGAGTGTGGGAGGAAACCGAAGATCTCGGAGAAAGCCCACGCAGGTCACGGGGAGAACGTACAAACTCCGTACTGACAGCACCGGTAGTCGGAATCGAACCCGGATCGCCTATGCTGCATTCGCTGTATGGCAGCAACTCTACCACCGCGCCACCGTGCCGCCCTGAAAATGTCTTTTAAGTGCTGTTATAATCCTGTCTCAACCATCTCCTCTCCTATAAGACAATAGACCCTAAGACATGGGAGCAGAATTAGGCCATTTGGCCCATCAAGTCCGTTCCGTCATTCGATCATGGCTGATCGATTTTTCCCTCCTAACTCCAATCTCCTGCATTCTTCATGTAACCTGTGATAACCTTCTTAATCAAGAACCTGTCAATCTCCGCTTTAAAAATATCCACTGACTTGGCTGCCTGTGGCAATGAATTCCACAGATTCACCACCCTCTGGCTAAAGAACTTCCTCCTCGTCTCCTTTCCCAAAGGTACGTCCTTTTTACTCTGAGGCCGTGCACTCCAGACCTAGACACTCTCACGAGTGGAAAACATCCTCTCCACATCCACTCTATCCACGCCTTTCACTACCGGAGGAAGTAAAACAAAAATTCACCTGTGTAGGAAGGAACTGCAAGATGCTGGCTTAAACCGGGCGGCACGGTGGCGCAGCGGTAGAGTTGCTGCCTTACAGCGAATGCAACGCCGGAGACTCAGGTTCGATCCTGACTACG
The DNA here is from genome assembly GCF_053455715.1 of Rhinoraja longicauda. Taxonomy (NCBI): domain Eukaryota; kingdom Metazoa; phylum Chordata; class Chondrichthyes; order Rajiformes; family Arhynchobatidae; genus Rhinoraja; species Rhinoraja longicauda. Next base: position 9,539,901 of record NC_135953.1, on the reverse strand, counting down.
GGTGCTGTCTGTACGGAGTTTGTACGTTCTCCCCGTGACCTGCGTGGGTTTTCTCCGAGATCTTCGGTTTCCTCCCACACTCCAAAGACGTACAGGTTTGTAGGTTAATTGGCTGGGCAAAATGCAAAAAATTGTCCCTAGTGGGTGTAGGATAGTGTTAATGTGCGGGGATCGCTGGGCGGCGCGGATCCGGTGGGCCGAAGAGCCTGTTTCTGAGCTGTATCTCTAAATAGACGCACAAAGCTGGAGTAACTCAGCGGGAGAGGCAGCATCTCTGGAGAGAGGGAATGGGAGATGTTTCGACCCGTAAAGTCACCCATTCCTTCTCTCCAGTGATGCTGCCTGTCCCGCTGAGTTACTCCAGCTTTTTGTGTCGAACTTAACTTTTTTGTTTTCACCTGATTTCTCCTCCCTTCTCCCTTCCTCCTTTAAAAGTGACTCCATAAATTGGGGCTCCTTTTAATTTAGTTCCACGACTGGAGCTGATTAACTTTGAGCTCAACAGTGGATATGATCTCATTCCTGCAAAATGAATGTGCGCGGAGAGTAAAATACATCAGCGGAAGATGTGAATCCCCCAGGCAGCAGTGAACACGATGAAAGAGACACTCTCATTGAGAGACGCTCTCCAGAGCGAGAAATTGGGGGGGGGGGGGGGGTTGGGGCAGTGCGGGCAGGGGGTTTGTAGCGGGTAGACAGATGTTAGTTTGTTTTACTCTTTGCAGCGGAAAGCCAGCAGGAAACATCTGGAAATCACTTCAAAAAGGAAGAAAGCAAAATGGCCCTTAAGGAAGCTTTCTAAATTCACTTTTTATCCTGGCTAGTGGTGGGACATGTTAGTTCAGAACACCAGGGAAGACCTCGACTGGAGAGGATACATAATCATCTTTGGAAATGCACTGCCCAGGTGTCGGCAAAGCTCCTAGAAACATAGAAACATAGAAAATAGATGCAGGAGTAGGCCATTCGGCCCTTCGAGCCTGCACTGCCATTCAATATGATCATGGCTGATCATCCAGCTCAGTAACCTGTACCTGCCTTCTCTCCATACCCCCTGATCCCTTTAGCCACAAGGGCCACATCTAACTCCCTCTTAAATATAGCCAATGAACTGGCTATATTTAGCTACCTTCTGTGTGGCTAACTGTGTGGCTAAACTGGCTACCTTCTGTGGCAGAGAATTCCACAGACTCACCACTCTCTGTGTGAAGAAATGTTTTCTCATCTCGGTCCTAAAAGACTTCCCCCTTATCCTTAAACTGTGACCCCTGGTTCTGGACTTCCCCAACATCGGGAACAATCTTCCCGCATCTAGCCTCTCCAACCCCTTAAGAATTTTATATGTTTCAATAAGATCCCCCCCTCAGTCTTCTAAATTCCAGCGAGTACAAGCCCAGTCTATCCAGTCTTTCTTCATATAAAAGTCCTGCCATCCCAGGAATCAATCTGATGAACCTTCTCTGTACTCCCTCTATGGCAAGAATGTCTTTCCTCAGATTAGGAGACCAAAACTGTACGCAATACTCCAGGTGCGGTCTCACCAAGGCCCTGTACAACTGCAGCAGAACCTCCCTGCTCCTATACTCAAATCCTCTTGCTATGAATGCCAACGTACCAAAGGACCTGCACCTTCCAAAGGAGCAATTGAACAAAGGAGCATTTAAGTTTAGTTGAGTTGAGGAACACAGCATGGAAGCAGGCCCTTCGGCCCACTGAGTCCATGCCGAACGTCAATCGCCCGCTAACACTAATTCTACGTCCTCCGATAGTGGATGTTTCCACTGGTGGGAGAGTCTAGGACCAGAGGCCATGGCTCCGAATGAAAGGACGTACCTTTAGAAAGGAGAAGAGGAGGAATTTCTTCAGTCAGAGGTTGGGGAATCTTTGGAATTCATTGCCACAGACGGCTGTGGAGGACAAGTCATTGGATATTGACAGATTCTTGATGAGTACGGGTGGCAAGGGGTACGGGGCTGTGAAAGCAGGAGAATGGGTCGAGAGGGAAAGATACTGTAGATCAGCCATGATCGAATGGCAAAGTGGACTTGATGGGCCAAATGGCCTAATTCTGCTCAAGTCAAGTCAAGTCAAGTATATTTGTCACATACATATACAAGATATGCAGTGAAATGAAAGTGACAACGCCTGCGGATTGTGCTAAACTACAAAACAGAATAGAGAAAAAAAAAATTTAACACAAAAAAAAAATTAATACAGTAAATTAAATTAGTCCCTGGTGATATGAGAGTTAACAATCCTGATGGCCTGTGGGAAGAAACTCCGTCTCATCCTCTCTGTTTACACAGCGTGACAGCGGAGGCGTTTGCCTGACCGTAGCAGCTAGAACAGTCCGTTGCTGGGGTGGTAGGGGTCCCCCATAATGTTACTGGCTCTGGATCTGCACCTCCTGATGTATAGGTCCTGCAGGGGGGCGAGTGTAGTTCCCATGGTGCGTTCAGCCGAATGCACTACTCTCCGCAGAGCCTTCCTGTCCTGGGCAGAGCTGTTCCCAAACCAGACTGTGATGTTCCCGGACAAGATGCTTTCTACAGCCCCAGAAATTACAGCTCCTATTACTTATATGTTATATGTTATATGTTATGAACCTCATCCGCTCCTTACGCTTTAGGGGCAATATTACATAGGCCAATTAAGCTACAAACCCACGCGTCTTTGTGATGTGGGAGGGAAACTGGAGGGCCAGGAGGAAACCTCCATGCTCACAGGGAGAACATGCAAACTCCGTACAGACAGTGCCCGAGGTCAGGATCGAACCGGGGTCTCTGGCGCGGTGAGGCAACGGCTCTACCAGTTGTGCCTCTGTTCTCCACGTTTAAGCAGCAGGACCTTTTTTCCTGGAAATGTTTCAGTTTTAGTTTTAGAGATACAGCGCGGAAACAGGCCCTTTGGCCCACTGGGCCCGCGCCGACCAGCGATCCCCGCACATTACCGCTATCCTCTACACACTAGGGACAATTTTAATTTTTACCAAGCCAATTAACCTACAAACCTGTGCGTCTTTGGAGTATGGGAGGAAACCTAAGATCTCGGGGCAAACCCACGCAGGCCACGGGGAGAACGTACAAACTCCGTACAGACAGCACCCGTAGTCGTGATCGAACCCGGGTCACCGGCGCTGTAAGGCAGCAACTCTACCGCTGCGCCACAGTGCCGCCCTAATGTCTTTGATGTTGTGTTGGATCTCGTTTGTCAGCACATTCCCATGGTCAAAGTAGTGTAAGAAAATAACTGCAGATGCTGGTACAAATCGAAGGTATTTATTCACAAAATGCTGGAGTAACTCAGCAGGCCAGGCAGCATCTCGGGAGAGAAGGAATGGGCGACGTTTCGGGTCGAGACCCTAAGAAGGGTCTCAACCCGAAACATCACCCATTCCTTCTCTCCCGAGATGCTGCCTGACCCCAGGGCCGTCTTAATGCATGGGCCTGATGGACACTTGCCCGGGGCCCCACGAGCTTATATGTTTAATTTTATCGACCATTTACATTTTTATTCCTGTGAGTAGTTGTCGTAGGGGCCCCAGTACACTGCTTTGCCCGGGGCCCATAATGCTGTAAAGACGGCCCTGCCTGACCCGCTGAGTTTTCCCATGGTCAATGCTTGTTGCTTAGACAGAAAGCCAGGAGTGCTAACAACCCTGGCTGACTAATTAGTTTCCATTAGGAGCTCTGACACTGGGTGGTTTTCAGCGCTACGGGCAATTTTACTGCATGATTAATGGTTGTTGCAACACAACTGTCTGAATCCCCGACACAGACACTACAAGAAACCCCCCTCTTCTCACACCCAATAAATATTGTACACCATCAGCTGTCACATATGAATTTAGTTTTAATTAAAAATATAAAAGGGTGGGTGGGTGTATGGAACGAGCTGCCGGAGGGGGTAGTTGAGGCAGGGACCATCCCAACGTTCAAGAAACAATGACACCAGGCAGGTACATGGATGGATTGACACAAAATGCTGGAGTAACTCAGCGGGACAGGCATCGTTCTCTGGAGAGAAGCAATGGGTGACGTTTCGGGTTGAGAACCTTCTTCAGACTTTCTCTGAGCTAACAATGATCTATTCTACAATTCCTTGAAAGCATCTCTTTTGATGTCTCGTTTTCACGCCTTACCCTTCCTTATCTCTGTGTCTCCCTCTCCCCCGACTCCCAGTCTGAAAAAGGACCCGAAACGTCACCCATTCCTTCTCTCCAGAGATGCTGCCTGTCCCGCTGAGTTACTCCAGAATTTTGTGTCTATCTTCAGTGTAAACCAGCATCTGTAGTTCCTACACAGGTACATGGATAGCACAGGCTCAGAGGGATATGGGCCAAATGCGGGAAGTGGGACTAGTGTAGCTGGGACATGTTGGCCGGAGTGGGCAAGTTGGGCCGAAGGGCCCGTTTCCACACTGTATCACACTATGACTCTATAAAGTGTTGAACACAGTAACCAGTGCTAAATGGATAGTAGCTTTGAACATCGGTCTACAATTAATTTTTAGACAGGGTTTTAGCCAGTCTTTCATCTTTCTGAGGCTGCTGCCAAATTCGGTAGCATGGTCACGACCAGAAACATCGTCTGTCAATTCCCTCCACAGATACTGTGTGTAGGAAGGAACTGCAGATGCTGGTTTAAACCGAAGATAGACATAAAATATGCCGAAACGTCACCCATTCCTTCTCTCCAGAGATGCTGGCTGTCCCACTGAGTCACTCCAGCATTTTGTGTCTACCCTCCACTGACACTGCCTGAGTTCCTCCAGTACTTTGTCGTTTGCTCAAGATTGCGGCATCTGCAGCCTCTTGTATTGTTATTTCCTGAGCTGTCTATGTGGAGACCGCACCTGGAGTACTGTGTGCAGTTTTGGTCTCCAAATCTGAGGAAGGATATTCTTGCTATTGAGGGCGTGCAGCGTAGGTTTACTTGGTTGATTCCCGGAATGGCGGGACTGTCATATGTTGAAAGACAGGAGCGCCTAGGCTTGTATACACTGGAATTTAGATGGATGAGAGGGGATCTTATCGAAACGTATAAGATTATTAAGGGGTCGGACACTTTAGAGGCAGGAAACATGTTCCCAATGTTGGGGGAGTCCAGAACCAGGGGCCACAGTTTAAGAATAAGGGGTGGGCCATTTAGAACGGAGATGAGGAAAAACATTTTCAGTCAGAGAGTTGTAAATCTGTGGAATTCTCCGCCTCAGAAGGCAGTGGAGGCCAATTCTCTGAAAGCATTCAAGAGAGAGCTAGATAGAGCTCTTAAGGATAGCGGAGTCAGGGGGTATGGGGAGAAGGCAGGAACGGGGTACTGATTGAGAATGATCAGCCATGATCACATTGAATGGTGGTGCTGGCTCGAAGGGCCGAATGGCCTCCTCCACCTATTGTCTATTGTCTATTGTCTATTGAGTCTGCTCGTTCTCCCTGTGACCAGGTTTAGTTTAGTTTAGAGATGCAGCATGGAAACTGGCCCATCGGCCCACCAAGTCCGCACCAAACATTTATCACCTGTGCACTAGTCCTATCCTACACAATGGTGGGCCAAAGGTCCTGCTTTCTTGTTGAATCGCTAAACTAAACTAAACTAAACTAAACAGATGAATGAACAGAACAAGGGGTCACAGTTTAAGGATAAGGGGGAAGTCCTTTAGGACCAAGATGAGAACGTTTTTCTTCACACAGAGAGTGGTGAATCTGTGGAATTCTCTGCCACAGAAGGTAGTTGAGGCCAGTTCATTGGCTATATTTAAGAGGGAGTTAGATGTGGCCCTTGTGGATAAAGGGATCAGGGGGTATGGAGAGAAGGCAGGTACGGGATACTGAGTTGGATGATCAGCCATGATCATATTGAATGGCGGTGCAGGCTCGAAGGGCCGAATGGCCTACTCCTGCACCTATTTTCTATGTTTCTATGTTTCTATGAATGAATGAATGAATAGATGCGTTTATTCGGGATTGACGAAGGAGGCTTCTGAGCGTCAGATGCAGGTGCCTGGCTGTGCAGGGGGAAGGTGTTTCCTATTCCGCATCGCTCCAGATTTCTCTTTGTGATCCAAGGACTTCTGTTGGGAAATATCTACCAATGCACTGGCTACAGCAAGACCTGTGGAAACGAGACACCAAAAAACAAAGCGTTAGTACGCCGAAAGGGCAGACATGGATAAAAACGTTGGCGTGACGGGTGCCCTTTAGGTTGTATAAGAAAATAACTGCAGATGCTGGTACCAATCGACCTCTGAACACAGTTGGTGTTAAAGTTCCTGTATAAAGTCGATATTGTCGGTGAGAATTCATCAAAGTCAGAAAACAAAAACATGCTAGCAATGTGGGATTTTCTTAGGCCATGGAGTCATAGTTATTGAACCATGCCCTTGTGGCTAAAGGGATCAGGGGGGTATGGAGAGAAGGCAGGTACGGGATACTGAGTTGGATGATCAGCCATGATCATATTGAATGGCGGTGCAGGCTCGAAGGGCCGAATGGCCTACTCCTGCACCTATTTTCTATGTTTCTATGTTTCTATGAATGAATGAATGAATGAATAGATGCGTTTATTGTCACGTATGACAAATCACAGTGATATTCTTTGTTTTGTACACCCAAGGTATGCAAAGCGTCGCCACATTAAGGGCGGCGACAAAGTTACAAAGTATCCCACACCAGGTCCTCCTTAGTCTCCCCACCTCCCCCTCCCTCCCGGCGGTTCTCCCACCCACTGAAATAGCTGAAACCGGCTGAGGTGAACATAACTGCTTAGTTTAGATTTCAGATTTTTTTTAGATTCAGAGATACACAGCGCGGAAACAGGCCCTTCGGCCCACCGTGTCCGCGCCGCCCAGCGATCCCCGCACACTAACACTATCCAACACACACCAGGGACAATTTTTACATTTGCCCAGCCAATTAACCTACAAACCTGTACGTCTTTGGAGTGTGGGAGGAAACCGAAGATCTCGGAGAAAACCCACGCAGGTCACGGGGAGAACGTACAAACTCCGTACAGACGGCGCCCGTAGTCAGGATCGAACCTGAATCTCCGGCGCTGCGTTCGCTGTAAGGCAGCAACTCTACCGCTGCGCCACCGTGCCGCTCTAGTTTAGTTTGGTTTAGAGATACAGCTCGGAAATAGGTCCCTTGTCCGCATGTCCGCACCGACCAGCAATCCCCGCACATTAACACACTCTAGGGACAATTTACACTTACACCAAACCAATTAACCTACAAACCTGTACGTCTTTGGAGTTTGGGAGGACACCAAAGATCTCGGAGAAAACCTAGGCAGGTCACGGGGAGAGCCTACAAACTCTGCACAGACAGCACCCGTGGTCAGGATCAAACCTGGGTCTCCGGGGCTGTAAGCGCTGTAAGGCGGCAACTCTACCGCTGCGCCACCCTAACTGTTGTTCATACTTTGCAGGGGAGGATACGGACGACAGCTCGCCCTACGAGCCCAGCAAGCGAGGGTATGACTACGCCAGGCTGGCCTCCATCACAGCAGGTGAGTCTCCTCTTTATCAACAACTGCTGTACACTCGGCCTGGAGAGTGTAATGGGACCGTGTCAGTCGAGGCAAAGACTGGGGAGAGCCAGAAGCACCATACTCTATCTTTCTCAGAGGTTATGGGGAGGAGGCAGGAGGATGGTGTTGAGAGGGAGAGAAGGATCAGCCATGATTGAACGGCGGAGTCGACCTGATGGGCCGAATGGCTTAACTCTGCTCCTATCACTTATGAACTTCTTTGCACCACTTTGCATTCACACACACGTTTCTTCAGGAAATTCTCTGTCCCACTTGGCGCCTACACAATCACATAAGTTCATAAGTGATAGGAGCAGAGATAGGCCATTCGGCCCATCAAGTCTACTCCGCCATTCAGTCATCTATCTCTCCCTCTCAACCCCATTCTCCTGCCTTCTCCCTATAACCCCTAACACCCGTACTAATCAAGAGCCTGTCAATGTCCGGTTTGTGACTTTATCCTCCCACACTCTCTCACTTTTGAATAATTCTGTAAAAGTCAAAAACCTCAGTTTATAAGATCATGTGATCGGACCAGAATTAGGCTATTCGACGCATCCTGTCTACTCTGCCATTCGATCATGACTGATCTATCTTTCCCTCCTAATCTCCTGCCTTCTCCCCATAACCCCTGACACCCGTACTGATCAAGAATCTATCTATTTCTGCCTTAAAAATACCCATTGACTTGGCCGTCTGTGGCAATTAATTCCACAGATTCACCATTCAGAAATTTAGTTCAGTTTAGTTTATTGTCACGTGTACCGAGGTACAGTGAAAAGCTTTTGTTGCGTGCTAACCAGCCGGCGGAAAGACAAGACATGGTGACAATCGATCCATTTACAGTTTAACAACCTACTCTAAACTCTTGCTCACATCCTTTGAATGATTTTATTTTAATTCCTTTGTCTTTGTTGACTCGGAATAGATGAAAGGAGAGACTCAGAGGACACATATCTAAGTGATTGCTCACTTTATTTGAAGCACTGTTACTCAAAAGGAAGTGTCTATAATTTCTTCACAAAATGCTGGAGTAACTCAGCAGGTCAGGCAGCATCTCAGGAGAGAAGGAATGGGTGACGTTTCGGGTCGAGGCCTTGAAGAAGGGTCTCGACCCGAAACGTCACCCATTCCTTCTCTCCTGAGATGCTGCCTGACCTGCTGAGTTACTCCAGCATTTTGTGAATAAATACCTTCGATTTGTACCAGCATCTGCAGTTATTTTCTTATACTGTCTATAATTTCTGCCACCTCACAAACCTGCTCTAGTTTCTACTCTACCAATTCAAAGGTTCAATGGTTCTTCATCATCACATGTACTGAGCTACTGTGAAATACTTTGCATCAGCCTGAAGAAGGGTCTCGACCCGAAACGTCACCCATTCCTTCTCTCCTGAGATGCTGCCTGACCTGCTGAGTTACTCCAGCATTTTGTGATACAATAAATTATCGAATATACATAAACACAATCCCAGATTAAGCACACGGTGTAAAGAAATAGTCCACGGAGATCGCTGGTCGGCGCGGACCCGGTGGGCTGAAGGGCCTGTTTCCGCGCTGTATCTTTAAACTAAACTGCTGACTCATTTTTTTGGAGGTCTTGCCAGCTTTGCTAAGGTGTACTTACATGGAACTCATTTATTGAAGCATTTACTTGGTTGCTACCACTCTTGTAGCTTCCAAAAACCCATGTTGGTTCCAGAATTTGCTGCGGGCGATCATTTGCAGGTTTAGTTTAGTTTAGCTTAGTTTAGTTTAGAGATACAGTGCGGAAATAGGCCCTTCGGCCCACTGAATCTGTGCCATCCAGCGATCCCCGCACATTAACACTATCCTACACATTTGGGACAATTTACAATCAATTCACCTACAAACCTGCAGGTCTTTGGAATGTGGGAGGAAACCAGAGCGCCCGGGGAAACCGCACACAGGTCACGGGGAGAAGGTACAAACTCTGTACAGACAGCACCCGTAGTCAGGATCGAACCCGGGTCTCTGGCGCTGTAAGCACTGTAAGGCAGCGACTCTACCCTGGAATACACTGGAATTTAGAAGGATGAGAGGAGATCTTATCGAAACGTATAAGATTATTAAGGGGTTGGACACGTTAGAGGCAGGAAACATGTTCCCAATGTTGGGGGAGTCCAGAACAAGGGGCCACAGTTTAAGAATAAGGGGTAGGCCATTTAGAACTGAGATGAGGAAAAACTTTTTCAGTCAGAGAGTTGTGAATCTGTGGAATTCTCTGCCTCAGAAGGCAGTGGAGGCCAATTCTCTGAATGCATTCAAGAGAGAGCTGGATAGAGCTCTTAAGGATAGCGGAGTCAGGGGGTATGGGGAGAAGGCAGGAACGGGGTACTGATTGAGAATGATCAGCCATGATCACATTGAATGGCGGTGCTGGCTCGAAGGGCCGAATGGCCTCCTCCTGCACCTATTGTCTATTGTCTATTGTCTATTGTCTACAGCTGCGCCACCGTGCTGCCCTGTGTTCCTCCAACACTTCAGTCTTTACCATCAGGAATTCCTTGGCTAAATCTGCCTCCAGCAATTCTACAGCCAGATGTTTCACCCTGTACAAAAAATTGATCTTCCATGCATCCCTCTTGTTTCTTTCATCCATCGCTTCAAAGCTGCGTTCCCTTGAAACACCCACCAGTGGGAAAAACTTACCTCTATTAAACCCAGCAAGATCTTCCACATCGCTGTCAAGTCACTTCTTAACCTTCTTGGCTCCAGGGTCAACAACCAGTACAAAGAAAACTCTCTCACCTCATCTCTTGATGTGTAAATACTTCACTTGGCATTGGACGACTGACCCAGAGAGAGGAGCTATCCTCTGGACTTTAGACTTTAGAGATACAGAAACAGGCGGAAACAGGCCCCCTGGGCCCACCGTGTACAACCGGCGATCACCCCGCTCACGAACGCGATCCTACACACTATGGACAATTTTACAATCGCAGTGTGGGAGAAAAAAAACCGGAGCACCCGGAGAAAACCCCACGCGGAGAATGTACAAACTCCGTACAAACATCGTCCGTAGTCAGGATAAAACCCGGTCAGGGTCTCTGGCGCTGCAAGGCAGCAACTCTAGCGCTGCACCACCGTTCCACCCTCAGCCTAGGCTATCCCATCTCCAGTCTGCAAGCATCTCAGCTCCTGTCTGGTGCTCATTAACCATTATTTCTTGAGGCATGTTTATTTTTTTATGGTACTTCATTTGTCACAGGTAGAGTGAAACTCATTCTTGTATGCAGCTCAGTACAAGTAACACTGTACATAAGCACCTAGATACATGTTAGATAAGCATCTCAGATACAGTACAAGTATGTAGCAGTGGTTCACTGAGACAGCACGCAGAGTCACCAGTTTGGCACCATTTTCAAATCCCAGTTGTTGTAAGTGCAGCGTTCTTGGCCTGACCATGAAGGCCCGTTGCCATGGCGTCCACTCACTTAGAGCGGCTAATCTAAAAGGAAAAGAGCGCATGAACGACTCACCTCGGTGCTGTAAACACCATAGCTGACACATCACAACAGCAGCAATAACAAGTCAGTATATACTATCGGTGGCACAACAGTAGAGTTGCTGCCTCACAAAGCCAGAGGCCCGGGTTCGATCCTGACTACGGGTGCTGTCTGCGCAGAGCTTGCAGGTTCTCCCCGTGACCAGCGTGGGTTTTCTCCGAGATCTTCGGTTTCCTCCCACACTCCATAGACGTACAGGTTTGTAGGCTAATTGGCTTGGTATACATGTAATTTGTCCCTAGTGTGTGTAGGATCGTGTAGTGCTAATGTGCGGTGATCGCTGGTCGGTGCGGACCCGGTGGGCCGGAGGGGCCTGTTTCCGCGCTGTATCTCTAAACTAAACACAAAAGTCTGGAGTAACTCAGCAGGCCAAATGCAGGCAGGTGGGGCTAGTGCAGTTGGGACACATTGGTTGGTGTGGGCAATCTGGGTTGAATGGCCTATTTCCACGCTGTATGACTCTAAGACTCCATAACGGTAGCGTTGCTGTCTGGCAATCAGGGTTTTACCTCTGCTATTCCTGTTCATGGTTATTAACATTGATGAACATGCTACAACAGACACAAAGTACAAGATAGACACAAAATGCTGGAGTAACTCAGCGGGACAGGCAGCATCTCTGGAGAGAAGGAACGGGTGACGTTTCAGGTCGAGATCCTTCTTCAGAAACATCACCCGTTCCTTCTCTCCAGAGATACTGCCTGTCCCCCTGAGTTACTCCAGCATTTGGTGTCTATCTTCAGTGTAAACCAGCATCTGCTGTTCCTTCCTGAAACGAAATCATCGCTGGGATAATTTTCTTGACCCTCTCCAACGCCAGCACATCCTTCCTCAGATATGGGGCCCAAACCTGCTCACGATACGCCAAGTGCGGCCTTGTCGAGCCTCAGCGTTACATCCCTACACCCAGTTGGCACAAGGTCTATAGGAAGATTCAATGTTTGTCCAATTGGTTTCACAGGGTCTGACGTAGGTGTGACACGGGCCAACCGTTGCCTGGATGCGGCCAAGGCCTGCAATGTGGACGAGTCGTGCCAGCGGCTGCGGACAGAGTACGTGTCCTCCTGCATCAAGCGCTCCAGCAAGACGGAGGCCTGCAACCACCTCAAGTGCCACAAAGTCCTGCGCAAGTTCTTCGATCGCGTCCCCGTCGAGTTCACGCATGAGCTGCTCTTCTGCCCCTGTGAGGACACGGCCTGTGCCGAGCGCAGGAGGCAGACCATTGTCCCCTCCTGCTCCTACTACGTCAAGGAGAAGCAGAACTGCCTGTCGCTGCTGGAGTCCTGCAAGGTCGACGTTGTCTGCAGGTAAAGAGGTCCGTTCGCCCCTCGAGCTGGCACCCCGTCTCCCTGCAAGTGTCAAAGAATCGGCGATGGCCAAATGGGAAATAGAAGCCCTGCCTTTAGTTTAGTTTGGTGATACAGCGCGGAAACAGGCCCTTGGGCCCACCGGGTCCACAACGACCGGCGATCCCCGCCCCAGCAGGAACGGGGTACTGATTGAGAATGATCAGCCATGATCACATTGAATGGCGGTGCTGGCTCGAAGGGCCGAATGGCCTCCTCCTGCACCTATTGTCTACTGTCTATTGTCTATTGTTTACACTAACGCACGCACACACTGGGGACAATTAACACTTGTACCTAGCCAGTTTACCTACAAACCTGTACGTCTTTAGAGTGTGGGAGGAAACGGAAGTTCTTGGAGAAAACCCACGTGGTCACGGGGAGAACGTGCAAACTCTGTACAGACAACCCCTATAGTCGGGATGGAACCCGGATCTCCGATGCTGCAAGCGTTGTAAGGCAGCAACTCTACCGCTGCGCCACCTTGCTGTCCTGTTCATTCATTCATTTGTCCACAGAAAGTGGGATTCGATGGTGAGCCCCAGCATTTATTATCAATCACCAGATATGTCATAGAGTGATACAATGTGGAAACAGGCCCCCAACTCGCCCACACCGGCCAACATGTCCCAGCTACACTAGTCCCACCTGCCTGCGTTTGGCCCATATCCCTCCAAACCTGTCCTATCCATGTACCTGTCTAACTGCTTCTTAAACGTTGGGATAGTCCCAGCCTCAACTGTCTCCTCTGGCAGCTCGTTCTGAACTGAGCGGAGTATAAGATCATTTCAAATGTCAGTCATGGTCTTAGTTTCAGTTTTCTGTTTAGCTTTGGAGATACAGCGTGGAAACAGGCCAAAGTCTACACCGACTAGCGGTCACTCCAAACACTAGCACTATCCTACACACTAGGGACAATTTACCATTTTTACCAAAGCCAAGTGACCTTCAAACGTGCACGTCTTTGGAGCGTGGGAGGAAACCGGAGGATCTGGAGAAAACCCATGCAGGTCACGGGGAGAACGTACAAACTCTGTACAGATGGCACCCATAGTCAGGATCGAACCGTTATCTCTGGCGCTGTAAGGCAGCAACTCTACCGTTGTGCCACTCTGCCGTCCTAGCCCGAGTTACAGAGTCAAAGAGTCAAAAGTGTTGAATTGTCACTGTGTACCACAGCGGAACTGTAAACACAGTAAATGTAGTTAACTCAGCGAGACAGGCAGCATCTCTGGAGAGGAATGGGTGATGTTTCGGGTCTGAAGAAGGGTCTCAACCCGAAACGTCACCCATTCCTTCCCTCCAGAGATGCTGCCTGTCCCGCTGAGTTACTCCAGCTTTTTGTGTCTACGGTTTAAACCAGCATCTGCAGTTCCTTCCGGCACAAATGTCGATAACATATAGTGCAATAAAAACACTAAGCCCTTAGCACAACCAACGACAGTTCATTGTTCCTTGGTTATTCCCCAGTTCAGACACAAACACAAAAGTCTCGACTCACAGGTCAGTGCAGTCATATGGTGCTCTGTTGTCAGAGGTGCCATCTTTACAATGAAACATTAAACTAGGGTAACATACAGTCATTGTCATACAGCATGGAAACAGCCCCTTCGGCCCAACTTACCCATGCTGTCCCAGATGCCCCCAGATACCTGCCCGCGTATGGTCCATATCCCTCGAAACCTTTCCTATTCGTGTACCTGTCCAAATGTCTTTGGAATATTGTTACGGTACCTGCCTCAACTACCTCCTGTGGTAGCTCATTCTACACACTCACCATCATTTGTGTTCCCCTCTCACCTTAAACCTACGGCATGTCCTCTGGTTCTTGATTCCCCTACTCTGGGTAAAAGGCTTGGTGCATTTATCTTAATCTATTGCCTCAGCTCTCTCATGTAAATTTTAAATACTCAATATCACTATTTCACCAAGTGCCACTTGGGCGGCACGGTGGCGCTGCGGTAGAGTTGCTGCCCTACAGCGCCAGAGACCCGGGTTCGATCCTGACTACGGGCGCTGTCTGTGTGGAGTTTGTACGTTCTCCCCGTGACCTGCGTGGGTTTTCTCCGAGATCTTCGGTTTTCCACACTCCAAAGATGTACAGGTATGTAGGTTAATTGGCTTGGGCAAAAAAATGTAAAATTGTCCCTGTGTGTGTGTGTGTGTGGAGTAGTGTTAATGTGCGGGGGTCGCTGGTCGGTGCGGACTCGGTGGGCTGAAAGGCCTACTTCCACGCTGTAACTCTAAAATAAACTAAACTAAACTAAAACTGAGGGGGACCAAGTTTATTCTTCACTGAACATTTCAAAGAAACAGATTCTCTGGTCATTTTGGCATTGGTTTGCATGGGAATCATGAGGCGTAATCATGAACTAGTTTTTAGTTTTAGAGATACAGCGCGGAAACAGGCCCTTCAGCCCACCGAGTCCGCGCCGCCCAGCGATCCCCGCACATTAACACTATCCTACACACACTTGGGACAATTTTTACATTTACCCAGCCAATTAACCTACATACCTGCACGTGGGAGGAAATCGAAGGTCTCGGAGAAAACCCACGCAGGTCACCGGGAGAACGTACAAACTCCGTACAGACAGCACCCGTAGTCGGGATCGAACCCGGGTCTCCGGCGCTGCATTCGCTGTAAGGCAGCAACTCTACCGCTGCGCTACCGTGACCGCCGACTTAGAACATAGAATAACACAGCACACAAGGCCTGTGCCGAACATGATGCCAAATTAAACTAATCTGCTCTGCCCGCACCTGATAAATATCCCTTCATGCCCTTCATATCCATCCTCAACATCTCCCGATAGGTAATACCCCCTGATCCTGGCAGCATTTTGGTGATCCTCTTCTGCACCCTCTCCCCAAGCCTCCTCGTCCTTCCCGTCACATGGTCGACCAGAACTGCAGACAACACTGTACAGAGGAATGTGAGGCGTTGCATTTAGGGAGCAGTAACATGGGCAGAACCTACACAGCGAATGGTAGGGTTGTAGAGCAGAGGGATCTAGCACCATAGGTGCAGAGTTCATCGAAAGTGCCACCGCAGGTAGACAATGGGTGCAGGAGGAGGCCGTTCGGCCCTTCGAGCCAGCACCGCCATTCAATGTGATCATGGCTGATCATTCTCAATCAGTACCCCGTTCCTGCCTTCTCCCCATACCCCCTGACTCCGCTGTCCTTAAGAGCTCTATCTAGCTCTCTCTTGAATGCTTTCAGAGAATTGGCCTCCACTGCCTTCTGAGGCAGGGAATTCCACAGATTCACAACTCTCTGACTGAAAAGGTTTTTCCTCATCTCAGTTCTAAATGGCCTACCCCTTATTCTTAAACTGTGGCCCCTTGTTCTGGACCCCCCCAACATTGGGAACATGTTTCCTGCCTCTAACGTGTCCAACCCCTTAATAATCTTATACGTTTCGATAAGATCTCCTCTCATCCTTCTAAATTCCAGTGTATACAACCCTGGTCGCTCCAGTCTTTAAAAAAAGGCTTTTTGCACATCAGGCAGAGTATTGACTACAGAGGTTGGGAGGTCATGTTGCAGTTGTGAAAGACATTGCTGTGGCCGCGTTTAGAGTATTGTGTTCAGTTTTAGGCACCATGTCGTAGGAAAGATGTTGTCAAGATGGCAAGGGTGCAGAAAAGATTTACGAGGATGTTGCCAGGACTCAAGAGCCTGAGTTACAGAGAGAGGTCAAGAAGGCTCGGACTCTAATCCTTGGATGATGGGTGATCTTGTAGAGGTATACAAAATCATGAGAGGAATAGGTGCACAGATTCTCTTGCCCAGAGTAGTGGCATCAAGGAAGGGAGAATATAGGCTTAAGGTGAACGTGACAAGATTTAATAGGAATCTGAGGGGTCATTTTTTCACGCAAAGGGTGGTAGGTGTATGGAACGAGCTGCCGGAGAAGGTAGTTGAGGCAAGGGCAATTGCAACATTTAAGAAACATTTAGACAGGTACATGGATTGGACAGGTTTGGAGGGATGTGGACCAAATACAGGCAGGTGGGACTAGTGTAGATGGGACAGATTGGCCGGTGTGGGGAAGTTGGGCCGAAGGTCCTGTTTCCACGCTGAGTTGCTGTCCATAATTAATTCCCACCTCTCAACCCCTCTGCCCTCCACTTTCACCCAAGGAATTAGAATTCCAAGCACTCCGAACATGGATTAAGGTCATCTGTCTCTGACTCTTGTAATGTTTGACATGAAAGGCATTTGTGCAATATCAACACAGCTCCCAGGAACAGCATGAAACCGTCCCTAATTCAGCGATAAATTGACAACCTCTGAAACAGACACAGTGGAACGAAGGGACCTGGTAGTGGGGAAGATACATCATTTCACACTGCTGCAGGAAGTAGTGTTCCATCAAATCAGGAGTCAAAGCGGAACAGTGGCGCAGCGGTAGAGTTGCTGCCTTACAGCGAATGCAGCGCCAGAGACCCGGGTTCGATCCCGACTACGGGCGCCGTCTGTACGGAATTTGTACGTTCTCCCCGTGACCTGCGTGGGTTTTCTCAGAGATCTTCGGTTTCCTCCCACACTCCAAAGATGTACAGGTATGTAGGTTAATTGGCTTGGTAAATGTAAAAATTGTCCCCAGTAGGTAGAGGATAGTGTTAGTGTGCGGGGATCGCTGGTCGGCTAAGGATAGCGGAGTGAGGGGGTATGGGCTATCCTTAAGAGCTCTATCCAGCTCTCTCTTGAATGCATTCAGAGAATTGGCCTCCACTGCCTTCTGAGGCAGATAATTCCACAGATTCACAACTCTCTGACTGAAAAAGTTTTACCTCATCACAGTTGCAAATGGCCTACCCCTTATTCTTAAACTGTGGCCCCTTGTTCAGGACTCCCGCAACATTGGGAACATGTTTCCTGCCTCTAACGTGTCCAAGCCCTTAATAATCTTATACGTTTTGATAAGATCCCCCCTCAGTCTTCTAAATTCCAGTGTATACAAGTATTAAAGGATGTACCTTTAGTAAGAAGATGCGGATGAATTTTGTTTGTCAGAGGGTGGTGAATCTGTGGAATTCACTGGCATAGGCACCTGTGCAGGCAGTCATTGTATATTTTTAAGGCACAAAATTTGAGATTCTTGATTAGTGCGGGTGTCAGGGATTGCGGGGCGAAGGCAGGGGAATGGAGTTGAGGGGGGAAGATAGATCAGCCAAGATTGAATGGCGGAGTAGACTTGATGGGCCGAATGGCCTAATTCTGCTCCTGTAACTTATGAACTTATGAACATATGATGGGGCGGAAGGTGAAAACCGGGGTTACTCTATCTTTGCTGCAGTAGGAAAAGGAATGAGAGCAGTGATGCAGGACAATGTGAGACCGATGAGGGCCCTGGAAGAAGAGAAGCCACAGTTGAAAAAGAAGGAAGACTATGGCACGGTGGCGCAGCGGTAGAGTTGCTGCCTTACAGCGAATGCAGCGCCGGAGACTCGGGTTCGATCCCGACTACGGGAGCTGTCTGTACGGAGTTTGTACGTTCTCCCCATGACCTGCGTGGGTTTTCTCCGAGATCATCGGTTTCCTCCCACACTCCAAAGACGTGCAGATACACAGGTTAATTGGCTGGGCAAATGTAAAAATTGTCCCTAGTGGGTGTAGGATAGTGTTAGTGTGCTGCGGGGATCGCTGGTCGTCACGGACCCGGTGGGCCGAAAGGGCCTGTTTCTGCGCTGTGTTTTTAAACTAAAACTTTTAAAAAACTAAACTAAACTACAAAATCACCATGTGGAAAGTCCCATCATTGGAGCAGAAGTGGCAGTGGAAAGTAAGGCATGTGTGAGAGGATCTGGGTGGATCATTTAGAACGGAGGGTAGGCCATTTAGAACGGAGATGAGGAAAAACTTTTTCAGTCAGAGAGTTGTGAATCTGTGGAATTCTCTGCCTCAGAAGGCAGTGGAGGCCAATTCTCTGAATGCATTCAAGAGAGAGCTAGATAGAGCTCTTAAGGATAGCGGAGTCAGGGGGTATGGGGGGAAGGCAGGAACGGGGTACTGAATGAGAATGATCAGCCATGATCGCATTGAATGGCGGTGCTGGCTCGAAGGGCCGAATGGCCTCCTCCTGCACCTATTGTCTGTTGTCTATTGTCTATCAGAAGGAGAGAGAAAGAAACGGAAGAGGAGCAGGCGATCTGAAATTGGGTTGCCGTCAGATTGGAGACTACTGCCCAACCGGAATATGAGGTGCTGTTCCTCTCTTGAGTCTGAAACACAGAAACAGAAACATAGAAAGTAGGTGCAGGAGGAGGCCATTGGCCCTTTCGAGCCAGCACCTCCATTCAATGTGATCATGGCTGATCATTCTCAATCAGTACCCCGTTCCTGCCTTCTCCCCATACCCCCTGACTCCGCTATCCTTAAGAACTCTGATCTAGCTCTCTCTTGAATGCATTCAGAGAATTGGCCTCCACTGCCTTCTGCTTAAACCTCTCAGAAAGTCGAGGCTCTGGCATGCCATCTTTGTGATTCTATCCATGTGCTGTTTTTTCCCCATATCCCTTGATTCCGTTAGCCCAAAGAGCTAAATCTAACTCTCTCTTGAAAACAAGGCCCAAAATGAAGGTTAGCGCCAATTTGTCGGCCAAGAGGGAACTTGCTTGCCACTAATTAGCCTCCCCCCTCCCCAGTTTCTGCAGCAGCTGCACCTTTACCATCTGAGGTGGCTTATTTTCTCCTTGTGCACATGCCTGTCTGTGCCTTACTTCCCAGCCCATTTCTTTCAATTCCCAATTCAGTGGTGTTGCAGCAGGCCATTAATAGTGGAATGCATAAGTGGTACAGTGCTTCTCTCTTAGGGCCTCAAAATGATTTAATTACCTCCACAATTCAATCTCTGTAATCCTCAGGCTTTTAAATCATCCGATTCCCATTTCTCCAATTTAGTTTAGTTTAGACCAGGGTTTGATCCTGACTGTGGGCGCCATCTGCACGGAGTTTGTACGTTCTCCCCGTGACCTGCATGGATTTTCTCCGAGAAATTTGGGTTCCTCCCACACTCCAGAGACGTACAGGTATGTAGGTTATTGCAGGTGCAGCAGGCAGTGAAGAAGGCGAATGGTATGTTGGCATTCATAGCGAGGGGATTTGAGTATAGGAGCAGGGAGGTTCTGCTGCAGTTGTACAGGGCATTGGTGAGACCGCACCTGGAGTATTGCTTACAGTTTTGGTCTCCTAATCTGAGGAAAGACATTCTTGCCATAGAGGGAGTACAGAGAAGGTTCACCAGATTGATTCCTGGGATGGCAGGACTATGAAGAAAGACTGGATAGACTCGGCTTGTACTCGCTGGAATTTAGAAGATTGAGGGGGGATCTTATAGAAACTTACAAGATTCTTAAGGGGCTGGACAGGCTAGATGCAGGAAGATTGTTCCCGATGTTGGGGAAGTCCAGAACAAGGGGTCACAGTTTAAGGGGGAAGTCTTTTAGGACCGAGATGAGAAAGTTTTTTTTCACACAGAGTGGTGAATCTGTGGAATTCTCTGCCACAGAAGGTAGTTGAGGCCAGTTCATTGGCTATATTTAAGAGGGAGTTAGATGTGGCCCTTGTGGCTAAAGGGATCAGGGGGTATGGAGAGAAGGCAGGTACGGGATACTGAGTTGGATGATCAGCCATGATCATATTGAATGGCGGTGCAGGCTCGAAGGGCCGAATGGCCTACTCCTGCACCTATTTTCTATGTTTCTATGTTAGCTTGGTATCAATGTAAAAATTATCCCCTGCGTAGGATGGTGTTAATGTGCGGGGATCGCTGGGTCGGTGCGGACTCGATGGGCCGTAGGGCTTGTTTCTGCGCTGTATCTCTAAACTAGACTAAATCCCTTGCATGTCAGGAGTGGATGAGAAAGTGAGCTAACATAGAACCCTTGTGAACATCGAGGCTCAGTTGTCAATGTGGCCTCAGTGGGACAAAGCACCTTGTCCCACGCTGTATCTCTAAACTAAAGTAACACATGCATACAGACACACAGCGCCCGAGGTCAAGATTGAACCTCGTGTTGTGAGGCAACTGCCCTACAAGTTGTTCCACCTTTTGATTTTAACTCCACTTCCCAGTCTTAATGGGGCAGCACGGTGGCACAGCGGTAGTGTTGCTGCCTTACAGCGCCAGAGACTCGGGTTCGATCGGAACTACAGGTGCTGTCTGTACAGAGTTTGTACATTCACCCCGTGCCCTGTGTGGGTTTTAAACAATAGACAATAGACAATAGGTGCAGGAGGAGGCCCTTCAAACCAGCATCACCATTCAATGTGATCATGGCTGATCATTCTCAATCAGTACCCCGTTCCTGCCTTCTCCCCATACCCCCTGACTCCGCTATCCTTAAGAGCTCTATCCAGCTCTCTCTTGAATGCATTCAGAGAATTGGCCTCCACTGCCTTCTGAGGCAGAGAATTCCACAGATTCACAACTCTCTGACTGAAAAAGTTTTTCCTCATCTCCGTTCTAAACGGCCTACCCATTATTCTTAAACTGCGGCCCCTTGTTCTGGACTCCCCCAACATTGGGAACGTGTTTCCTGCCTCTAACGTGTCCAACCCCTTAATAATCTTATATGTTTCGATAAGAATCAGAGCAGATATGTTTTCTCCGGGATCTTCCCAGGTTCCAAAGACGTACAGGTTTGCAGGTTCATTTGCTTGGTAAAATTGTAAATTGTCCCCAGTGTGTGTAGGATAGTGTTAGTGTGCGGGGATCGCTGATCGGCACGGACATGGTGGGCCGAAAGGCCTGTTTCACACACTGTATCTCTAAACTAAACTAAGCTAAGCAAAGGAGGGCATGTATATTGGTGCAGTGAGCCACTGTGCAAAATCTCTGCATCACTGTGGCCTAGTTATACTCATGTAAATGAATGACGAGAGACATTATAAATGGATCTGCCCATTGCAGGGGTTTTCACCACAAGGAGTCAAGAAAACAGGAAGACAAGTGACACCTCTTAACAATTTGAGAACCATGAGACCCATGGAGACCATGTTTTAGACCATGAGACTAGAGCAGTGAAAGGTTATTCAACTGTGCCTGCATCTTTGTACTATGGGAGAGATGCTGTCAAGCTGGAAAGGGTGGAGAGAGGATTTACGCGGACTCGATGGCCTGAGCTACAAGGAGAGATTGAGTAGGCTGGGACTCTATTCCTTGGAACGCAAGAGGATGAGGGCGTGATCTTTTATGGGTGTTTTCAAAGAGTCAGAGCAAACAATAGACAATAGACAATAGACAATAGACAATAGGTGCAGGAGGAGGCCATTCGGCCCATCGAGCCAGCACCACCATTCAATGTGATCATGGCTGATCATTCTCAATCAGTACCCCGTTCCTGCCTTCTCCCCATACCCCCTGACTCCGCTATCCTTAAGAGCTCTATCTAGCTTGACATGAAGGGAAAGCTTCTTGCTTCACTGTTGAAGTAAATCTAGATTAACTGAACGGTAAATTAATTGGAAGTTAAGGTGTCCTGGTGCAGGACTTAATTCCTCAGAGCGCAGGAGGATGAGGGGTGATCTTATAGAAGTGTACAAAATCATGAGAGAAATGGGTCGGGTAGATGCGCAGAGTCTCTTGCCCAGAGTAGGGGAATCGAGGACCAGAGGACATAGGTTTAAAGTGAGGGGGGGGAAAAGATTTAATAGGAACCTGAGGAGGTGACGTTTTTTACACAAAGCACGGTATGGAATGAGCTGCCGGAGGAAGTGGTTGAGGCAGGGACTATTGTAACGTTTAAGAAACATTTAGACAGGTACATGGATAGGACAGATTTAGCGGGATATGGGGCAAACATAGGCAGGTGGGACTAGCGCAGATGGGACATGTTGGTCGACGTGGGCAAGTTAGGCCGAAGGGCCTGTTTCCACACTGTTTGACTCTATGACCCTATCCAATTTAATTCCTCTGTGATTCCAATCCTCCTGCACAAAGAAGCAGGCACAGTTGAATAACCTTTCACTGCTCGAGAGACCAAATTCAAATAAGGAAGCGGTGGGAATTTAAATTATTTTAGTGTAAGAAAATAACTGCAGATGCTGGTACAAATCGAAGGTATTTATTCACAAAATGCTGGAGTAACCTAGCAGGTCAGGCAGCATCTCAGGAGAGAAGGAATGGGTGAAGTTTCGGGTCGAGACCCTTCTTCAGACTGATGTCAGGGGGGCAGGACAAAGGAAGGATATAGGTGGAGACAGGAAGATAGAGGGAGATCTGGAAAGGGGGAGGGGGAAGAGAGGGACAGAGGAACTATCTAAAGTTGGGGAAGTCGATGTTCATACCACTGGGCTGCAAGCTGCCCAGGCGAAATATGAGGTGCTGTTCCTCCAATTTCCGGTGGGCCTCACTATGGCACTGGAGGAGGCCCATGACAGAAAGGTCAGACTGGGAATGGGAGGGGGAGTTGAAGTGCTCGGCCACCGGGAGACCAGTTTGGCCAAAGCGGACGGAGCGCAGGTGTTGAGCGAAGCGATCGCCGAGCCTGCGCTTGGTTTCGCCGATGTAAATAAGTTGACATCTGGAGCAGCGGATGCAATAGATGAGGTTGGAGGAGGTGCAGGTGAACCTCTGTCTCACCTGGAAAGACTGTTTGGGTCCTTGGATGGAGTTGAGGGGGGGAGGTAAAGGGACAGGTGTTGCATCTCGTGCGGTTGCAGGGGAAAGTGCCCGGGGATGGGGTGGTTTGGGTAGGAAGGGACGAGTGGACTAGGGAGTTACGGAGGGAACGGTCTCTGCGGAACGCAGAAAGGGGAGGGGATGGGAAGATATGGCCAGTGGTGGGGTCCCGTTGTAGGTGTTTTTAGTAATTATTTTAGTAATTAGTAGAAATTATAGAGTTGTGGATGTAGCCCATTCCATACACAAACCTGCCTCCTCCTTCCCCGTCTACACACTGCTTCGGTAAAGCAGCCAACGTAATCATGGGCGTCTTACACCCTGGTCATTCCCTCATCCTCTCTCTCCCGTTGAGCAATAGATATAAAGGCTTGAAAGACTGTACCACCAGATTCAGGACCAGCTTCTTTCCCCCAGTGTTATCGGTCTTCTGAATGGTCCTCTCATAAGCCCAGGGTCTCGTTCCCATCTCCCAACCCACCTCATGGTAGCCTCTGTGCTTTTTTTTTTTTAATCTGGCACTTTCTCCGTAGCTGACACAATATGTTGCACTCCAGTACGTTTAATCTTTGCCCTCCCAGATGTACTTGTGCTCCCACTCACATTTAGATTTTGACTTTTTGAGATACAACGGGGAAACAGGCCCTTCGGCCCACTGAGTCCACACCGATGGACGATCACCCCGTTCACTAGCACTATCCTACACTCTCGGGACAGCCCACCTCTGAGAGGAAACAAAACATTATTTCCGACTTAAGTGGGTGATCCTTGTCTTGATTCTCTCACGGGGAAACTTCCTCTCCGTGTCCACTTTTTCAGGAGCCCCTGGGAGCGGAAATAACTGTTCTATTTCCCCTGCTCTTTGTTTAGATTAAATACGTGTTTACATTTTCCAGGACTGTTTCTACTCACCTGGACTCTTTGTTTCCTGCGTTCTATGTAAACTTACCGATACTGTTTCTGGGCTCTGTGCTTTTTGTTCTCTGCTCCTTTTAAACCGAGTTTGGCTCTGATCCCCACAATCCTTTCTCTCATCAAGGTGATGTTTACCACTCTCTCTTTAGTCACTGTGACCCAGTTTTCCCATTGGTACCAGCAAACGCACCTGGGCTCTGCTGAAACTCACTGCCAATCTGTTTCCTTAGTCCTACTTAGAGTCATAGTTGCAAGGACCGCAGGTACGTAGTATCCTGCATGTGACACTGCAGGTGGTGGAGATGGGCTTGAGACACGCTGGGATTCATCACTCAGGACTTGCATTCAAGAGAGAGACAATGCATTCAAGAGAGAGCTAGATAGAGCTCTCAAGGATAGCGGAGTCAGGGGGTATGGGGAGAAGGCAGGAACGAGGTACTGATTGAGAATGATCAGCTATGATCACATTGAATGGCGGTGCTGGCTCGAAGGGCCGAATGGCCTCCTCCTGCACCTATTGTCTATTGTCTATTGTCTATAACAAAGAGAAAATGTTTTTTTCTTCTTTTCCAAACATCCAATATCATTTTCTCCCTCCTTTCCCCACAGTTCCAGTTCCCACAGGTCTACTGTGCTTTTCCATCCATATATTTTCCGGTCGTTTGATAGACAATAGACAATAGACAATAGACAATAGGTGCAGGAGGAGGCCATTCGGCCCTTCGAGCCAGCACCGCCATTCAATGTGATCATGGCTGATCATTCTCAATCAGTACTCCGTTCCTGCCTTCTCCCCATACCCCCTGACTCCGCTATCTTTAAGAGCTCTATCTAGCTCTCTCTTGAATGCATTCAGAGAATTGGCCTCCACTGCCTTCTGAGGCAGAGAATTCCACAGATTCACAACTCTCTGACTGAAAACGTTTTTCCTCATCTCAGTTCTAAATGGCCTACCCCTTATTCTTAAACTGTGTGGCCCCTGGTTCTGGAATCCCCCAACATTGGGAATGTGTTTCCTGCCTCTAACGTGTCCAACCCCTTAATAATCTTATACGTTTCGATAAGATCTCCTCTCATCCTTCTAAATTCCAGTGTATACAAGCCTAGTCACTCCAGTCTTTCAACATACGACAGTCCCGCCATTCCGGGAATCAACCTAGTAAACCTACGCTGCACGCCCTCAATAGCAAGAATATCCTTCCTCAAATTTGGAGACCAAAACTGCACACAGTACTCCAGGTGCGGTCTCACTAGGGCCCTTTACAACTGCAGAAGGACCTCTTTGCTCCTATAATCAACTCCTCTTGTTATGAAGGCCAACATTCCATTGAAATGGTGATGCAGGACTTTGCCACAACCGTGGTTTTCAAGTCCAGTGATGCCCGGCTGCTTCCATTCTACAAAAGGTCCCACTGACCTAGCTGAGCTCTTCCTCAATAGCAACCCTTTGTCTGGAAAGAAGACTGCTACAAAAGGCAAAATAATATACCATTCTTCACCCTCGCTGGAAACAAAATAGTCATTCATATTTAGGTCATTTCACAGGGGTTTGCAACCGAAATCAAAAGCATTCCTCCAAAAATCTAATCATCTTTCAGCAACAGAAGCTGCTCAAAGGATACAACTACAAAAAATAAAAATCCCCCAACTGCAATGATGTAAAGATCTATTACACTAGAAATCTCAAACACTCAATTCTATGAGACACATCTGGAGATATATTTTTTGTCAGTCCCGCTTGGCTGTGAGGAGTGAGATAAGAAGACCAGCTTTAATGGTTTCAGGAGTGCTGCAGTAACTTAACATCCCCAAGCAATAAATAAGCTACTGATATGTTAACTGCTCACTCATCCCGCAC
Organism: Rhinoraja longicauda; assembly: GCF_053455715.1. Taxonomy (NCBI): domain Eukaryota; kingdom Metazoa; phylum Chordata; class Chondrichthyes; order Rajiformes; family Arhynchobatidae; genus Rhinoraja; species Rhinoraja longicauda. The sequence continues at coordinate 9,514,090 of NC_135953.1, read as the reverse complement.
TTCATTTAGAGCACCTCCTCCTAGGTTGCGGAGCGATCTTTAACCTGACCTCTGCCATGGGTGGGATCGCTGGGCTATTTCATGCTGTCGTTTAGTTTTAGTTCAGTTTAGAGGTAAGGCAGGGAAACAGGCCCCTTCGGCCCGCCGGGGTCACTCCGACCACCGATCACCGCGTACCCTAACGCTACACACTAGGGACAATCGACAATTTTTACCAGCGACAATTATCCAACAAGCCTGCACGTCTTTGGAGAGTGGGAGGAAACCGGAGCACCAGGGGAAAACCGTCCCGACCCGAAACGTCCTTCTGCAGTTGTACAGGGCCCTAGTGAGACCGCACCTGGAGTACTGTGTGCAGTTTTGGTCTCCAAATTTGAGGAAGGATATTCTTGCTATTGAGGGCGTGCAGCGTAGGTTTACTAGGTTAATTCCCGGAATGGCGGGACTGTCATATGTTGAAAGACTGGAGCGACTAGGCTTGTATACACTGGAATTTAGAAGGATGTGAGGAGATCTTATCGAAACATATAGGATTATTAAGGGGTTGGACACGTTAGAGGAGGAAACATGTTCCCAATGTTGGGGGAGTCCAGAACCAGGGGCCACAGTTTAAGAATAAGGGGTAGGCCATTTAGAACTGAGATGAGGAAAAACTTTTTCAGTCAGAGAGTTGTGAATCTGTGGAATTCTCTGCCTCAGAAGGCAGTGGAGGCCAATTCTCTGAATGCATTCAAGAGAGAGCTAGATAGAGCTCTTAAAGATAGCGGAGTCAGGGGGTATGAGGAGAGGGCAGGAACGGGGTACTGATTGAGAATGATCAGCCATGATCACATTGAATGGCGGTGCTGGCTCGAAGGACCGAATGGCCTCCTCCTGCACCTATTGTCTATTGTCTATTGTTACCCATTCCATCTCTGCGGAGATGCTGCCTGTCCCGCTGAGTTACTCCAGCATTTTGGTGTCCATCTCCCAGGCACTTTACTGTTGACTTCAGAACCTTTTGTTCCCCAGTGTGAAAATGTCAAAGACGAGAGGGAAAACTTTAAAGTTGGCCGCTAACGTTTACAGCAGATGTGTGGGGCGAGTTTTTTAGAAAGAGAGTGTGGGTGCCTGGCACATACTGGCAGGGCCGGTGGTGGAGACAGATGCAACAGTGGCATTTAAGAGACTTTTGGATAGACACATGGATATGTCAATAATAGGGGGATGTAACCATGTGCAGGCAGGTGAGATTGGTTTAACTTGGTATTATGTTCAGCACGGACATTGTAGGCCGAACGGCCTGTTCCTATGCTGTGCTGTTCTATAACTAAAGTCGAAAATTGGCACATGTGTGAGAATGATCAAGTGCTATCAGGCAGGCAAGCAATATTGGAACATCAGTGGCCCATTTAAAGCCTTTGACCAGTTTCACCATTCTGAGATTACGACAATTTATTTCTCTCAGATTTAGAATTAGAATTGGGGTGGCACGGTGGCACAGCGGTAGAGTTGTGGCCTTGCAGCGCCAGAGACCCTGGTTCGATCCTGATGACGGGTGCTGCTGTATGTTCTCCCCGTGACCTGCATGGGGTTTTTTTTTCCGGGTTTCCCCCCCAACACTCCAAAGATGTACAGGTTTGTAGGCTAATGGGCTTGGGTAAAAATTGTGATTTGTTCCTGGTGTGTAGGATTGTGCCAGTGTACGGGGGTGATCGGTGGTTGTGTGGACTCGGTGGGTCGATGGGCAGTATCTCTAAAGTCTAAAGTCATAGAGCCCCGGTACCTGCCCATGTACCTGTCCAAATGCACTTTAATTGTGCTTATTGTACCTGCCTCAACTACCTCCTCCGTCAGCTCGTTCCATACACCCACTACCCTCTGTGTGAAAAGGTTGCCCCTCAGGTTCCCATTAAATCTTTCTCCTGCTGTCTTAAACCTAAGCCGTCTAGTTCTTGATTCCCACACTCTGGGAAGAAGACTCTGTGCATTCACCCCATCTATTCTCCTCATGGTTTTATACACATCTATAAGACCATCCAGATGGGGTACTGATTGTGAATGATCAGCCATGATCACATTGAATGGTGGTGCTGGCTTGAAGGGCCTAAAGGCCTACTCCTGCACCTATTGTCTATTGTCTATTGTCCACTCCTGCACCTATTGTCTATTGTCCACTTCTGCACCTGTCTATTGTCTATTGTCTATTGTCCACTCCTGCACCTATTGTCTAGTGTCTATTGTCTATTGTCCACTCCTGCACCTATTGTCTATTGTCTATTGTCTATTGTCTATTGTCCACTCCTGCACCTATTGTCTATTGTCTATTGTCTATTGTCTATTGTCCACTCCTGCACCTATTGTCTATTGTCTATTGTCTATTGTCTATTGTCCACTCATGCACCTATTGTCTATTGTCTAGTGTCTATTGTCTATTGTCCATTCCTGCACCGATTGTCTATTGTCTATTGTCTATTGTCCACTCCTGCACCTATTGTCTATTGTCTATTGTCTATTGTCTATTGTCTATTGTCCACTCCTGCACCTATTGTCTATTGTCTAGTGTCTATTGTCTATTGTCCATTCCTGCACCGATTGTCTACTGTCTATTGTCTACGCCTGCACCCATTGTCTATTGTCTATGGTCTACTCATGCACCCACTGTCTATTGTCTATTGTCTACGCCTGCACCCATTGTCTATTGTCTATTGCCTACTCCTGCACCCACTGTCTATTGTCTATTGCCTACTCCTGCACCCATTGTCTATTGTCTATTGCCTACTCCTGCACCCACTGTCTATTGTCTATTGTCTACGCCTGCACCCATTGTCTATTGTCTATTGTCTACGCCTGCACCCATTGTCTATTGTCTATTGCCTACTCCTGCACCCATTGTCTATTGTCTATTGTCTACTCCTGCACCTATTTTCTATGTTTCTATGTTTCACCTGCTGGCTTAGACTTACTTGAATGGCCGGGCTACAAGGCAGGAGTACACCACTTGCAAGGAATGAACTTGCTGAGGTCAGCCCTCAGGGAGACCTGAGTCCTGGAGAAAGGCGGCAGGGATGAGAGTTTGCTGCATTTCAGTGATATACTCTTGTCAAGTTGTGCTGTACTCCAATGATGTGTGAAAGAAGTTATCACAGCTTTGAAACAGGCTCTTCAGACCAACTCATCCATGCAGACCAAGATGCCTGTCTAAGCTAATCCCATTTGCCTGCATGTTGCTCGTATCTCTCTAAGCCTTTCCTATCCGTGTTGCAATTGAACAGTCCACTTCAATTTAGTTTATTGACACGTGTACCGAGGTGCAGTGAAAAGCTTTTGTTGCGTGCTATCTCGTCGGCAGAACGACCGTACATGATTACAATAGAGCCATTTACAGTGCATAGATACGTGATAAGGGAACAACGTTTAGTGCATGGAAAAGCCAGCAAAGTCCGATCAAGGATAGTCCGAGGGTCACCAATGAGGTAGATAGTAGTTCAGCACTGCTCTCCGGTTGTGGTAGGATGGTTCAGTTGAATGAGGAAAGTGGCTCCACCACCTTTTCCAGCAGTTTGTTCCATTTACCCAACACCCACTGTATGAAAAACGTGCCCCTGATCCTCTTTGCAAGGTCTGGAAAGCCTGGATAGAGTGGATGTGGAGAGGATGTTTCCACCAGTGGGAGAGTCTCGGAACAGAGGGCGCAGCCTCAGAATTAAAGGACGTTCCTTTAGAAAGGAGATGAGGAAAAATGTCTTTAGTCAGAGGGTGGTGAATCTGTGGAATTCATTGCCACAGAAGGCTGTGGAGGCCGTCAATGGATATTTTTAAGGCAGAGTTACAGTAAGCGCATTCTTGATTAGTGCGGGTGTCAGGGGTTATGGGGAGAAGGCAGGAGAATGGGGTTGAGAGGGAAAGATAGATCAGCCATGATTGAATGGTGGAGCAGTCTTGATGGGCCACATGCTCCTATCACTAATGAACTTATGAACATGAAATCCCCTCCCCCCCCCCCCCCCCCCTCCCCCCCCCTCGTCTTAAACCTATGTCGTCTCGATTTAGCTTTCCTACTCTGAGTAAAATACAATACAATACAATACAATACAATATATCTTTATTGTCATTGTACAGGGGTACAACGAGATTGGGAATGCGCCTCCCATACGATGCAATAAATTAATTAGCTAGTCAGTATTAATTTAAACAACCCAATGAAACAAATTGTAACAGTTTTAAAACAGAATAAAGTGCAAGTAGATCTGTGCCGGTTCACTGTGCGATGTGACCATCCGGCTCAGCAGGACCGGTTCATGGCAGCTATGGCCCTGGGGATGAAGCTGTTCCTGAGTCTGGAGGTGCGGGCGTAGAAGGCCTTGTATCGTCTGCCCGATGGTAGAAGTTCGAACAGACTGTTGCAGGGGTGTGAAGAGTCTTTGTGGATGCTGGTGGCTTTTCTGAGGCATCGTGTGTTGTAGATGCCCTCCAAGGCTGGTAGCTGTGTACCGATGGTCCTCTGAGCTCTATGGACTACCCGCTGAAGAGCTTTCCTCTCTGCCTCCGTGCAGCTGAGAGACACAGCATGGATGCCATGTGTTAGGATGCTCTCTATGATGCAGCGGTAGAATGTCGTCAGCAGCTGTTGGGGTAGACCTGACTTCTTCAGTGTTCTTAGGTAGAACAGTCGTTGCTGTGCCTTCTTGACCAGCGCAACAGTGTTATTGGACTATGTGAGTTCCTCCGAAATGTGAGTGCCCAGAAACTTGAAGCTGGACACTCTCTCCACACTGTCCCCATTGATAAAGATCGGGGCGTATTCCCCGTTGTGTGACCTACGGAAGTTGATGATCAGTTCCTTGGTCTTGGTGGTATTTAGGGACAGGTTGTTATCTGAGCACCAGTCAGCCAGGTTCTGCACCTCCGCTCTATAGTGTGTTTCATCACCGCTGGTGATCAGCCCGATCAAGTTGTGTCGTCTGCAAACTTGACAATGGTGTTGGTGTCGAATGCAGGAACACAGTCGTGTGTGAAGAGGGAGTAGAGCATGGGGCTCAGAATAGATCCGAGTAGCACAGTAAAAGACAGCGGAGAGGGTGTGGGGGGTGGGGGAAAGGGGGGGTGGAAAGGGGGGGGAGAGAGCGGGGGGTGGAAAAATTAAGGCGGAAAATCACAAGAAGAAGAAAGTCTAAAGCATAAAATAAGAGAACAAGAGTGCCACTGTGGCACAGCGGCAGAGTCGCGGCCTCAGATCGCCAAGGACCTGGGTTCGATCCAGACTGTCTACGGAGTTTGCACGTTCTCTATGGAATTTCTCCGGGTGCTCCGGTTTCCTCCCACATTCCAAAGACGTGTAGGTGAATTGGTTTCTGTAAATTGCCCCTAGTGTGTGGGATAGAACCAGTGTATGGGTGGGTGATTGTTAGTCGGCGTGGGCTCGGTAGTCTAAAGGGCCTATTTCCACACTGTATCTCTAAACTAAACAAAACTAAATGTGAATCTGCCTCTTTAAATATCTTCTCTCCAAATTCACCTGTGACTCCACGGTGGCTATCGATAATTCTCCTGTCTCTATGAAGTCTAAACTAATCTAAATCAATTCCTCTAGATTTGAACATCCCAAAGTATATAAGTTCCCGATAAATTAAAGGTGAGGATTGGACAAACTGAGAAAAGTATAACAACACAAGACCAGAGACTTTGGCCCACAATGCCTGTGCCGAACATGATGCCAAGTTAATAGACAATAGGTGCAGGAGGAGGCCATTCGGCCCTTCGAGCCAGCACCGCCATTCAATGTGATCATGGCTGATCATTCTCAATCAGTACCCCGTTCCTGCCTTCTCCCCATACCCCCTGACTCCGCTATCCTTAAGAGCTCTATCTAACTCCAGCTCTCTCTTGAATGCATTCAGAGAATTGGCCTCCACTGCCTTCTGAGGCAGAGAATTCCACAGATTCACAACTCTCTGACTGAAAAAGTTTTTCCTCATCTCAGTTCTAAATGGCCTACCCCTTATTCTTAAACTGTGGCCCCTGGTTCTGGACTCCCCCAACATTGGGAACATGTTTCCTGCCTCTAACGTGTCCAACCCCTTAATAATCTTATACGTTTCGATAAGATCCCCTCTCATCGTTCTAAATTCCAGTGTATACAAGCCTAGTCGCTCCAGTCTTTCAACATATGACAGTCCCGCCATTCCCGGAATTAACCTAGTGAACCTACGCTGCACGCCCTCAATAGCAAGAATATCCTTCCTCAAATTTGGAGACCAAAACTAATCTCCTCTCCCTGCACCTGGTTCATATCCCTCCGTGCACTGCAGATCTTGTTGTGACTATCAAACGTCACTATCATATCTGCCTCCACCACCTAGCAGCGTGTTCCAGGCACCCATCACCCTCTGTGTAAAAGACCTGCTTCACACGTCATATCACAACGGTTAGTATCGTAGTGAAATGGATGAATGGATGGATGGTCTACAGAAAGGGCGGCATGGTGGCACATCAGTAGAGTTGCTGCCTGGCAGTGCCAGTGATCCTGGTCCGATCCTGACTACGGGTGCTTGTCTGTAAAGCCAATGGAATGTTGGCCTTCATAACAAGAGGAGTTGAGTATAGGAGCAAAGAGGTCCTTCTGCAGTTGTACCGGGCCCTGGTGAGACCGCACCTGGAGTACTGTGTGCAGTTTTGGTCTCCAAATTTGAGGAAGGATATTCTTGCTATTGAGGGCGTGCAGCGTAGGTTTACTAGGTTAATTCCCGGAATGGCGGGACTATCATATGTTGAAAGACTGGAGCGACTGGGCTTGTATACACTGGAATTTAGAAGGATGAGAGGGGATCTTATCGAAACGTATAAGATTATTAAGGGGTTGGACACGTTAGAGGCAGGAAACATGTTCCCAATGTTGGGGGTGTGCAGAACCAGGGGCCACTGTTTAAGAATAAGGGGTAGGCCATTTAGAACGGAGATGAGGAAAACCTTTTTCAGTCAGAGAGTTGTAAATCTGTGGAATTCACTGCCTCAGAAGGCAGTGGAGGCCAATTCTCTGAATGCATTCAAGAGAGAGCTGGATAGAGCTCTTAAGGATAGCCGAGTCAGGAGGTATGGGGAGAAGGCAGGAACGGGGTACTGATTGAGAATGATCAGCCATGATCACATTGAATGGTGGTGCTGGCTCGAAGGTCCGAATGGCCTCCTCTTGCACCTATTGTCTATTGTCTATTGTCTGTACGGATTTTGCACGTTCTCCCCGTCACCTGCGTGTGTTTTCCCAAGATCCTCGGTTTCCTCCCACATTCCAAAGACGTAGAGGTTTGTCGGTTTAATTGGCTTGGTGTAAATGTAAATTGTCCCGAATGTGTGTAGGATAGTGTTAGAGTGCAGGGATCGCTGGTCGGCATGGACATGGTGGTCCAAAGGGTCCTGTTTCTGCGCTGTATCTCTAAACTAAACTAAACTAAACTAAAAGGGAAGACTTGCTTGGTGTAACCTATGGGGATGCAGAGAAAAAGCTGGAAATTCAGGATGACTGTGCACAATTTAGTTTAGTTTAGTTTAGAGATACACCCTGGAAACAGGCCCTTCGGCCCACCGGTTCTGCACCGCCCAGCGATCCCCGCATATTAACACTACCCTACACACACTAGGGACATTTTTTACATTTATACCAAGCCAATTAACCTACATACCTGCAGGTCTTTGGAGTGTAGGCGGACAACCGAAGATCTCGGAGAAACCCACGCTGGTCACGGGGAGAACGTACAAACTCCCTACAGACGGCGCCCGTGGTCAGGATCGAACCCGGGTCTCCGACGCTGCATTCGCTGTAAGGCAGCAACTCTACCGTTGCGCCACCGTGCTGCCTTACGACAGGTGTCAATAACTGACTTTAATTTGGTGCGGAAGCTGGATTGAAAGTTAATCCAATTTTACAATCATCTCTGGTTGGATTAACCAAATAATTTTTAGGTATAATGGGACTAAATTTATATTTTACTTTGTAGTAAGTAGTAGTTGGCAAACCGGTGGCATAGTGGTGAAGTTGCTGCCTTACAGCGCCGGAGACCCGGGTTCGATCCTGACCACGGGTGCTGTCTATATGGAGTTTGTACGTTCTCCCCGTGACCTGCGTGGGTTTTTTTCGAGTTCTTCGGTTTCCTCACACACTCCAAAGACGTACAGGTATGTAGGATAATTGGCTTGGTATAAATGTTTTGAGCAATGGCCCTAGTGTGTGTAGGGTAATGTTAATGTGTGGGGATTTGCTGGTGGGTGCTGACTTGGTGGACGAAGGGCCAGTTTCCGCACTGTATCTCTAATCAAAATGAAAAATCTAAACTAAAGTAAGTGGAGAAAGTTAATTTATTTCATGTAGGTTTTCAGAGACACTCTGAGTTTTTGATCGTTGTTTAAAGGTTTCAAAGGTTCAAAGGTCTTTTATTGACACGTGATATGCGAATTACCATACAGCCATACGAATAAAAAGCAACAAGACACACAACTACATAAAAGTTAACATAAACATCCACCACAGCGGATTCCCCACGTTCCTCACTGTGATGGAAGGCAAAAAAGTCCAATCTACTTCCTCTTTATTCTCCCGCGGTCGGGGCAGTTGATCCATCCGTCGGAGCGACCGAAGCTCCCGCGGCCGGCGGTCGAAACTCCCGCGTTGGGGCGATCGAAACTCCCGCGTCGGGGCGATCGAAACTCCCGCGTCGGGGCGATCGAAACTCCCGCGTCGGGGCGATCGAAACTCCCGCGTCGGGGCGATCGAAACTCCCGCGTCGGGGCGATCGAAACTCCTGCGTCGGGGCTATCGAAGCTCTCGTGTCGGGGCGATCGAAACTCCTGCATCGGGGTGATTGAAATTCCCGGGTACGGGGCGATCGAAACTCCCGCATCGGGGCGATTGAAACTCCCGCATCGGGGCAATTGAAACTCCTGCATCGGGGCGATCGAAACTCCCTCATCGGGGCTATCGAAACTCCCGGGTCGGGGCTATCGAAACTCACGCATTGGGGTTATCGAAACTCCCTCGTCGGGGCTATCGAAACTCCCTCGTCGGGGCGATTGAAACTCCCTCGTCGGGGCGATCGAAACTCCCGCATCGGGGCTATCGAAACTACTGCGTAGGGGTGATCGAAACTTCCGTGTCGGAGCGGTCGAAACTCCCACGGTTTGGAGTTTCCCGAAGCCGGTCTCTGACTAGAGACCGCGGGCTCCATGATGTTAAGTCTGCAAGCTCCCAAGGTTGGAGCCTCGAGGTCGATCCCTGCCAAAGGGATTTATTATCTCCGCGATGATAAAGTCCCGAAGACACGCACGGTGGAGCTCTCAATATCGGTCTCCAGCAAAGGCCGCCAACTCCTCGATGTTAGGCCGCAGTGCGGACGGAGATACGATACAGGAAAAAATCGCATCTCCGTCGAGGTAAGAGATTGGAAAAAGTTTCCCCCAACCACCCCCACATAATACAAGCTAAAGAACACTAAAAACATCCATTTAACACATACAATTAAAACACAAAGAAGAAAAGGACAGACAGACTGTTGGCGAGGCAGCCATTGCTGGCTCCATTCGGTGGTATTCACCTCAGAACTTCACATTCTCCACCAACCCACAGGTTTTTAAAAATCCAGTCTTCCCTGTCTTTATTCGTGTTTCACATGGGAGCTCAGTCCTTGCAAAACCCAAAAGAGAAATTTAAAAATAAGCTGCAGTTGTTGGCAATTTGAAATTCAAGCAGAAAACACTTTAAATCACTCAGCAGGTCACTCTTCTGTATGAAGAGAAACCGGGCAATGTTACAGGTTGAAGATGAAGGTTCCTAAGATCATAAGTGCAGAATTAGGCCATTCGGCCCATCAAGTCTACTCCGCTATTCAGTCATGGCTGATCTATCTCCTAACCCCATTCTCCTGCCTTCTCCCCATAACCCCTGACACCCATACTAATCAAGAATCTATCTATGTCTATTGACGTCCTCCACAGCTTTCTGTGGCAATGAATTCCACAGATTCACCACCCTCTGACTAAAGAAATTCCTTCTCATCTCCTTCCTAAAGGAATGTTCTTTAATTCTGTGGCTATGGCCTCTGGTCCTAGACTCTCCCACTAGTGGAAACATCATTGTCCACATCCACACTATCCAGGCCTTTCACTATTCAGTAAGTTTCAATAAGGTCCTCATCCTTCTAAACTCCAGCGAGCACAGGTATATAGTGCCTGTTTTTTGACTTGAAACCTTAATTCTGTTTCTCTTTTAAAACTCATTTCCAAAACTTGTTGGGGTATTGGGTAATTTTACCCCAATACATCGTTCGGTACAGTGGCGTGAAGGAACACGTTTGGTTCAGTTTATTGTCACGTACGCCGAGGTACAGTGAAAAGCTTTTGTTGCGTGCTAACCAGTCATAATTACATTCAAGCCATTCATAGTGTACCTATACATGATAAAAGGGAATAATATTTAGTGCAAGATAAAGTACAGTAAAGTCCGATTAAAGATAGTCCAAGGGTCTCCAATGAGGTAGACGGTTCGATCCCAACTACGGGTGCTGTCTGTATGGAGTTTGTACGTTCTCCCCGTGACCTGCGATGGTTTTCTCTGAGAGTATCACAAAATGCTGGAGTAACTCAGCAGGTCAGGCAGCATCTACCTGAACTGCTGAGTTACTCCAGCATTTTGTGATACCTTCGATTTGTACCAGCATCTGCAGTTATTTTTCTACACCATTTTCTCTTAGAGTTTCGGTTTCCTTCCACACTCCAAAGACGTACAGATTTGTAGGTTAATTGGCTTGGTGTAATTGTCCCTAGTGTGTGTAGGATCGTGTGAATGTGCGGGTGGTCGCTGGTCGGCACGGACTCGGTGGGCCGAAGGGCCTGTTTCCGCGCTGTATCTCTAAACTAAACTGAACTGGACCATCTGGATAACAGAGCGGGAAAAGCTGTTCCTGAGTCTGGTGGTGCTTGCCTTCAAGCTTCTGCACCTTCAACCCGAAGGTGGCGGGGAGCAGAAGGAATAACCGGAGTGGGACAAGTCTTGATTGATTGATACTTTATTATCACATGTGACATGTAATGCTGTAATTCTTTGTTTTGCAGACCATCCACAAGGTATCTTCTATAGGGGCGCCTACAAAGTTACAAAGTGACCGTTCTCAGCGCCCCTCCCCATGCCGGGTCCATCTTCGTTCTCGGTGCCCCCCTCCCCCGAGTCGGGTCACTCTTCGTTCTGGGCGCGAGTCCTCGTCCGACCAATCAATCTTTAATTATGTTGACTGCTTTCCCAAAGCAACGCTAAGTGTAGATCGAGTCAATGGTGGTGCACAATGGACTGTGTGACGGCCTGGGCCACATCCACTGCTATTCCCAAACTAAGCTGTGATGCTACCCGACAGTCGGGTTGCCAACTGTCCCATATTAGCCGGGACATCCCGTATATTGGGCTAAATTGGTTTGTCCCATACGGGACCACCCTTGTCCCGTATTAGGCGCTGTAGGCCCGGACTCTGTATGCCCGGACGCTGTAGGCCCGGACACTGTAGGCCCGGACACTGTAGGCCCGGACTCTGTAGGCCCGGACTCTGTAGGCTTGGGCACTGTAGGCCTGGACACTGTAGGCCCGAACACTCTAGGCCTGGACTCTGTAGGCCCAGACACTGTAGGCCCAGACACTGTAGGCCCGGACACTGTAGGCCCGGACACTGTAGGCCCGGACACTGTAGGCCTGGACACTGTAGGCCCGGACTCTGTAGGCCCGGACACCGATAGGCCCGAACACTGTAGGCCCGGACACTGTAGGCCCGGCGGCCCAGGCGTCGCCTAACGGAGGTTGCGTAGCAACCCGCCTCCCGGCCCTGGCATCGTTGGGGGAGTGGGAACAGGTAGCCACTGGCTGGGTGAGGTCACGTGGGGCGCGAATGGGTGACGTCACCTTTTGTCCCTTGTTGGGAGTAAGAAAGGTGGCAACCCTGCCCGACAGTGTGTTTTCCACGGTGTGCTTTGATTGACCTAATCAAGTAAAAGCAAAGAAATTGTGATGAAAATGCTCCAGCACTCTTGCCTATCGCTGCTGCAGGTTACAGCCTCCATCCAACATGGCGAACACGAAGGGCCCCGTGTTTTTAATTGTCCTCTGGGTTAAAATTCATGCATTTGTTTACTCTTCCCTCCCTTCTCCCCGGCAGATCGAGGCTAGCAGAGTTCCAAACACGTTGTCAGCCCTCTACACAGTCGGTGAGCGGTTGCCTCAGGGAGAACTACGCCGCATGTCTGCTCTCCTACACTGGCGTTATAGGTGAGAGATGGGATCATTGTCTTTTAATTTGCAATATTTTACACCGATCATTACCCTGAATGCCTTGCTGATGGAGGTAAAGGACGAGACTGCCGGGGTGAGTGGAACACGATCCCCTTCGTAGAAACATAGAATGGGCGTCGGTCCGAAGAAGGGTCTCGACCCCAAACGTCATCCATTCCTTCTTTCCAGGGATGCTGCCTGTCCCGCTGGGTTACTCCAGCATTTTGTGTCCACCTTCGATTCAAACCAGCACCTGCAGTTCTTTCCTACACATTGAAACATAGAAAATAGGTACAGGAGTAGGACTTTCAGCCCTTCGAGCCAGCACCGCTATTCGATATGATCATGGCTGATCATCCAAAATCAGTACCCCATTCCTGCTTTTCTCCCCATATTCCTTTAGCCCTAAGAGCTATATCTAACCCTCTCTTGAAAAACATCCAGTGAATTGGTCTCCATTGCCTTCTGTGAGAATTCCACAGATTCATAACCGAAGATAGACACAAAATGCTGGAGTAACTCAGCAGGACAGGCAGCATCTCTGGGTAGACGGAATGGGTGACGTTTCGGGTTGAAACCCCTGTTTAGACTCCTGATGGGAGAGATGAGAAGAGGAAGTGAGACCGGGGTGAGGCTGGTCCTTGATTATGCTGCTGGTCTTTACTGGTGAATTGTAGGTCTGGGTCACAGCTTTTCTTCATAATAACATCATGGGTGTTTATGACTAAGATCTGGGAGGGATAATCTGATATTCATGTGCATGCTGATATCAAGAAGGAGAAGATTTTGGGTCTTGATGAGTCTCAAGGTGCATTCTCAGGGGATGGATTGGAACCTACTCTGCTATCATGGACAGAGTGGACGTAGAGAGGATGTTTACCGCAGTGGGAGAATCCAGAACACTCCTGAAAGAGTCCAGAAAGTCCTGGGATGGCAGGACTTTCATATGAAGAAAGACTGGATAGACTCGGCTTGTACTCGCTGGAATTTAGAAGATTGAGGGGGGATCTTATAGAAACTTACAAAATTCTTAAGGGGTTGGACAGGCTAGATGCAGGAAGATTGTTCCCGATGTTGGGGAAGTCCAGAACAAGGGGTCACAGTTTAAGGATAAGGGGGAAGTCTTTTAGGACCGAGATGAGAACTTTATTTTTCACATAGAGAGTGGTGAATCTGTGGAATTCTCTGCCACAGAAGGTAGTTGAGGCCAGTTCATTGGCTATATTTAAGAGGGAGTTAGATGTGGCCCTTGTGGTTAAAGGGATCAGGGGGTATGGAGAGAAGGCAGGTACGGGATACTGAGTTGGATGATCAGCCATGATCATATTGAATGGCGGTGCAGGCTCGAAGGGCCGAATGGCCTACTCCTGCACCTATTTTCTATGTTTCTATGTTTCTATGAACCAGGTGGCACGGCCTCAGAATAAAAGGACATACCTTCAGAATGGAGATGAGGAGGAATTTCATTAGCCAGAGGCTGGTGAATCCATGGAATTCTTTGCCACGGGTAGCGGTGGATGGGTATTTTTAAAGGAGAGATAGGTGGATTCTTGATTAGTAAGAATATCAAAGGTTATGGGGAGATGGCAGGAGAACGGGATTGAGAGGGAAAAATAGATCAGCCATGATGGAATGGCGGAGAAGACCCAATGGGCCGAATGACCTAATTCTGCTCCTATGCCTTATGGTATTTATTTCTGTGCAGTCTAGTCCCTACAGTGAGCCTGAAAAGACCCACATATCTGTGTGTGGGTGTGTACATATATATTATATATATGTATATATATATATATATGTGTGTATATATATATATATATATATATCAATCTGTAAAAGGGTCTCGACCCAACACGTCACCCATTCCTTCTCTCCCGAGATGCTGCCTGACCTGCTGAGTTACTCCAGCATTTTGTGAATAAATACCTTCGATTTGTACCAGCATCTGCAGTTATATATATATATATATATATATATAGATAGATAGATAGAACTGCAGATGCTGGTTTAAACCGACAATAGACACAAGATGCTGGAGTAACTCAGAGAGACAGACAGCCTCTCTGGAGAGAAGGAATAGGTGAGGTTTCGGGTCGAGACCCTTCTTCGGACTGAAAGTCAGGGGAAAGGGGAACTAGGGATATAGACGGTGATGTAGAGAGATGTAGAACAATGAATGAAAGACATGCAAAAAAGTAGCAATGATAAAGGAAACAGGCCATTGTTAACTGTTTGTTAGGTGAGAACAAAAATATATATATATATATATATATGGGGGAGGGAGAGGCAGAGGGGGAGGGGGGAGGGGGAGGGGGATGGGGAGAGGGGGAGGGGGAGAGAAGCTCATATATATAAATCATATATAATATATATATACATATATTCATGCACATTATCTATAGGGAGACATACACAAAATATATTCATTGTGCAATGTCCTGACAGGTGCCCAGAAGCTTTGCCGTTGTGCTGCTGCTAAATTGAGTTCCTCTCTTTCGTCAGGTACTGTGATTACCCCAAACTACATTGACAATTCAAGCTCGAACGTGGCACCCTGGTGCACCTGCAGCGGCAGCGGAAACCACAGGGAGGACTGCGAGAGCTTCCTCAATCTCTTCACGGATAACACCTGCCTCAGTGAGTGTGCCCACCGCTATCGGGATGCCGCGGACACCATTTTGTTTGCCACCAATAGACAAAGGAAGGTACTTCCAGTGACGAATATCTGAAATGAAGAACGATCTGACAGTCGTAAGGTCATAAGGTCATCAGTGATAGGAGCAGAATTAGTCCATTCGGCCCATCAGGCCTACTCTGCCATTTAATCATGGCTGATCTATCTCTCCCTCCGAACCCCATTCTCCTGCCTTCTCCCCATAACCCCTGACACCCATACCAATCAAGAATCTATCTATGTCTGCCTTAAAAATATCCATTGACGTTCTCCAAAGCTTTCACCGCCCTCTGAGTAAAGAGATATCTCCTTCCTAAAGGAGCGTCCTTTAATTCTGAGGCTATGACCTCCAGTCCTAGACTCTCCCACTAGTGTAAACATCCTCTCCACATCCACTCCATCCAAGCCTTTCACTATTCGATATGTTTCACTGAGGTCCCCCCTCATTCTCCTAAACTTCAGTGAGTGCAGCACACTGTACCAATGATGCGTGTGGGGATGGTGCAGAATAGAGCTCCCCTGTCCTGGCACAACCGCCTGGCACGGTCTGCACTCATGGGGTGTACTTGCTAGTTTAGTTTAGCCTAGAGATACAGCACGAAACCAGGCCCTTCGGCCCACCGAGTCCGCACCGACCAGCGATCCTCGCACATTAACACTACAGTACACACACTAGGGACAATTTTACATTCATGCCAAGTTAATTAACCTACAAACCTGTACGTCTTTGAAGTGTGGGAGGAACCTGAAAATCTCGGAGAAAACCCACGTGGTCACGGGGAGAACGTACAAAGTCTGTACAGACAGCACCCGTAGTCGGGATCGAACCCACATCTCTGGCACTGAAAGCGCTGTAAGGCAGCAACTCTACCGATGCGTCACCTGCTACATTTCTACATGCTGCATGCTACATTTCCGGTCCGCAGATACCCCTTTCAGTTGTTAAGACAATAAATGCTTTCCTTCCCTCTACCGTTCGGTCCTGACTTTGGGTGCTGTCTGTACGGAGTTTGTACGTTCACCCAGACCATGTGGGTTTTCTCCGGTTGCTCCGGTTTCCTCCCACACTCCAAAGACGTACGGGTTTGTAGGTTAATTGGCTTCTGGAAATTGTCCTTCACGTGTAGGATAGAACTAGTGTATGGATGATTGCCGGTCAGTGCGGGCTCGGTGGACCGAACAACCTTGTTTCTGCGCTGTGTCTAAACTCTCGAAGGTCATCAAACTAAGATAGACTCATAGCGTCATCCAGCGTGGAAACAGGCCCTTCAGCCCAACTTGCCCGTGCCAACCAACATGCCCCATCTACACTAGTCCACCTGCCCACATTTGGCCCATATCCCTCTAAACCTTTCCTAGCCATGTATCTGTCCATATGTCTTTTAAAAGTTGTTATGGTGCCTGCCTCAACTACCTCATCTGGCAGCTCGTTCCATTACCCTCTCCACTGGTGCTACCTGCAGTGCTGAGTCTGTGCAGAATGTTCTGTGTTCATTAGGCCATTTGCATGCTTGGTATCATCTCTCTCACGTCAGCCCTATTTTCCTGCCTTCCTCTTTTGCTTTTTCTTACCCTTGGTCTGCTTAAAAGAAACACTCATATATCCCAAAGTGCCATTTAGAGTCATAAAGTCATAGAGTGATACAGCGTGGAAACAGGCCCCTCGGCCCAACTTGCCCACACCGGCCAACATGTCCCAGCTGCACTAGTCCCACCTGTTCGCATTTGGCCCATGTCCCTCCAAACCTGTCCTATCCATATAATTAAAGTACTTAAAATCCCAAAGTGCTTTACAACCAAATCATACATTTTTCCAGTGAGGACCCTGAAGCAATGAATGTAAATGGTGACATCTTTCAGCTCTGACCCGAAAGGGTAATGCTTTCCCTCCACAGATGCTTCATGACTAGCTGAGCATATCTACTTTAGTTTAGTTTAGTTCAGAGATACAGCACAGCAACAGACCCTATGGCCCATCGAGTCCGTGCCAACCAGCGACCCCACACACTAACACTATCCTACACTAGGGCTGCCAACTTCCTCAGTCCCAAATAAGGGACAAAGGGTGACGTCACCACCAGCGCCCCACTTGACCTCACCCAACCAGCGGCCATGCGTTCCCACTCCACCAATGGTGGCCGTCCAGGCCGGGAGCCAGGCCGGGAGACGGGTTGCTATGCAACCTCCGTTCGGCAGCACCCGGGCCTACACTGTTTGGGATTACAGTGGCCCCCGGGTTACAGTGTCCGGGCCTACAGTGTCCGGGCCTACAGTGTCCGGGCCTACAGTGTCCGGGCCTACAGTGTCCGGGCCTACAGTGTCCGGGCCTACAGTGTCCGGGCCTACTGTGTCTGGGCCTACAGTGTCCGGGCCTACAGCGCCGTCCGGGCCTAGTAAGGGACCTGTACGGGACAAACCAATTTAGCCCAAAATACGAGATGTCCCGGCTAATACAGGACGGTTGGCAACCCTACCCTACACACACACAAGAGACTATTTACAATTTTACCACGTCAATTAGCCTGGTGCCTCACAGCGCTAGGGACCTGGTTTCGACCCTGACTATGTGTGCTGTCTGAATGGAGTTTGTACGTTCTCCCTGTGACCACATGTTTTTTTATAGAGTGCTCCGGTTTCCTCCCACACTCCAAAGACGTACAGGTCGATTGGCTAATTGGCTTTGGTAAAAATTGTAAATTGTCCCTAGTGTGTGTAGGACAGTGCAGGTGTACGGGGTGATCGCAGGTCGGACTGAAGGGCCTGTTTCCGCACTATATCGCTAACGTCTGAAGGCTAAGTAGAACTTTATGAGATTGCAAATCCCACACATCAATGGAGACATTAATAGCCCGAGGTGAAGACATATCCCCACTTCTCAGACATTATCCGAGAACCTCCAGTCTGGGGAAATATTCTCTCAGTAGCAATATGATAGCCTGTTGATAACTATATTTTTTTTTTTAATAAGATCGTCGCTCATTCACGAAACTCCAGAGAATATAATGTTGAAAGACTGGAGCGACTAGGCTTGTATACACTGGAATTTAGAAGGATGAGAGGGGATCTTATCGAAACGTATAAGATTATTAAGGGGTTGGACACATTAGAGGCAGGAAACATGTTCCCAATGTTGGGGAAGTCCAGAACCAGGGGCCACAGTTTAAGAATAAGGGGTAGGCCATTTAGAACAGAGATGAGGAAAAACCTTTTCAGTCAGAGAGTTGTGAATCTGTGGAATTCTCTGCCTCAGAAGGCAGTGGAGGCCAATTCTCTGAATACATTCAAGAGAGAGCTAGATAGAGCTCTTAAGGATAGCGGAGTCAGGGGGTATGGGGAGAAAGCAGGAACGGGGTACTGATTGAGAATGATCAGCCATGATCACATTAAATGGCGGTGCTGGCTCGAAGGGCCGAATGGCCTACTCCTGCACCTATTGTCAATTGTCTATTGTCTATAAGCTCCTTCTACTCTAATTGAAAAGCAGTGCGTTAATTGTAACTGAAAATGCAGTGTCACAAGAATGCATCATGTCTTGAAAAGGGATCTAGACCGAGACCGAGGGAGCTTACGTCCTGGGCTTAAAGATATCTTGTCTTCCTCTGTCTGCAGAGAATGCGTTTCAAGCATTTGGAAATGGGACAGATCTTAACACCGGCTCCAGCGTTCACCACCCAACTTCCCAGCCGTGGCTGAACAGACACATAAACAGCACGGAGATTTCACACCGGGAAGCAAATGCGCTCAGCCCATTACTACCCACACAGGTAGGAACGAAATGCAACCGGGATTTGTCCGAGCACAAGGACTACGATAACGCCTGAACTAGGTGCTGCTTTGTGTGCTGGTTCCAGAAGAGGATCTGCTACCATTCATTGCAATCTCTCCACTCTTTTAAATCTTTACCCTTTATCTGTACACTGTGGACAACTTGATTGTAGTCATGTACATCTAGTCTTTTCGCTGATTTATTCACAAAATGCTGGAGTAACTCAGCAGGTCAGGCAGCATCTCGGGAGAGAAGGAATGGGTGACGTTTCGGGTCGAGACCCTTCTTCAGACTGATGTCAGGGGGGCGGGACAAAGGAAGGATATAGGTGGAGACAGGAAGATAGAGGGAGATCTGGGATGGGGGAGGGGAAGAGAGGGACAGAGGAACTATCTAAAGTTGGAGAAGTCAATGTTCATACCACTGGGCTGCAAACTGCCCAGGCGAAATATGAGGTGCTGTCCTCCAATTTCCAGTGGGCCTCACTATGGCACTGGAGGAGGCCCATGACAGAAAGGTCAGACTGGGAATGGGAGGGGGAGTTGAAGTGCTCGGCCACCGGGAGATCAGTTTGGTTAATGCGGACCGAGCGCAGGTGTTCAGCGAAGCGATCGCCGAGCCTGCGCTTGGTTTCGCCGATGTAAATAAGTTGACATCTGGAGCAGCGGATGCAATAGATGAGGTTGGAGGAGGTGCAGGTGAACCTTTGTCTCACCTGGAAAGACTGTTTGGGTCCTTGGATGGAGTTGAGGGGGGAGGTAATCCCTTTAACCAAATTAAAGGTCCGCATTAACCAAACTGATAGCACACAATACTGGGCTGACGAGGAGGTAGAAGTGTACGATGTGGGGCAGCGGTGGAGATAGAAGCGGGCAGCACAGGCCTGGGGAGCAGAGAATACTAGTTTGTGCAAGATAGACACAAAATGCTGGAGTAACACACCAACCAACGTGCCTTATCTACATTAGTTTATAGTTTAGTGTTAGAGATCCAGCACGGAAACAGGCCCTTTGGCCCACTGAATCCGCACCGACCAATGATGCCCGCACATTAACACTGTCCTACACACACCAGGCACAATTTACATTTATATCAAGCCAATTAACCTACAAACCTCTACGTCTTTGGAGTGTGGGTGGAAACCGAAGGTCTCGGTGAAAACCCACGCAGGTCACAAGGAGAACGTACAAACTCCGTACAGACGGCGCCCGTAGACGGGATCGAACCCGGGTCTTTGACGCTGTAAGCACTGTAAGGCACCAACTCTACCGCTGCGCCACCGTGCTTGCATTTGGCCCAGGTCCCTCTAAACCCCTGCTAACCATGTACCTATCCAAATGTTTTCAAGGATATAAAGCTGAGATTAAATAGTGTGTCCAAATAAAACTGGAGTAACACCACCATGGAATTCTTTCATCAGTTTTACGGCCCACATTTTGGGAAGGATGATGACAACAGAGATAGTTCTGTGCAGATTTATTCGTATCTCTGATGCACAGGGAAATGCAATCACTGAAGAACTTGGACAATTAGGACAGTTCTTAATATGGCATTTAAATATAGTTTGATAGAATGGGGACAAAGATGACAGGTTCAAACACTTTCAAGTAATTAGAACCAATGGACCTCTCAGATAGAACTAGAATGGAGGCCAAGAGATTCGTTTGCAAAGGATTATAAATCTGCTGCCAGAGTTAACATCAGCAGCTGAACTGTTAGAGATCTTTGGCGGCACGGTGGCGCAGTGGTAGAGTTGCTGCCTCTCAGCGCCAGAGACCCGGGTTCCATCCCGACCACGGGTGCTGTCTGTATGGAATTTGTACATTGTCCCCGTAACCTGCGTGGGTTTTACCCCGGGTGCTCTGGTTTCCTCCCAGGCTCCAAAGACGTGCAGGTTTGTAGGTTAATTGGCTTGGTATAAATGTAATTTGTCCCCAGTGTGTGTAGGACAGTGCTAGTGAGCGGGCATCACCGGGCGGTGCAGACTCGGTGGGCCGAAGGGCCTGTTTCCGCGCATTTATCTATGCACTGTAAATGGCTCGATTGTGATCGTGTATTGTCTTTCTGCTGTTTGAATTGCAAGCAGCAAAAGCTTTTTCACTGTACCTCGGTACATGTGACAATAAACTAAACTGAACTGGATAGTGCTAGTGTACATGGTGATCACGTGGACTCGGTGGGCCGATGGGCCTGTTTCAGTGCTGTGGGATCTCCAATGTCTAAAGTCCAAAGTAAACGCTAAGACATGATAGCCTGTTAGTAACGGTACATTACACTTCATTCCAATGACAAATTAAACGCCGACAATGGAAACGAGCAGTGGAATCAAAGATGGATCGTGGCACGGTGTAACCTGACAGCGGCAAAAATTTGCTCTGGTAACTCCAAGTAAAGAAAAAGGACACTTTGGCTCAGAGATTCATTTCTGTGTTTGACACCCAGAGTAGAATCACTGGGTGCCCAGCAGCAAATATGTTCAAATTGCATTTGTCCACCTGCCATTAAAGTGGATTGGAGGAAGGAAAGCAGCTTGTGTGATTAGATCATTAATACACTGCAGTCACAGCCTGTCTGTGCTTATCACTCACCGTGAAATAAATTGAGTCCACAGAGAACAGTAAGGTGAAGTGGAGACGAGTGAGTGGCACTGTTTATCAATCAAGTCAAAGGGAATCCCATGGGCAGTTTGACGATATGGTTGCAAGTTCCGAACAATCAGAATACACAGCACCGAACTCCACTTTGGAAGCTCCCTGTAAAATACCAACAGCAGCCTTGTTAAGTTAGGAAATGTGCAGGAAGGAACTGCAGATGCTGGTTTAAACCGAAGATAAACACAAGAATGCTGGAGTAACTCAGTAGGACAGGCAGCAGCATCTCTGGAGAGAAGGAATGGGTGACGTTTCGGGTCGAGACCCTTCTTCGGGTCGGCCCAACTTGCCCATCCCATCCCATCCCACCCATCACAACTTATCCCATTTTCGCATCCATTCATTGTACACTTGGGGCAATTTACAGCAGACGATTAACCTATCAACCCACACATCTTTGGGATGTCGGAGGAAACCGGAGCACCCGGAGGAAACCCACCCGGTCACAGAGAAAAAGTGTGAACTCTACACGCAGACAGCACCCAAGGTCAGGATCAAACCTGAGTCTCTGGTGCTGTGAGGCTGTGTCACTGTGCCACCCTGAGCTCTCCTATTATATTTAGGAAAGATCGATCACCACCAGTTCTATGATTTCCCACTTTCTTGTACACCCCCTACACAACTAGGGGCGATTTTTAGAGATGCCAATTAACCTAAAAACCCACACGTCTTTGTGATGTAATAATAACTTTATTTACGTATCACTTTTCATGCCACTGAATGCAGCCCAAAGTTTTGTTTCCACAAAAACAAACACATAGAAACATAGAAACATAGAAAATATGTGCAGGAGTAGGCCATTCGGCCCTTCGAGCCTGCACCGCCATTCAATATGATCATGGCTGATCATCCAACTCAGTATCCTGTACCTGCCTTCTCTCCATACCCCCTGATCCCCTTTAGCCACAAGGCCCACATCTAACTCCCTCTTAAATATAGCGAATGAACTGGCCTCAACTACCTTCTGTGGCAGAGAATTCCACAGACTCACCACTCTCTGTGTGAAAAAAAACTTTCTCATCTCGGTCCTAAAAGACTTCCCCCTTATCCTTAAACTGTGACCCCTTAATCTGGACCCCCACGTCTAAACAAAAATACAATTAAAAACAGTAAAGACATAGGCTGTTAGTAGCATGCAAGGCACAGATTTATATAAAAATATAAAATGTAAAATGTAAAATGTAAAATTGAGAGTGTAGAAAGACAAACAAAGTAAAATCAGTTAAAAGCTTGATTAAAAAGATATGTTTTTAATTGCTGTTTAAAAATGTTAGGAGAGTCTCATAGCCCTGGGTAGGGTATTCCACAGCTTGGGGGCCTAGTTGAAAAAGGCTGCCTTACCAATTTTGTTATTGCTGTGGCGTTGAGTGGCTAACAGGCCAGCATCAGCAGACCTGAACGCTCGAGTATAGACAATAGACAATAGACAATAGGTGCAGGAGTAGGCCATTCGGCCCTTCGAGCCAGCACCGCCATTCAATGTGATCATGGCTGATCATTCTCAATCAATACCCTGTTCCTGCCTTCTCCCCATACCCCTGACTCCGCTATCCTTAAGAGCTCTATATAGCTCTCTCTTGAATGTATTCAGAGAATTGGCCTCCACTGCCTTCTGAGGCAGAGAATTCCACAGATTCACAACTCTCTGACTAAAAAAGTTTTTCCTCATCTCTGTTCTAAATGGCCTACCCCTTATTCTTAAACTGTGGCCGCTGGTTCTGGACTTCCCCAACATTGGGAACATGTTTCCTGCCTCTAACATGTCCAACCCCTTAATAATCTTATACGTTTCGATAAGATCCCCTCTCATCCTTCTAAATTCCAGTGTATACAAACCTAGTCGCTCCAGTCTTTCAACATATGACAGTCCCGCCATTCCGGGAATTAACCTAGTAATTCCCACCATTCCGGGAATTAACCGAGTAGGGGCTTGCGGATGGAGGGACTCTGTAAGATGAAACGTTTAAGAAACAATTAGAAAATTATAGGAACTACTACTGAACTACTATCTACCTCTTTGGTGACCCTTGGACTATCCTTGATCAGACTTGCTGGCCTTACCTTGCACTAAACGCTATTCCCTTATCATGTATCTATACCACTGTAAATGGCCCGATGGTAATCATGTATTCTCTTTCTGCCGACTGGGTAGCACGCAACAAAAGCTTTTCACTGTACCTCGGTGAACGCGACAATAGATAAACTGAACTGATATGGGAGGAAACTGGAGTACCCCGTGGTCACAGGGAGAACGTGCAAACTCCATCCGAATCTGAAGTTCTGAACCCGAACAACAGCACCCGTGGTCAGGGTCGAACCTGGGCCTCTGGGACTGTGAGACAGCAACTCCAGCAGCTATGCCTCCGTACCATGCAGACATGGATACTATATTTAGTACCCGTTTCCACTGGATTTAGTTACAGGTTCTTTTGCTGCATGTCATAGAGTCATAACAGTGTGGAAACAGGCCCTTCGGCCCAATTTTCCCATGCTACCCAACATGCCCCATTTACACTAGTCCCACCTGCCTGCACTTGACCTATCTATAATACTAAAGATGTTACTAAAGATAATACTAAAGATACAAAGATCTCTAAATCTAACTCTACATCTAAATCTAAAACTCTTGTTTGTTTGTTTGTTCCTGAAGTACAACCAAAACGGTACACGATAGCGCGACAATTTTAGGCCCACCTTACTCACCGTCGCCCCTTTGGTGCTCATGGAAGAAGTTTCATTGAAATTGGTGTTATATTTTTATTGGTGTCATTCACTTTTTAAAGTTTAAATCTATCTCCCAGGGAGGGAGGGAGGGAGGGGGGAGGGGGGAGAATAAGGGGGGTTGAGGGGGATGGAGTGGGGGGGAAGAGGAGGGGGAAGGAGGGAGGATAAGGGGGATGGGGGGGTGGAGGGAGGGAAGGAGGGAGGTGGAGGGAGGGAGGGGATGAGGGAGGAGGGAGGATGGGGAGGGAGGGAGCGAGGGAGGGAGGGAATGGGGGAGGGAGGTGGGGGAGAGGGAGGGGAGGGAGAGGAAGGGGGAGGGAGGGGGAGGGGGGAGAGGGTAGTGGGGGAGGAGAGGGTACTGCACCAATGCAGGAGAGGTTTGGGCCCAACGAGTCCACTTGGTCTAGTATCCCTCTAAACATGTGCTAACTATGTACCTGGCCACATGTCTCTTAAACATCACACTATTTCCCTCAACTATCTCCTCCATGTTGTACATTTCTTGGAGTCCATTAGTCATTTACTTGCGGCTCACTTCTATCTACATTCCTTTGGGTTCCACTTGGGTGGATTACAGTAAGCACACATTCACAGTTACTCACAGAGGGAAAATTAAAGGGAGATTTAATTAAAAGGGAACATTTTGCTAAGGATCCAGCAGGGGAGGGAAATTAATTGGAATCTGTGGGTGGAATGGCTTCCTTTGTGCAATGCAAATGCTACAACAGACAAGGTGACAGATAAGTAGAGTACACTAGCACAATCTGATAGAGTTCACTTTAGTCCACAGGTTAACTGGGAAATTTGTTGCTAAAAATGAAAAGCTCTGGGAATTCGAATGCAATTTACTTTAGTCTTAGTTCCGAGATGCAGGCATTTAGCTTAGAGATACAGAACGGGCCCTTCAGCCCACCGAGCTGGCACCAACCGGCGATCCCCGCACATTAACACTAACCCGACACACACTAGGAACATTTTACATTGATACCAAGCTAATTAACCTACAAACCTGTACGTCTTTGGAGTGTGAAGATCTCGGAGAAAACCCACGCAGGTCCTCCAGCAATTTTGACATTTTGTAGCCACTAGATGGGTGACACTTTCACATAAAGGGTGGTGGGTGTCTGGAATGAGCTGCCGGAGGAGGTAGTTGAGGCATGGACTATTGCAACGTTTAATAAACAATTAGACAGGTACATGGATAGGACAGGTTTAGAGGGATATGGGCCAAATGTGGACAGATGGGACTAGTGAAGGTGGGTCATGTTGGTCGGTGTGGGCAAGTTGGGCCGTGGAAGGACGTGTTTCCATGCTGTGCGACTCCATGACCCTATGTAAATGCACAGGCAGGAGAATGATTGATATGAGGGGCGTCTCAATCATACTGTGCCGTAATGCGAATAATGCGGAAATTCTGGCCTCTCCTGCCTGGTCATTTACAGTGGATGCCAATTCACTGGGTGTTTCCAAGAGAGAGTTATATATAGCTCTTCAGGCTAACAGAATCAAGGGATATGGGGAGAAAGCAGGAACGGCGTACTGATTTTGGATGATCAGCCATGATCACATTGAATGGCGGTGCTGACTCGAAGGGCCGAATGGCCTCCTCCTGCACCTATCTTCGGTGTTTCTATGTAAAAGAGCAGATGGTGGGTGGAGGGGATGCATGAGGCCCATCAACCCACTGTAAACCATAACTTGTTCTGCTTCTTCAGCACTGCCAAGGTCACCTATGGCCCACACACTCAAGGTTCCAACCCATTAGGAACCAAGAACAAAGGGAAACTTGACAGTAGGCCAGTCAGCCTCTGATATATCTGCGTTAACAATAAACTACTCAACTGCAACTCAGTCATAGAGCCATACAGCGTGGAAACATGCCCTTCATCCCAAACTGCCCACACCGGCCAACATGTCCTATCTACACTAGCCCCAACTGCCTGCGTTTGGGCCATTTCCCTCTAAACCTGTCCTATCCATTTACCTGTCTAAATTTTTCTTAAACTTTGCGATAGTCCCTGCCTCAACTACCTCCTCTGGCAACTTGGTCCATACATCCACCACTCTGTGTGTGAAAAAGGTACCCCTCAGGTTCCTGTAAAAAATTCCCCCTTCACCTTAAACCTATGACCTCTGGTCCTCGATTCACCTACCCTGGGCAAGACCCTCGGTACATCCACCCGATCTATTCCTCTCATGATGACGTCTACAAGATCACCCCTCATCCTCCCGCGGTCAACCTTGGAATTCCTTGACATTGAGACATACAGCACAGAAGTAGATCTTCCGAACTGTCCCATGTCCATGCCAACCACTAGATAGATAAGGTGTCGAAGAAGGGTTCGTTTAGTTTAGTTTCGAGATACAGCGCGGAAACAGGCCCTTCGATCCACCGAGTCAGCACCGACCAAACGACCAGCGATCCCCGCACACTAACACTATCCCTACACACACTAGGGACCATTTTGCATTTATACC
This sequence comes from Rhinoraja longicauda, assembly GCF_053455715.1. Taxonomy (NCBI): domain Eukaryota; kingdom Metazoa; phylum Chordata; class Chondrichthyes; order Rajiformes; family Arhynchobatidae; genus Rhinoraja; species Rhinoraja longicauda. The sequence goes on along the minus strand of NC_135953.1, from coordinate 9,487,523 downwards.
AAGCCAATTAACCTACAAACATGTACGTCGTTGGAGTGTGGGAAGAAACCAAAGATCTCGGAGAAAACCTGGCGCTGTAAGGCAGTAACTATACAGCTGAGCCACCGTGCATGCCTTCATCAGCCTGGCCATAATGTTATCTATATTTTTGATCTATACAAATCCCTTTGCTAGCAATAGACAATAGACAATAGACAATAGACAATAGACAATAGGTGCAGGAGTAGGCCATTCGGCCCTTTGAGCCAGCACCGCCATTCAATGTGATCATGGCTGATCATTCTCAATCAGTACCCCGTTCCTGCCTTCTCCCCATACTCCCTGAATCCGCTATCCTTAAGAGCTCTATCTAGCTCTTTCTTGAATGTGTTCAGAGAATTGGCCTCCACTGCCCTCTGAGGCAGAGAATTCTACAGATTCACAACTCTCTGACTGAAAAAGTTTTTCCTCATCTCTATTCTAAATGGCTTACCCCTTATTCTTAAACTGTGGCCCCTGGTTTTGGACTCCCCCAACATTGGGAACATGTTTCCTGCCTCTGACGTGTCCAACCCCTTAATAATCTTATATGTTTCGATAAGATCCCCTCTCATCCTTCTAAATTCCAGTGTATACAAGCCTAGTCGCTCCAGTCTTTCAACATATGACAGTCCCGCCATTCCGGGAATTAACCTAGTAAACCTACGCTGCACACCCTCAATAGCACTTGGACTGCAGCTTTCTATTCCTTGGCAATTCAAGTGTCCATCCAGACAAGTGTTCAGTGTTGTAAGAGTCACTACTTTCACCACCTTCTCTGTCAGTTTTACAGATGGTCTCTGAGTGAGAAAAAAATACTATTCAGATCTCCTCCCAACATCTTGCCCCTTAATTTAAACCCATGGTCTCTGGTTTTAGACACCTTTGCTACTTTAGCACCTTTGTACGACTGCCCATTATTAACCTATGTTGTTATGGGGAACAATTTCTGTCTAACCTATCCCTGCACCTCATCATTTAGTACATTAGTGGCCAGCCCTGGCTGGCCCTGGAGCTTTCTTACCTCCAGCCCTTCACCTCCCCCCCCCCCCACAACTCCCCTCCCCCCCCCCCCCCCCCTACCCCCATCATCCCCTAGTTTCAGTCCAAAGAAGAGTCCCAACCCGAAAGGTCAACCCATCCTTTTTCACTAGAGATGCTTCTTGGGACCCACTGAGTTACTCCATCACTTTGTATCCATTCAAGGTCTTGGGATCTGTGCTTGCCTTCAATCCTTCAATGTCCGACCTATGACTTACAGCATGGAGACAGGCCCTTCTGCCCAGCTCAACCATGCGGACTTAGATGCGCCGTAGAAACATAGAAACCATCTACACCAGTCCCCGTGTTTGGCCCATATCCCTCGACAACCTTTCTGTCAATGTAGCTATCAAAATGTATTTAAAATGTTATGGTATCTGCCTCTTCTTCATATTCTGGCAGCTCGTTCCATATACCCACCACCCTCTGAGTGTAAACGTTGGTGAGCAGAGAGAGACTATGTGTGCTGGAGTAACTCGGTATCTCTGGAGAACAGGTGACAGGTGAAAACCAGGTTTGGGGTTGGGACCCTTCTTCAGACTTTGTGTCCTTTTGTGTATTAACCGGCATCTGCATTTTTTTGTTTCCCTAAGTACAGTTTGAATACAACTCCCTCAGACCGCTGATTTGTTTTTAAAGAAAAATTTAGTTCCGTTTATTGTCACGACAGAGGTACAAATCTTTTTTTTTGCTTTCTGTCAGTGGAAAGACAATATATGATTACAATCGAGCCGCCCACGCTGTACGGGTACAGGGTACAGCGAATAATGTTTAGTGCAAAATAAATTGGGGGACATATGACAATAAAACACTGTTGATTCTCTTGCACAGTTTGAACATGACTCCCTTAGAGCTGGGGTTTGTTTCTAGGGCTACATGACTCATTTGTTCATAAATTCACAAATGATAGGTGCAGAATTAGGCCATTCGGCCCATCACGTCTACTCCGCCATTCAATCGTGGCTGACCAATCTCCCCCTCCCCACCCCATTCTCCTGCCTTCTCCCCATAACCCCTGACACCCGTACTAATCAAAGGCATGTCCTTTAATTCTGAGGCTATGACCTCTGGTCCGAGACGCTTGTGTTCAATATGCATTCAGTTTGGTTCAATGTTTAGTTTAGTTTAGAGATACAGTGCGGAAACTGGCCCTTCAGTCCACCGAGCCTGTGCCGACCAGCGACCCCCCCCCACACCAACACGATCCTACACACACTGGGGACAATTTACACTTACACCAAGCCAATTAACCTACAGACCTGCACGCCTTTGAAGTGCGGGAGGAAACCAGAGCACCCGGAGAAAACCCACGCAGGTCATGGGGAGAACGTACAAACTCCGTACAGACAGCACCCGTGGTCGGGATCGAACCCGGGCCCCCGGCGCTGTAAGGCAGCAACTCCACCGCTGTGCCACTGAATGTTCTTTAGCTTCACCGATTGTTTCAGGCAGTGGGTGTGTTTAACCGGCGTGTTTGTTGTGTGTTTCAGGCAGCTGATGAGCGGCTGCTGTGGAAGGAGTCGAGGCCGAGCCGGGGGGCCTCTGAGGCGCTGGGCCAGGCATCGGTCTCGGGCTCGGCCCGCGACCACCATCTGCTCTGGAGCCTGCCGCTCGCCGCCCTGCTCTTACCGCCGAGGATGTGAGGGAGGGAGGAGGTGAGGCAGCGGCCCCAGGCCCATCATCCCCACCCCCTCCCCCCCCCCACCCTGCAACCCCTCCTCCATCATCGCCCGCTCCACACTCACCCCCTCTCCGGGGTCCAGACGGACATTTTACACCAAAGGCGCCAGAGGTTTGTCGTCGTCACTGTAGCCATCACCATCACCGCCACCTGAGGGGAAGATCACAAGGACTAACCAACGGCCGGGGGGGGGAAAGGGGGGACGGGGGGAAGGAAAACCGGACATCACATCGCAGCAAGAGAAGCCAATTAACTGTGCACATTGCCTGGGGAAGCCATTTACCGATGCATATATCTTTGGGGGGGGGGGGAGGGAGGGGAAGCCATTTTGTGATACACATTGTTGGGATACGAGGGGGACCTCCCTGAACAAATATGGCGGCACTTTGGTGGGATACAGGGGTCATGGCAACACGATGCTAGGATACGGAGGTCACGGTGGCACATTGCCAGGATACGGGGATCATGACGACAAGTTGCTAGGATACTGGGGTCATGGTGGCGTGTTGCTAGGATACGGGGGTCATGGCGGCAAGTTGCTAGGATACGAGGGTCATGGTGGCACGTTGCTAGGATACGGGGGTCATGGCGGCACGTTGCTAGGAATCGGGGGTCATGGTGGCACGTTGCTGGGATACAGGGGTCATGGTGGCACATTGCTAGGATATGGGGACCTCGCTTAGCAACCAGGGTGGAACGTTGCTGGGATATGAGGGTCATGCAGCATGTTGCTGGGATACGGGGGTCATGGATGCATGTTGCTGGGATATGGGGGTCACAGTGGAACGTTGCCAGGACACGGGGGTTATGGATGCACGTTGCCGGGATATGGGGGGTTCATGGATGCATGTTGCCAGGTTACAAGAGTCATGGATGCATGTTGCTGGGATACAGGGGTCAATGCGGAACGTTGCTGGGATACAGGGGTCATGGCGGAACGTTGCCTGGATACGGGGGTCATGGCGGAACATTGCCGGGATACGGGGGTCATGGCGGAACATTGCTAGGATACAAGGGTCACGGCGGAACGTTGCCGGGATACAGGGGTCATGGTGGAACGTTGCCGGGATACGGGGGTCATGGCGGAATGTTGCTCGGATAACGGGGGGGGATCATGGATCCACGTTGTCGGGTTACGGGAAACTCACTCTGCAACAAGATCCAAGTGCCCATCGCCAAGCAGCAGCAGTGCCCTGGGTTTCCTTTAAACAGGTTTCAAAGACAATTCATTACTGAGATCCAGTTTAATAAGCTTCTGTGCCCATGTTGTACTGTTCAAGGTTGGGTTTCACTGATACATTTATTATAAATAGTTGTAAAGAATAGAGAATGGATCTAACGCCTTATTACCCTCGTCAGGCTTTAAGGGACGATTGCATCCAATGGGCGCTCAGTGCATTTATTTTTAACCAGTTGCCATTTAATTCCATCTTTAAGGGTTAACGGTTGGTTCTCACAACCACGGGAAATTCGGTGGGAAATCGCGTTTTTGTTTGTTCCGAGGCAGAGTCTTTCAAACGTCAGGGACCGGTGCACGCTTGGGAATTGCTTGCAAATCTTTTGTCTCCTCTCCTCGAGAAGAACCCTTCCCGATTCGCATCCATGTCCTCAGTCTGGACATGCAGCATCCCAAAGAACGGTTAATGCAGAAAGGTGTAAGGAAAACTCAGCATTGGACAGCATCTGTGCAAAGAGAAACAGCCAACGTTTCAGATCCAGGACTCCCCAACAGAAACATTAACCGCAGATGCTGCCTTACCCACCGAACATTACTAATGTTTTCTGTGTTTGTTTCAAATTTCCAGCGTCTGCAGGATTTAGGTTGATTCCCAAGGACTGATGCTGTTTACTGTAAACATTGCCCCTGGGAATATTAATTTCCCTAACTTCAAGTAACCCCGGCATTCCCTCTCTCTCTCTATCCCTCCCACACCCAAGTCGCACCAGCTGCTCGTTTTCACCCACCAAACAACTAACAATGACCTGTTTCCTTTATCATCGTTACTTTATAGAATATCTTTCATTGTTCTTTATCTCCCCACATCATCGCCTATATCTCTCATTTCCCTTATCCCTAACCAGTCTGAAGAAGGGTCTCGACCCGAAACGTCCCCCATTCCTTCTCTCCAGAGATGCTGCCTGTCCCGCTGAGTTACTCCAGCATTTTGTGTCTATCCCCTGGTGTTTAGGTGGGCGGGAGGAGAATTGAAGAAGGGAGTTGATGGGTGTATGTGAAAGAATACATTAGAGGGAAATGGGATTGTTCTGAGAATTGGGATACATCTGTTGGGTTGAATTATAAGATAATTCTAATTCTAATTCTTCAAGGGCGGCACGGTGGCGCAGCAGTAGAGTTGCTGCCTTACAATGGCAAATGCCTGGGTGCGATCCTGACTGCTGGTTCTGTCTGTTAGGAGTTTGTACGTTCTCCGTGTGACTGCGTGAGTTTTCTCCGGGTGCTCCAGTTTCCTCCCACACTCCTGGTACAACTGTAACATAACATCCCAATATCTATACTCAATACCCTGACCGAAGAAGGCCAAAGTAGTGAAAGTCTTCTTGACCACCCTATCAACCTGTGATGCCACTTTCAAGGACCTATGTACCTGTATTCCCAGATCCCTCTGCTCTATAATACTCCCCAGGGCCCTACCATTCACCATGAGGGTCCTATCTGGTTTGACTTCACAATATGCAATACCTCACACTTATTTAACTCCATTACCCATTTGTCAGCCTACCTGCCAAACTGATCAAGATCTTGCTGTGATTTTTGATAACCATCTTCACCATCTACAATACCACCCACTTTAGTGCCATCTGCAAACAATAGACAATAGGTGCAGGAGGAGGCCATTCAGCCCTTCGAGCCAGCACCGCCATTCAATGTGATCATGGCTGATCATTCTCAATCAGTACCCCGTTCCTGCCTTCTCCCCATACCCCCTGACTCCGCTATCCTTAAGAGCTCTATCTAGCTCTCTCTTGAATGCATTCTTACTAATCATGCCTTCTACATTCTCATCCAAATCGTTGATGTAAACCCCAAACAGCAAAGGTCTCAGCAGCAATCCCTGAGGCACACGAGTCACGGGCCTCCAGTCCATAAAACAACCTTCCACCATCACCCTCTGCTTCCTTCCATGAAGCCAATTTTCTATTCAGTCGGCTAGCTCGCCCTGGATCCCATGTGATCTAACGTTCCAGAGCAGCCCATTGTACAATACCTTATCAAAGGCCTTGATGAAGTCCATATGGACAACATCTATGCCTTTGCCCCCATCAACCTTTGTGGTTAGTTCTTCAGAAATCTTGTGCGAATTCTCCGGGTGCTTCGGTTTCCTCCCTCATTCCAAGGGCGTGCAGGTTTGTAGGTTAATTGGCTTCTGTAAATTGTCCCTAGAGTGTAGGATAGAACTAATGGACGGGTGATTGTTGGTCAGCTTGAACTTGGTGGGCCAAAGAGCTTGTTTCCACGATGTATTTCTAAACTATCACATTGAATGGCGGTGCTGGCTCGAAGGGCCGAATGGCCTCCTCCTGCACCTATTGTCTACTGTCTATTGTCTCTAAACTAAACTAAGCTAAACGTCTGGTGTTCTCCATTCTTCCAGTACTTAATCTGTGGATAACAAAAATTACAAAAAATTATTGTCAGGGCCCCAATAATCTCCTCTCTCACTTCCCATAACCATGCTTGAATTCACCTGGTCAGGCCCTGGGGATTTATCCACCTTTGGTTTAGTTTAGTTTAAATTAGTTTTTTAGTTTAGAGATACAGCGCGGAAACAGGCCCATCGGCCCACCACCGAGTCCACTCCGACCAGCGATCCCCGCACACTGACACTACACACACTAGGGACAATTTTACATTCAATAGACAATAGGTGCAGGAGTAGGCCATTCGGCCCTTCGAGCCAGCACCACCATTCAATGTGATCATGGCTGATCATTCTCAATCAGTATCCCGTTCCTGCCTTCTCCCCATACCCCCTGACTCCGCTATCCTTAAGAGCTCTATCTAACTCTCTCTTGAATGCATTCAGAGAATTGGCCTCCACTGCCTTCTGAGGCAGAGAATTCCACAGATTCACAACTCTCTGGCTGAAAAGGTTTTTCCTCGTCCCTGTTCTAAATGGCCTACCCCTTATTCTTAAAACTGTGGATATAAATCATACATTAATATCAAGCCAATTAACCTACAAAAACACCTGTACGTCTTTGGAGCGTGGGAGGAAACCGAAGATCTCGGAGAAAACCCACGCAGGTCACGGGGAGAACGTACAAACTCCGTGCAGACAGCACCCATAGTCGGGATCGAACCCAGTTCTCTGGCTTTGTAAGGCAATGGCTCTACTGCTGTGCCACCGTGCCGCCCTTGATGTATATCCGGATGTCCAACGTGTAGGTGAGCTCCGTGAAAATGATCAAATGTCTCCCACCAAGTGTGGCTGTGGCCACATGTCCAACTAGCCCCTGGTCCCAGGGAGCGTGTGGGGACATAATGAAACACCAGCTCGTTTTCCTCAGTCATGATTGTTGGTTGTGGTTGCCATCATGCGACGGTGAATTACAGAATGAATGAAAATGATTTGGATGAATTTATTCACAAAATGCTGGAGTAACTCAGCAGGTCAGGCAGCATCTCAGGAGAGAAGGAATGGGTGATGTTTCGGGTCGAGACCCTTCTTCAGACTGATGTCAGGGGGGGGAGCGGGACAAAGGAAGGATATAGGTGGAGACAGGAAGACAGTGGGAGATCTGGGAAGGGGGAGGGGAAGAGATGGACAGAGGAACTATCTAAAGTTGGAGAAGTCAATGTTCATACCGCTGGGCTGCAAGCTGCCCAAGCGAAATATGAGGTGCTGTTCCTCCAATTTCCGGTGGGCCTCACTATGGCACTGGAGGAGGCCCATGACAGAAAGGTCAGACTGGGAATGGGAGGGAGAGTTGAAGTGCTCAGCCACCGGGAGATCAGGTTGGTTAATGCGGACCGAGCGCAGGAAGATTGGCAATGCAAGGTACTGCAGATGCTGGGATCTTGCGTAGAACACAAATTGCCAGAGTAACTCAGCGGCTTAGGCAGAATCTCTGGAGGATGTGCATAGGAGTGATGTGCAGATGCTGGTTTGCACCCAGATTGACCACTCTGGTTTACCTCTCTGGAACACGTGGATAGGCAACATTTCAGGTCAGGACGTGCAGGTTTGTCGGTTAATTGGCTTCTGTAAATTGTCCCTGGTGTGTATGATAGATCTAGTTCGTTGGTCGGCGTGGGATCGGTGGGCCGAAGGGCCTGTTTCCGCACTGTTTCTGTAAACCAAACAATATCTTCGCAGTCTGAAGATAGGGGGGGATGAATAAAAAATGAACTCATTGATTGATACCAAATTGAGCCTTGTGTTGCTAAAACATGACAGAATGAGAAAGGCGGGAGGGGGGAGGGGAGGAAAGGGATATTGGGCTGTTAACCCTTACAAGCAATGCCTGCTGTGAGCTTGCCCTTTAAAAGCTTGTTCCGTCAGGTCCCATGCTATTCGGCATTGCACCAGTTTATGAATTGTTATCAAGCATATTTTATAAAGTTCTCGTTGTTTCTGTACAGAGTCTTTCTAAAACCAGGCTGATTTTTTTTCTGAGTGTGGCCGCGTTGGACGATACAAAGCGGGCCATCGTTGATCATCGAGCCCTTGGCTGTTTTCGACAACCGCCGCGCTAGGGTGGGGAGCGGAAAGGTTTAACCTCACGATTTAACCCACGTCAACCATTCCTCTTCACGCAGGAGCTTTTTTTTCTCTCAATGTCGGTGTTCTGATTTGGAATCTAGGTGTTCAGTTATGTGGCGTACAATGTCTATTCTGCCAACGTCTCCCTTCTCTCTATCCCCTCCCCCCCACCCACCCGCCCAAACCCACCGGCCCACCATCACCATGTAACACCATTTTGTCCAAGTAGTGTTCTTGTTATGGCAACAAGTCCTTGTTCTTAGAAAGCAATGTATGAATTTTGTTTTGATTGTTATGAGTGATTTTTATTATCCATAATAAAATTTAAACAAATGTGATTTGGTTTGTTCTTTATTCAACCAGCATTTCAATTCACTTTGCATTCACACGAAAAACAACCTCCCTTCTATATCTTTGGTTTAAACCAACATCTGCAGTTCCTCCCTAAACCTCCCTTCCATTGGCTCCATTTATACCTCACGCTGCCTCGGCAAGGCCAGCAGCACAATCAAGGACGAGTCGCACCCTGGCCACTCCCTCTTCTCCCATCGGGTGAAAGGTATACAAGTGTGAAAACACACACTTCCCGATTCAGGGACAGTTTCTTCCCAGCTGTTATCAAGCAACTAAACCATCCTACCACAACCAGAACTACCAGTAGTCCTGAACTACTATCTACCTCATTGGTGACCCTCGGACTATCTTTCATCGGACTTTACCGGCTTTAACCTGCACTAAACGTTATTCACATTATTCCCTTTATCATGTATACACTGTGGATGGCTCCATTGTAATCTTGTATTGTCTTTCCGTTGACTGGTTGGTACGCAAAAAAAAGCTTTTCACTGTACCTCGGTACACGTGACAATAAACTGAACTGAGCTCAACTATTTTGGATAGGCATGTGGATATGGAAGGAGTGGGTATGTGCAGGTAGATACGCGAAGGTCTTGGCATCATGTTGGGCACGGACTTTGTGGGCCGAAGGGCCTGTTCTTGTACTGTGTGGTTTGATTTCATTCAGTAAAGGTCGGGAGAGCAGCAGCAGCAAGAACGAACGTTGGCTGAAATTAAGTAAGTGTGAATTGCAGGCGAAAGTCCGTTTAAAAAAGAGCTCCATAGGGACGCTAGCAGGCATTCAGTGAAGCACACACCTCCAATGTTCTATAGATTCAGAATCAGTTCCTGTGGATTGGAGGGTAGCTAATGTTATCCCACTTTGTAAGAAAGGAGGGAGAGAGAAAACAGGAAATTATAGACCAGTTAGTCTGACATCAGTGGTGGGGAAGATGCTGGAGTCAATTATAAAAGATGAAATTGCGGAGCATTTGGATAGCAGTAACAGGATCGTTCCGAGTCAGCATGGATTTACGAAGGGGAAATCATGCTTGACTAATCTTCTGGAATTCTTTGAGGATGTAACTAGGAAAATTGACAGGGGAGAGCCGGTGGATGTGGTGTACCTTGACTTTCAGAAAGCCTTCGACAAGGTTCCACATAAGAGATTAGTGGGCAAAATTAGAGCACATGGTATTGGGGGTAGGGTACTGACATGGATAGAAAATTGGTTGGCAGACAGAAAGCAAAGAGTAGGGATAAATGGGTCCCTTTCAGAATGGCAGGCAGTAACTAGTGTGGTACCGCAAGGCTCGGTGCTGGAACCGCAGCTATTTACAATATACATTAATGACCTACACAAAATGCTGGAGTAACTCAGCGGGACAGGCAGCATCTCTGGAGAGAAGGAATGGGTGACGTTTTGAGTCGAGACCCTTCTACAGACTTCAGACGTTGATTGGTTTAACCTATGATGAGCGTTTGACGGAGAGCTAGATAGAGCTCTTAATGATAGCCGAGTCAGGGGGTATGGGGAGAAGGCAGGAACGGGGTACTGTTTGAGAATGATCAGCCATGATCACATTGAATGGCGGTGCTGGCTCGAAAGGGCCGAATGGCCTCCTCCTGCACCTGTTGTCTATTGACGGCACTGGGCCTGTACTCTCTGGAGTTTAGAAGGATGAGGGGGGAACCTCATTGAAACTTACCGAATAGTGAAAGGTCTGGATAGAGTGGATGTGGAGAGGATGTTTCCACATAGATTGAAGTCTGCATGGTTTTGTGAAAGGGAGATCTTGCCTGACAAATCTGTTGGAATTCTTTCAGGAAGTAAATAGCAGGAGAGACAAAGGAGAGTCGGTGGATGTTGTTTACTTGGATTTTCAGAAAGTCTTTGATAAAGTGCTGCACGCAAGGCTGCTGAGAGCTCACCGTATCAAAGGGCAAGTACGAGCGTGGATAGCAGGTTGGCTGGATGGCAGAAGAACAAAGAGTGGCAACAAAGGGGGCTGTTTGTGGCTGGCAGCCAGTGTCTAGTGGAGTTCCACAAGAGGTTTGGTGATGGGGCCGCTGCTCGTCACGTTGTAGATTAATGATTTGGATGATGGAATTGATGGCTTTATGGCCAAGTTTGCAGATGGTACAAAAAAATGGTGGAGGGGCAGTTGGCATAGAGGAAGTTCAAACTATGCCCTCTAGTTTTAGAAGCCTGGCACATAATAGGTGAATACAGGTGAGAGGGGTCCACCTCTGGCTTTGTGCTGCACCCCGCTCTAGATTTCAGATTTAGAGATACAGAGCGGAAACAGGCCCTTCGGCCCACCGGGTCCGCGCCGCCCAGCGATCCCCGCACACTAACACTATCCTACACACACTAGGGACAATTTTTACATTCACCAAGTCAATTAACCTACATACCTGTACGTGTTTGGAGTGTGGGAGGAAACCGAAGATCTCGGCGAAAACCCACGCAGGTCACGGGGAGAACGTACAAACTCCGTACAGACGGCGCCCGTAGTCAGGATCGAACCTGCGCTGCATTCGTTGTAAGGCAGCAACTTTACCGCTGCGCCACCGTGCAGCAATCTCTCTTCCAGCTTTCGTCCCCACCCCTCCACAATCAGGCTGAAATAGGGTCCCGACTGGAAACGTCACCTAGCCATGTTCTCCAGAGATGCTGGCTGACCTGCTGAGTTACTCCGCAGTCTGTTTCTAAAGCTAAAGCAGTAGGTAGGAATGTTTGTGTAAGCCTGGATTTGTGTTGGAGCCTAATCCTTGAAACACACCCATTGACCAATCACTATCTTTTGTTTCTTTAGCCAATTCATTGTGCAACTCACGAAAATGCACCATTTTAGTTTAGTTTAGTTTAGATTAGAGATACAGCAGGGAAACAGGCCCTTCTTCGGCCCACCAGGTCATAAGGTTTAAGCGATAAGAGCAGAATTAGGCCATTCGGCCCATCAAGTCTACTCCGCCATTCAATCATGGCTGATCTATCTCTACCCCCCCCTAACTCCATTCTCCTGCCTTTTCCCCATAACCCCTGACACCCGTACTAATCAAGAATCTATCTATCTCTGCCTTAAGTCCACGTCGACCAGCGATCCCCGCGCACAAACACTGTCCGACACACACTAGGGACAATTTACATTGATACCAAGCCAATTAACCTACGAACCTGAATGCCTTTGGAGTGTGGGAGGAAACTGAAGATCCTGGCGAAAATCCATGCAGGTCAATAGACAATAGACAATAGACAATAGGTGCAGGAGTAGCCCATTCGGCCCTTCGAGCCAGCACCGCCATTCAACGTGATCATGGCTGATCATTCTCATTCAGTACCCCGTTCCTGCCTTCTCGCCATACCCCCTGACTCCGCCATCTTTAAGAGCTCTATCTAGCTCTCTTGAAAGCATCCAGAGAATTGGCCTCCACTGCCTTCTGAGGCAGAGAATTCCACAGATTTACAACTCTCTGAGTTAAAAAGATTTTCCTCATCTCCGTTCTAAATGGCCTACCCCTTATTCTTAAACTGTGGCCCCTGGTTCTGGACTCCCCCAACATTAGGAACATGTTTCCTGCCTCTAATGTGTCCAATCCCTCAATAAGATCTCCTCTCATCCTTCACGGGGAGAATGTACAATCTGCGTACAGACAAGCACCCATAGTCAGGATCGAACCCGGGTCTCTGGCGCTGCAAGGGCCGAAAGGCCTACTCCTGCACCTATTGTCTATTGTCTAAGGCAGTAACTCTACCGCTGCGCCATTTTAATAATCTCCAGTCTATTGCGAAGGGACCCTGGTAGAATTGGATGACAACTGTGTGAAATAAATCAATACATCTGTGAGCTTTGGTTAATAAGTCTGTCTTTGAACTGTTAGTCTTTTAATCTTTTTTAATGTAGTCGGATCATTGACTTTATAATCGACTCCCTTTGTACATGTCACAGTAACAGGCCTGGAATTCCCAGGCCTGGCTTTGACCTTTTGTTTAAAAATCTGGAGCATTAGCTATTCTCCGAGCTACTGCTTCATCCCTGTATTTAATGAGACATGTCTCTGATCCCTTGTGTAAATAACCCGACTGGTAATTGGTGTTCAGCAGCATCAGACATTTATGACGTGGCCAGATTGCAAATCTTGACATTGTTGGCGTGGGATGCGCAGTGATTTTTTTCTGCCGCCTTCAAACGTTTATACCCGCTCCCACCTATTGATCGAAGTTTCAAGTTTGCAAAAGCCTCAATAATCTTACTGAGGAAAGTGAGTTCTGAATTTCCATTATAGACAATAGGTGCAGGAGGAGGCCATTCGGCCCTGCGAGCCAGCACTGCCATTCAATGTGATCATGGCTGATCATTCTCAATCAGTACCCCGTTCCTGCCTTCTCCCCATACCCCCTGACTCCACTATCCTTAAGAGCTCTATCTAGCTCTCTCTTGAATGTATTCAGAGAATTGGCCTCCACTGCCTTCTGAGATTACTATCCCTGTGTGAGCAAGTAGCTCAGAGATAGAGTAGGGAAACGGGCTCTTCAGCCCACCGAGTCCACGTCGACCATCGCTCGTGGGCGGCACAGTGGTGGAGCTGCTGGCTCACGGCGCCGGAGACCCGGGTTCGATCCCGACTACGGGCGTGGGTTTTCTCCGAGATCTTTGGTTCCCTCCCACACTCCAAGGACGTACTGGTTTGTAGGTTATTTGGTTTGGTGTGAATGTAAAATTGTGGCTAGTGTGTGCGGTCAGTGCGGACTCGGTGGGCCGAAGGGCCTATTTCGGCGCTGTATCGCGAAACTGAACTAAACACATTCACATTAGTTCTATGTTATCCCCCTTTCTCATCCACTCCATACACACTAGAGGCATCTTTTGATCATGACTCAGGATGAATGAAGCACTTATATTCAAATATATGTTCTTATCGGTTTTAATATTTGGTATGTCCTTTATTTAAGGACCGTGTATTAAATTGTTTTTTGGAACAGGGAGTTGGAGCAAGGGCTTGCCCTACCCACTCCATGCATCTACCTGGTATTGCAGTGTCTCTGGGACTGGTGCACAGATGTTTTGGTTCAAAAGATAGAGTTTGCACAGTTGCAATGTTAAGTGTAGATAGGCACAGAGCTGGAGTGGCTCAGTGGGACAGGCAGTGTCTCAGGGAGGGTGGGTGAGTGGGCTTTCGGGTCAGCATTCTTCTTCAGACTGAGAGTCGGGGGAAAGGGAAACAAGAGATATAGAACAAGTGAATAAAAGATATCCAAAAAAAGTAACGATGATAAAGGAAACGGGCCATTGTTGGCTGTGGGCTGGGTGAAAATGAGACTCCGATGCCCTTGTATGGAACACCTCATCCTGGGCGCAGATGCGGCGTAGACGGAGGAATTGGGAGTAGGGGAATAGAGTCTTTACTAGAAACAGGGTGGGGAAGAAGTGTACTCAAGATAGCTATGGGAGTCAGTAGGTTTGTAGTAGATGTCGGTCACTAGTCTGTCTCCTGTGATGGAGATGGTGAGATCCAGAAACGGTAGGGAGATGTCGGAGATGGTCCAAGTAAATTTGGGAGCAGGATGGAAATTAGTGGTGAAGTTGATGAAGTTAGTGAGTTCCTTGTTTATGCACATACTTGGCCAATAAACTTATTCATTTATTCATTCATTCGTTCATTCTGCATGAGTACAGGAGGTAGCACCAAAGCAGCCGTCATTGTAGCGGAGGTGGAGTTCGGGGATAGGGCCAGTGTACGCCTGGAACAGGGATTGTTCGAGGTTACGCCTAGAACAGGGATTGTTCGACATGCAGGCTCGAAGGGCCAAATGGCCTACGCCTACACCCATTTTCTATGTTTCTATGACACCCTTGCTATTGAGGCAGTGCAGCGTAGGTTCACAAGGTTAATCCCCAGGATGGTGGGACTGTCAATTGATGAAAGCTTGGAAAGACTGTGCTTGTATTCACTGTTAATTAGAATGATGAGAGGGGATCTTTTAGAAACGTATAAAATTATAAAAGGACTGGACAATCTCGATGCAGGAAAAATGTTCCCAATGTTGGGGGAGTCCAGAACCAGGGGCCACAGTCGAAGAATAAAGGGGAAGCCATTTAAAACTGAGATGAGAAGAAACCTTTTCACCCAGAGAGTTGTGAATTTGTGGAATTCTCTGCCACAGAAGGCAGTAGAGGCCATTTCATTGGATAAATTTAAAAGAGGGTTAGATGGAGCTCTAGGGGCTAGCGGAATCAAAGGACATGGGGAGAAGGCAGGCACTGGTTACTGATTGTGGATGATCAGCCATGATCACAATGAATAGCGGTGCTGGTTCGAAGGTCCAAATGGCCTCCTCCTGCACCTATTTTCTATGTTTCCATGTTAGACAGTTACATGGATAGGACTGGTTTGGAGGGATATGGACCAATCGCAGGGATATGTTGGCCAGGGTGGGCAAGTTGGGCCGAAGGGCCTGTTTCCACACTGTGTGCGAATCTATGTGCCTCTATTAGCACGCAAGGGCTCCTGCACCTAGCTCACACCTTTATTCTTCCACTCCTCTTTTGAGTACTGAGACTTTGCCCATCCATCACCCCCACAGTTTAGGCTGAGCCAAACTCTCACGGGTATGTGAGACTGGTATGAAGTTAAAGTGGACTCAGGCCGATACAACAGATTGTAGCAAAGTGATAATGGCAGAGTCTGTAAACTCCAGTGTAAGGGGATCAATGTTCGGTTTGGACCCGGTGGGCCGTAGGGCCTGTTCCCGCGCTTTATCTCTAAACTAAACTACGTGTAGGAAAGAACTGCAGATGCTGGTTTAAATCAAAGACAGACACAAAATGTTGGAGTATCTCAGCGGGACAGGCAGCATCTCTGGAGAAGAAATGCGTGACGTTTCGGGTTGAGACCTTTCTTCAGACTTCAGCTTTGTGGAGTTTGCACGCTCCCTCTTGTGACTGCGTTTCCGCCCACATTTCAAAGACGTGCAGGTTTGTAGGTTAATTGGGCTCCGCAAATTGCCCCTTGTGTGCAGGGAATGGATGCGAAAGTGGAATAACAGAACTAGTGTGAACTAAACTACTATGGTTACTGTGTTTTGTTTTTGCACTACCATGGTCCAGTTTACTTTGAGTAATTTATTGCATTTTTATTGCTGATGTTTTTGTGCCCAATATGCTGCAAAGTTGCAGTAAGAATTCCTTTGTTCTGATTCATATATATAGTATTAGCTGCAGCAGTGCCATGCATGGTAGGGCCACTGCCTCACAGCGCCAGAGACCCGAGTTCGATCCTGACCCTGGGCTTTATGGAGTTTGCACACTCTCTCTTGTGCTCTGGTTTCCTCCCACATTTCAAAGACTTGCAGGTTTGTAGGTTAATTGGGCTCTGCAAATTGCCCCTAGTGTGTAAGGAGTGGATGCGAAAGTGGAATAACATAGAACTAGTGTGAACGAGTGATCGGTGTGGACTCGGTGGGCCTGTTTCCATGCTGTATCTCTAAACATTCTTGACTCTTGAAATGGCTGCCTTCTATGTCATAAACATAAAGGTGATGGTGCAGAGCTAAAGTTGCTGCTTTACAGTGCCAGAGACCCGGGTTTGAACCCGACTTCGGGGGGCTGTCTGTACGTTCTCCCTGTGACCTGCATGGGTTTTCTCCGAGAACTTCGGTTTCCTCCCACAACGTACAGGTTTGTAGGATAATTGGCTTGGCATCAATGTAAATTGTCCCGAATGTGTGTAGGATAGCGTTAGTGTGCTGGTCGACGCGGACTCGGTGGGCCGAAGGTCCTGTTTCCGCGCTGTATCGCTAAACTAAACTAAACACGGGGGATCACCCATGCATTTTTTTTTAACAACACAATACTTGGTGAAAAGTTAGATCAGCCATGATTGATCATATGGGTGGAGTAGACTTGATAGGCCGAATGGTCTAATTCTGCTCCTACAACATATGAACTTATAACGTGAGCATGCATTTATTTGAGTGCTTTGTGATCTTCAGTCCACTCAAAGCCTTTTACAGGCAACAAATATCTAATCGCTCTCGTAGTTGTAAGAGTATCACAAAGAGAACAATTTTTATTTCAGTGAAATTTCTTACTTTATTTACATATGTCGTACAGGTTTTTTTTTAGTGTATAGTATGGGTCTTTTTTTTCTCCCCACACGTTGAAATCTTCCATTATTTTCATTTCTATTCAAATTTCAACCATTAAATTAGATGTTATTTTACAATACAAAAATTATATGAAAAAGTGCAATCCTAAATTTTTCCCCCCCACCCCTCACAATCTCTCTCGTAGTGAAACAGTTTACAATACTTACTTGATATTTACATAACAGTGCAATCAATGCTAAATTATACATATTAACAAACTACTCATTTTATGCACATGGAATGAAGAGACAGGAAGAACATTCTTGGAGCAGCAGGTTAAGAGTTTGCAGAAAAACTTAAGATTCCATGACTTTATTTTTTGTTGCACAATTTGTGGTGCAGGATGAACATGATTCACAGGTCAGGGAAATGGTTCGGTGGAAAACAATGGTCCCAGGACTTCCGTCCAAGGTTTATTTTGCACGCAAAGTGTGAAGACTTAACACCTTTTATAGAAATTGGAGGGGAGGAGAGAACTTAGCATTATCTTCCCGAGCACCCATTTAATATGCACTTTTTGGTCGCCGTTTGTGGAGTAACAGCCTCAGTAAGCAAGGGTCTTGACTTTCTAGTTACTCGACAAGATGGAATTAACGGAATCAAGGGCTATGGGGGGAAAAGCAGGAACGGGGTACTGATTCTGGATAGTCATATTGAATGGCAGTGCTGACTCGAAGGGCCGAATGGCCTACTCCTGCACCTACTTTCTATGTTTAATCCAATGATCAAAATTGGCTTTAAAAAAAACACAACATGGAATCGGACATCTTCAGTCATTGTAGACCATAACCCTCAGGCTGCAAGTGATTGCCAGATTTTCTTTCAATGATAAATATAATTAAAACAATTTGAAACCTTCAGAACTTCCAAAATTCTCTTAAATCTATGTTGAACAGAAGGGCTATTTTGTACGTTGCTGAATTCTTTTGTTCCAATTCCTCATCATTACACTTCCCTATTGTTCCAAGTTGGCTGGCTGCTTTTAAAAAGAAATGTTGAAAGCAAAAGGTCCCACTTATTTGGCTATTTACTAGTTTCACTGTCGTCCCAGTGAGTTTCACTGTCTGCATAATTCATTATCACCTAGCCTGCAGCCAACAATGGACCATTGTGGGCTCCACCTTTCCTTGATCACCGTTTATTTTTGCATATCTTTCATTCATTTGTTCGATATCGCTGTCTATATCCGTCGTTTCCCTTTCCCCTGGCTCTCAGTCTGAAAAAGGGCCTCAACCCGAAATGCCACCTATTCCTTTTCTCCAGATATGCTGCCTGACCCGCTGAGTTACTCCAGCTTTTGTGTCTATCTTTGGCTACTTTCATTGTTCTTTTCCGCAAAGGTGAATTTGGGTTGTGGTTTGAGTCAAGCTGAGAATGGCTGCAAAAGGCTGATCCTATTGTGCTCCTTAACAATAGATAGATGTGTGACTATATTCGAATGATTGAACGCAACAAAGGAAAGGGCATCATCTACAAGACAGTGTATGTAGGTTTTCAATTGTTCACCACATTGTGTAGGAGTTTCATTAAAGTGTACTGTTTATAAAGCAGGTATTATCACTATCATTAACCACGCATCTAGAATCAGCTTTGTGCAAGTCACATTAATTTAGAACGCCTTTCAAATCAGATAGATCACCCTGGGTGTCAATCAGATGAACAAGTGGACAATTTTGGGAGCACAGTGGCGCAGCGGTAGAGTTGCTGCCTTAGAGCGCCAGAGACCCAAGTTCAATCCTGACCACTGGGTGCTGTCTGTACGGGGTTTGTACGTTCTCCCCGTGACCTGCGTGGGTTTTCCATGGGTGCTCTGGTTTCCCCCCACACTCCAAAGACGTACAAGTTTGTAGATTAATTGGCATTTGTAAAAATTGTAAATTGTCCCTAGTGTGTAGGATAGTCCTGGTGTGTGGGGATCGCTGGTTGGCGTGGACTCGGTGGGCCAAAGGGACTGCTTCCTCGCTGTATCTCTAAACTAAACTAGATTCTGTCTGGGAAAACTATGTCCAGCGGATGATGAAAAACTGAAACACAGGCAAGGATTGAGAAGAAAGGCCGATTGTTAAAAACTCATTATTCATTAGCCGTTTGAGCAGTTTAAGCCAATTAGTAAGGGGTGGGTGGAGTTCATGAGAAGTCACTACTGCAACACATTGTACAAACAGTGGCCCATGCAAAACATTCTGCAACATGTTCTCAGCTGTGTCATTTCAATACCCTAGTATAAAGACACTTTGCAACAACTTAAAAAGTGCTACTTAAGATTTTAAGGAATAAATACGTTAGCGCAGGCAGGAAAACATAATGCCACATTGAGGGGGGAAGGACCATTGATAGCCTTGGGTTGCATTTGCAACACAGATTATGCACCAGACTAATGACTTAAAGACTGACCCTGTGAATATTTCTGTTGTAAAAGAGTAAATGAGATGTCATGAGAGGAATAGATCAAGTAGACACACAGAGTCACTCGCCCGGAATAGGGGAATCAAGAACCAGAGGACATAGGTTTAAGGTGAGGGGGAACAGATTTAATAGGAACCTGAGGGGGAACCTTTTCACACAAAGGGTGATGGGTGTATGGAACGAGAAACAGGTACATGGATAGGATAGGTTTAGAGGGATATGGGCCAAACGCAGGCAGATGGGATTAGTGTAGATGGGACAGGTTGGCTAGTAGGGGCAAGTTGGGCCGAACGGCCTGTTTCAACACTGTTTGGCTCTACGACTCTCAATGGTGGGGTGAGAAACGATAGGCTCCAAAAACACACAAAGTGCACGAGGAACTCAGCAGGTTAGGCAGCATCTGGGGAGGAAATGGCCTGGCGGCATTGCAGGCTGGGACTTTTCTTCAGACTGACTGTTCCCCACCCCGAAACGTCACCTGTCCATTCCCTCTACAAATGCCGCCTGAACCTGCTGCGTTCCTCCAGCACTTTGTGCTTTGCACAAGGTTCCAGCATCTGCAGTTTCCCATCTCTCCAATGATCAACAGAACTCTGTCTCTGCATCAGTCATTTCTGCATTATGCCGAAGGGCCTGTTTCCATGCTCTTTCTCTAAACTAAACTCAAAGAGATGGTGAAGAAATGGCGATGGTACCAATAGAGAGAGAACTGATTCTGCATCATGGAAAACAAGCGGATCTCCAGTGGACTCAGTGAGAGAGAGAGAGAGGACCAAACATCATTCCATCTCCAGGCCGATGAATATGTTTTAGTTTTTGTTTAGAATCAGTTTAGAGATACAGCGCGGCCCTGCGATCCATGCCGACCAACGTTCACCCATACATTAGTACTACGTTATCCCACTTTTGCATCCTACACTTTAGGGGCAATTTACAGAACGCAATAAACCTACAGACACGCACGTCTTTGGGATGTGGGAGGAAACCGGAGCACCTGGAGGAAACCAACGTGGTCACACAGGGAGAACCGGCAAACTCCGCACAGACAGCACCCAAGGTCAGGATCCAACCCGGGTCTGTGGTGCTTTGAGGCAGCAGTTCTACCGCTGCGCTACTGTGCTCATTCATGGGTTCTGCATGATCCAGGAGCTTCTGATTGTAAATGTCAGAGTGCTGGAGTCTTAGTATTGCCCTTAAGACAACGACAGTTCAATATAGTCGCTACATTTGCAAGTGTGCCACGAGCAGTCATTTATTGGGAGGAGCACTGATGAATGGGGAGTGGATGAGAATTGTTACCTTTAAGGAAAAAGGTACGGTAAGCCCTCAGAATAATGGACCATATTGAGGGAAATGATGTTTCGTCATTGCGATTGTCCGCTATAACCAAGTGAGCGATTCGATTCAACCACCTAGCGGTCACTCCATGAATCAATGTGCTGCTTTCAAATTACAAAGTTCTTTTTAACGGACAAAAATGTATTTTTGATGCGACAAGCTAAAGGTACCAAGGGCTGTTTCTTACATTGTTTAATAGTCAAGTGCCAATTGAATCGATTGCTTGTCAATTGCAATGCCTCGTCAATTTCAAAGCCTTGCCAATTTCCATGCCTTGCCAATTTCCATGCCTTGTCAATTTCCATGCCTTGTCAATTTCAATGCCTTGTCAATTTCAATGCCTTGTCAATTTCAATGCCTTGTCAATTTCATGCCGTGTCAATTTCAATGCCGTGTCAATTTCAATGCCGTGTCAATTTCAATGCCGTGTCAATTTCAATGCCAGGTCAATTTCAATGCCTTGTCAATTTCAATGCCTTGTCAATTTCAATGCCTTGTCAATTTCAATGCCTTGTCAATTTCAATGCCTTGTCAATTTCAATGCCATGTCAATTGCAATAGCCTCTGCAGTGCAACTGGCCGCCTGTGTTCTTAGAGAGTCCGCTACAACCAAAATCCATTATAGAGAGGTCAGTAATAACGAGGGTTTACTGTGTTAGCTTGTGAACTAGACTGAAGCCACTCCAGGCTCTCTTCACCAACAGCTGGACACTGCAGACAGAGAATAAAGTGAAAAGCAAAGGGTTAAAATACTGCAACAAAGAAAAAAAGGTAATTATGCTTCCTGATAAAATACAATATTCAACATGTTCATTTCACCAGACAACTCGTTTGGTTTAGATCTTTCCGACTTCCCTTTCAGTTCAACTTTACTTCTCCACGAATGATTACAGATGTCAGCTGATGAATTTTCAAAGCCTCAGTATGAAACATAGTATTTAATAGATGTGACTACAGCATCCAGACAATAAAAGATCAAAGAATGTACTACATAAACAATTCATCAGACAAGTGTACATTATCAGATTGCTTGCGATGTATAGACAATGAGCTCAAATATTTCAGGCATCTTTGTTTCCCTCTGTTTACTCCACTGAATTTTTGGGAAGGATTTAGATTCCAGTTTTTACTCGTGTTGACAGGAAATCAGTGTTTTAGTGGCCATTGGATACTTTTGAGATGCCAAAGTTTGAAGCAACGTTTTGAAAGAAAAATGCCCTGACTCCGTATCTACATCAGTTGGTACAATCCTTGACAGCACAGTTGGACAAGGAGAGCTGAAATTGTAGCTCTGTAAGACATCTTGCCTTCTTTCTTTCCACCCTATTTCCCTGGCGCAAGTCAACTGGAGACAATATCTCCCCAGAGC
Organism: Rhinoraja longicauda; assembly: GCF_053455715.1. Classification (NCBI taxonomy): domain Eukaryota; kingdom Metazoa; phylum Chordata; class Chondrichthyes; order Rajiformes; family Arhynchobatidae; genus Rhinoraja; species Rhinoraja longicauda. Next base: position 9,465,456 of record NC_135953.1, on the reverse strand, counting down.
TTAGGGTTTGTGCACTGACCTTTGATCTTGGGAGGAATCCTGAGTTGAATAAATCGAAATGATTGAGACCGGTACCCACAGCGAGCTGTTGGTGTTGCTGCAGAAACCTCTTGCATTAACCGCTTCCAACAGTTCAGGTCTCTCGCGCTGCTTGTGTTAATTATGAATCATTGCCATCTATGCAGCTTCAGAACGGAGCGAGTTCTGTACGTACATTTGATCCATCTTTGAGTGCTTTAATTCACCGTGTCAGATAGCCATCAGGTCACAGTCATAATTACATTCCTGGGTCATTTGAAACCCATGAATTAAGTAAGCTCCAGTTAAATGTTCCGATAATTCCGAGTCTTGAAATGGCAACATTAAATTGATTTATCATGCACTTTTGTTAGTTTTCCATTAGTAAAATGTAATATCAACAGCTCGACTCAAGGGAATGAATCTGAGGCAGTTGCTTACACTTAAAATCCGGAATTAATATTTCAGTGTCAGGAAATGCTGGAAGCATGCTCCGGAGTATCTGAGAGGAAAAAAAAGGTTTAACATTTTGGAGGCAAACTATCTTTGATAAAGAGACAATAATCGAGCTGAACATGATACTTGGGTCTGCAGAAGGGCCGGGCTTGACCATCTTCCATTTGGTCTCCCTGCAATTGCCGACCTGGTTGTGGGTTTCAAACATCTCCCGCTTCCATAGACTTGGGCCGTTTTACGTTTCCACTCCTTTGACCACAACATCGCTGGCTTGGCTAAAGTTCAGTTATTTAGCAGCAAAGAATGACCTGGAGATACTTCACGAGCATTCGGGGTCTCACCACCAGACCACAGTTTATATATATATATATCAAGATATATATATATATATATCAAGGCAAACAATATTGCTCACATCCATTAAAAGATAGCGCAACAGCACAGAAAACAAAAACACTGGATGCTTTCTTTCTCCGCCTCACTGCTAGTGTTTGAAAATGTTAAGGACGTGACACACAGCAGAGAGCATGCAAATCAGAGGAACAGATCCACCTGGTTATTTGTGCTAAAGCGGATAACGACAATGGACGATGGTCTTTTATTTTCCTGTTTCTCATGATAGCTTATATTGAGAACTTGATCAAGATATAATTTTGATCGAGCATCACTAGACATGCAAGCTACTTCCAGAAGTGAGCTGTTCCTCAGTGCCCTGGCGAGGGCAGCTATACCGTGATTAAGAGCCAAGCTGATGCAGACCATTTCTCTTCCTCAAGGCATCCTTAACTTTCGCTGTTTTGGGTAAATGTAAAATGTAAAGCCAATTTGTTTCGTTTTTTTTTTCCCGGGACAAAACATAATGAAAAATCAGCTTGCTTTCCATTTTGTACGTCTAACCTGTGAAATAAATAAATATACCCGGCCTCCTGCCCGTCTGAACCTGACTACCGAGAGAAGAACAAGAATCAGCTGATAGTGTTATTCCAATAAAATGTGTTTAGTTTTGCAGCTTCCTGAAAAGGTTTCTGGAGGCTATGAAAGTTGTAATTGAAGTTATCTTGGAAGACTACTGTTGACTTTATATATATAAACTGAGGTACGTTTATACACTTCTCTGTGTAGATGCAACCTGCGACCATTCTTAATCAGAGCTGGAATCCTGTGCAAGCCAAGCCAGATGGTCTTCACTTCCCTCCACCGCCCTCCTAAAGAGAGAACGGCAATCTGCTGCAATGTTCAGAACCAAGGAACGTCACGTCCATTAACATCCGCCACCGTGTGTCGTGAAATATATAAGAGTCCTTTCTGTCCTTTCGTCCAAAGTGCCTTGTGAAGAACCGAAGTGTTTGAAAGTCCAGACGCCGCCTTTGAACATAGTTTCCCCCGTTCCTCTGGGCAATTCTATCTCAATAGTTTTCACTAGGTGAACACAAAGGCAAAAGCAAAAAGGTGGGCTGATGAGGAAACTTGGTCTCGGAAACATAGACACTAGTACGTAATCTTCAGTAAGAAAGTGGCAGACATGCAGAGGGGGGGAGGGAAGCAGATGGAGATTTCTGTGTTTCTCAAAATGGTTTTAGTTTTTGTGTTTGGCCACAATCTCAGAACAGAAGTGGACCGGCCGCGGCTCCTCAAGCTAAGTTTTCTTGTTTAAAAAAAAAAAAAAGATTCGGGATTGACGAAGGAGGCTTCTGAGCGTCAGATGCAGGTGCCTGGCTGTGCAGGGGGAAGGTGTTTCCTATTCCGCATCGCTCCAGATTTCTCTTTGTGATCCAAGGACTTCTGTTGGGAAATATCTACCAATGCACTGGCTACAGCAAGACCTGTGGAAACGAGACACCAAAAAACAAAGCGTTAGTACGCCGAAAGGGCAGACATGGATAAAAACGTTGGCGTGACGGGTGCCCTTTAGGTTGTATAAGAAAATAACTGCAGATGCTGGTACCAATCGACCTCTGAACACAGTTGGTGTTAAAGTTCCTGTATAAAGTCGATATTGTCGGTGAGAATTCATCAAAGTCAGAAAACAAAAACATGCTAGCAATGTGGGATTTTCTTAGGCCATGGAGTCATAGTTATTGAACCATGCCCTTGTGGCTAAAGGGATCAGGGGGGTATGGAGAGAAGGCAGGTACGGGATACTGAGTTGGATGATCAGCCATGATCATATTGAATGGCGGTGCAGGCTCGAAGGGCCGAATGGCCTACTCCTGCACCTATTTTTTATGTTTCTATGCAGGACAGGTTCTTCAGCCCACCATGTCCATGCTGCCCTTTGAACCTATCTACACTAACCCCATTGACCTGTATTAAGTCCACAGGCTTCCATGCCTTGACTGTTCAGATACGTGTCCAGGTGATTTTTTAATGTTGTGAGAGTCTCTGCCTCCATCACCTTTTCAGATAGTGCCCTTTGGGTTGCTCAGTCGGAAAGGGCGCAGAGAAGATTTACTTTGTTTAGTTTAGTTTACTGTCACGTGTACCAAGGTACAGTGAAAAGCTCTTACAAGGATGTTACCAGGACTCGGAGGGGCCGGAGCTATAGGGAGAGGTTGGGCAGGCTGCGACTTTATTCCTTAGAGCGCAGGACGATGAGGGGTGATCTTATGGAGATGTACAAAATCATGAGAGGAATAGATAGGGTAAATGCAGAGTCTTTGACCAGAATTGGGGAATCAAGAACCAGAGGGCTTGGGTTTAAGATGAGGGGCAAAACATTTAATTGGAAACTGAGGGGCAACTATATTTTTTTACACAAAGGGTGGTAGGTACATGGAATGAGCTGTCGAAGGAGGCAATTGAGGCTGGTACTGTCGCAATGTTTAAAAAATATTGGGACAGGTACGTGGATAGGTCAGGTTCAGAGGGATATGGGCCAAACGCGGACAGGTGGGACTAGTGTGGATGGGGCCTGTTGGTCGGCGTGGGCAAGTTGGGCCGAGGGGCCTGTTTCCGCGCTGCGTGACTCTAGGTGGGACAGTGTGGATGGGGCCTGTTGGTCGGCGTGGGCAAGTTGGGCCGAGGGGCCTGTTTCCGCGCTGCGTGACTCTAGGTGGGACAGTGTGGATGGGGCCTGTTGGTCGGCGTGGGCAAGTTGGGCCGAGGGGCCTGTTTCCGCGCTGCGTGACTCTAGGTGGGACAGTGTGGATGGGGCATGTTGGTCGGCATGGGCAAGTTGGGCCGAGGGGCCTGTTTCCGCGCTGTGTGACTCTAGGTGGGACAGTGTGGATGGGGCCTGTTGGTCGGCGTGGGCAAGTTGGGCCGAGGGGCCTGTTTCCGCGCTGTGTGACTCTAGGTGGGACAGTGTGGATGGGGCCTGTTGGTCGGCGTGGGCAAGTTGGGCCGAGGGGCCTGTTTCCGTGCTGTGTGACTCTGTGAGGTGGAAGAGTGATTGCAGGTCTATTTCCCTCATCCATATTTTCAGATTTCCTGCCCTCGGTTAGATAATTAAAGAAAAGGCGTAAGAAGGGGATTCCCTCAGATGGATAAAATATTTGAGGATAGGTTAGAGGGCAAAGAGAGAAAAATAGGTTCCACCTTTACTCAAGCACAGCAGGAGAATTCAAGGAGGATTCCTTCTTTCCCATTCCTTCTCTCCCGAGATGCTGCCTGACCTGCTGAGTTACTCCAGCATTTTGTGAATAAATCAAGGAGGATATGCTGGGATGGAGGCTTGGATAGAGTGGATGTGGAGAGGATGTTTCCACTAGTGGGAGAGTCAGAGGGTGGTGAATCTGGGGAATTATTTGCCAGAGCAGGCTTTGGAGGCCAAGTCAGTGGATATATTTAAGGCAGAGATAGTTAGATTCTTGATTAGTACGGGTGTCAGAGGTTACGGGGAGAAGTCAGGAGAATGGGGTTAGGAGGGAGAGATAGATCATTCATGATTGAATGGCAGAGTAGATTTGATGGGCCGAATGGCCTAATTCCACTATCGCTTATGATCCTATGATGAGCATGGCAATCAGGGTTATAAGTTCATAAGTTCTAGGAACAGAATTAAGCCATTCGGCTTATCAAGACTACTCTGCCATTCAATCATGGCTAATCAATCTTTCCCTCTCAACGCCATTCTCCTGCCTTCTCCCCAAAACCCCTGACACCCATACAAATCAAGAATCTGCCAACCTTTGCCTTAAAAATATCCATTGACTTGGTCTCCACAGCCGTCTGCGGCAATGAATTCCACAGATTCTGACTAAAGAAATCCCTCCTGATCTTCTTTCTAAAGTTACGTTCTTTTATTCTGAGGCTGTGGCCTCTAGTCCTAGACTCTCTCACTGTTGGAAACATCCTCTCCACATTCACTTTATCCAGATCTGTCACTATTCGGAGCTCAGATGAGCAGATTTTCAGTCGACTGTATGAACAGAATTACGAGTAGACCCATTTGAACAAGAGATGTGGGGCACAGAGACGAAATGCCATATGTGAACTTTCTCTGCGAAGAAGGACATGGTGGCGTAACGGTTGAGCTAGTGCCTCACGGTGCCAGAGACCCAGGTTCAATCCTGACTACGGGTGCTGTCTGTACGGAGTTTGTACGTTCTCCCCATGACCTGCATGGGTTTTCGTCCCGAGGTCTATGGTTTCCTCCCACACACCAAAGACGTACAGGTTTGTAGGTTAATTGGCTTGGTAAAATTGGAAATTGTCCCTAGTGTGTGCAGGATAGCGTTAATGTGTGGGGATCGCTGGTCGGTACGGACTCGGTGGGCCAAAGGGCCTGCTTCCACGCTGTATCTCTAAGCTCAACTAAATGCCATTACATGAATTTACTAGGAGAAAATGAAAATTATGACCTTGTCAATGGTCAAAATGCACCTGCTGATCTTGTAACTTGGACACCTTCTCTCTCATTGCAAATAACAGTGAACAAGAGTTGACGTGACTTAGAGATGGAGACACTAGTGAGGCGGTCCTCCTAAAGTTATCATTCCCATTAAAGGAGGATGCTAACACTCAGGATCCTGTTCCTGGAAAGCCCAGAGGTGTAGATATACTCCAGATGAGACTCCACCAGTGTTTAGTTTAGTTAGAGCCCCGACCGCCCCGACGTGGCAACTTCAACAGCCTGACCGCGGGAGAAGACGGCAGGGGAAGAGAAAAGACATGCTGGCCTTCCATCACAGTGAGGAGGGACTGGAGGAGACTCACTGGGATGGATGTTTCTTTTGTTTGGTGTTAGTTTATGATTGTATGTGTTATTGCATTTTTATTGATTATTCTTATTGGTCTTATTGTTGAACTGCGGGTAATGTTTCATTTCACTACACATTTATGTGTATGTGACAAATAAACGACTATTGACTATTGAGTTTATTGTCACGTGTACCGAGGTACAGTGAAAAACTTTTGTTGCGTGCTATCCAGACAGTGGAAAGACGATACACGATTACACGGGTCTCTGGCGCTGCGAGGCAGCAACGCTACTGCCGCGCCTCCGTGCCACCCTGTAGAAATACTCGAGAACTTATTCGAGTCTGGGATGGTGAAAACAGGCGTGTAACTAAGGATTCAGTGCTGGCATCAGTACATCCGAGGACAACCCTTGGCCAGAAATCAGACAGGGTGAGTGAAGTAGAACAAAACAAATATTGATTTTTCTTTGAAACAGACTGTGAAACACTGTGGAGATCAAAAACAAATTTAGAGCATAATAATAATAATAATATATTCCTTTATTCGTCCCACACCGGGGAAATTTACAAAAAGAAGATATTATCTTCAAACGGCTTTAACCATCCCTTAATAGAATGAGATAATATACAATTTCTGAAAATGTGAAAAGCTCTGTGGTGAAGGTTTCTCGATGAATATGCCTTCAGTATGAAGATTAAGCTCTGCTTTATTATTTTATGAAAATGTGTTCATGCAAATAAAAAGTTGAATAGGGTGGCGCGGTGGCGCAGCAGTAGAGTTGCTGCCTTACAACACCAGAGACCCTGGTTCCATCCAGATTACGGGCGCTGTCTGTACGGAGTTTGTACGATCTCCCTGTGACCCATGGGTTTCTCTGGGTGCTCCGGTTTCAATGGTGCTTTATTTCAATGGTCACGATTGTAAGGTTTCCTTCCACATTCCAAATACATGCAGAGTTAAACTGTTGGTTAATTGGCCTATGTAAATTCTACCTAGTGTGTAGGATGGAACTAGTGTAGTTGGTCGGCGTGGACCCAGTGCAGCGGAGGATCTGATTCCATGCTGTATCTCTGAACTGACAGTCAGCAAACATACACCATCAGTTAGCTAGGCAAACATACCAGAACAAAAAAGGGCAGTGAAGAGTTGAAATGTAAAATATTGAAATTCAGAGTTTAAAAGGACCCTGTTGCAAAATAACATGACGATGAATTAGCAGACATTAACAGATCAGAGACACAGAGGGGTGCTAAGCCCCAGTTCCAGCAGCTTCTCAACCAGTCTGCTGGGGACTATTGTGTTGAATGCTGAACTAAAGTCAATGAACAGCATCCTCACATAGCCCCCCTGGCTGTCCAGATGAGAGAGAGCGGTGTGTAGAACCTGGGAGACCGCATCATCCGTGGACCTGTTCGGACGGTATGCGAACTGTAGTGGGTCCATGTTGCGAGGAAGGAGGGCGCAGATGTGCTTCTTGACTAGCCTCTCCAAGCATTTCATGACAACCGAGGTGAGGGCTACCGGTCGGTAGTCATTTAAACACGCTGGAGAGGCATTCTTTGGCACCGGTACAATGATGGATCTTTTGAAGCATGCAGGGACCACGGACTTTGCCAAGGAGAGGTTGAATATTGTGGTGAGCACTGGAGCAAGCTGAGTAGCACAAGACTTTAGTACTCGCCCAGATATACCATCTGGGCCTCCAGCTTTCCTCGTGTTCACACGCGTCAGAGCCCACCTCACCTCATGCTCGGACACCGAGAATGTGTGCACATCCCCGGCGGTGGATCCCCCTCCAGCCTCGCTAGCCAGCGCCCCTTCGGTGCTGTTTTTAGACGGCGAGCTGGTGGTGTTACCCGTCTCAAACCGTGCGTAAAAAGAGTTCAGGTCATCAGCTAAGGAGGAGCCGGCACTTCCGGTTGAGGGGGTGCTGGACCTGTAGCTAGTTATAGTCCGTAGCCCCTGCCAAAGGCGCCTGGTGTCCTGCTGCTCCATCTGTGACTCCATCTTGTCCCGGTACCTCTTTTTTGCATCCTTCACTGCCCTTCGCAGTCGGTAGGACTCTCCCTTGTAGTCGTCCATGTTGCCGGATGCCAGGCCGGAGTTGTAAGCAGCGGTGCGAGCATTCAAGGCCACGCGAATAGACCTGTCCACCCAGGGTTTTTGGTTAGGGAAGATACTGACCCTTACCGTGGGGATGATGGTATCGGCTATTGTGGCAATGAAGTCCGTAACCGCTTCCGCAAACTCATTTACGTCTCTGGAACTTGCTTGGAACATGTTCCAGTCGACTTCGCTCAGTGCATCTTGCAGCATGGCCTCTGAATGGTCAGCCCACCGCTTTACGTCCCTCGTCACTGTCGCTTCCCGTACTATCCGTTGTTTGTACTCCGGCAGCAGGAAAATGGCAGCGTGGTCAGATTTCCCAAAAGGAGGGAGAGAAACGGCCTTGTAGCCTTTCCTGAACGGCGTGTAGCAGTGGTCCAAAGTTCTTTCCCCCCTGGTGACACACGTGATGTGTTGGTAGAAGTTGGGCATGACCTTTTTGAGATTTCCCCTATTGAAGTCTCCAGCCACCAGCACAGCCGCATCAGGGTTCTTGTTTTGGTGTTGACACAACACATCGTGTAGGGTGGACAGTGCCACGTCGGTGTCCGCATGCGGTGGGATATAGACGGCTGTGATGATCACCGAGCTGAACTCCCGGGGTAGGTAGAATGGTCGGCATAGGATAGTTAGATGTTCCAGGTCCGGCGAGCAGGAACGAGAAAGCGTCTTAATATTCCCAGGATTACACCAGTTATTATTGGTCAAGAAGCAGACTCCTCCGCCCTTGGATTTCCCAGATTCTTTCGTTCTGTCCGCCCGGAAAACAGTGAAGGACTCCTGGACTTTCTCACTGCCAGGCCCCAAGTGGTCAGGATGGAGGAACACACATCTAGCTCCCTCACCCTGAACATAGGATCCCCCCAGGGCTGCGTCCTTAGCCCCCTACTGTACTCCCTGTACACACATGACTGTAGGGCCAGGTTCAGCTCAAACTCCATCATCAAGTTTGCTGATGACACTGTGGTGGTGGGCCGGATCTCCAACAACGATGAGAAGGCCTACCGGGAGGAGGTGGCTGATCTGGCACTCTGGTGTCAGGACAATAGCCTCCTCTTGAATGTCACTAAAACAAAGGAGCTGATTGTGGACTTCAGAAGGGCTAAACATCCAAGGACGTACACGCCACTGGAGATAAATGGGTCTATTGTGGATAGGGTGAGCAGTTTCAAATATTTGGGAGTCCGCATCGCAGAGGATCTGACGTGGGCAACGCACATTGCCGCACTGGTGGGTAAGGCTAAGCAGCGCCTTTACCACCTTAGACAACTGAGGAAATTCAGAGTGTCGCTGAGGATCCTTCATTGCTTCTACTCTGGGGCTGTAGAGAGCATCCTGTCCGGCAACATTACAGTCTGGTTTGGGAACAGCTCTGCCCAGGACAGGATGGCCCTGCAGAGAGTAGTGCGTTCGGCAGAACGCACCATGGGAACTACACTCGTCCCCCTGCAGGACCTATACATCAGGAGGTGCAGATCCAGAGCAAGCAAGATCATGAGGGACCCCTGCCACCCCAGTAACGGACTGTTCCAGATGCTACGGTCAGGCAAACGCCTCCGCTGTCACGCTGTGAAAACGGAGAGGATGAGACGGAGCTTCTTCCCACAGGCCATCAGGACTGTCAACTTTGATAACCCCAGAGACTAAATTCTTGTCGACACTTTTTGTGCTATGTTTAGTAACTTATTAACTTTATTTATATGCTGAAACTGTAATTATTTTTGTGCACAACCCGCAGGCATTGCCACTTTCATTTCACTGCACATCGAGTATGTGTATGTGACAAATAAATTTGACTTGACTTGACTTGACTTGAAATTGTTAAATAGGTCATGCTTTGCATCAAAAGCCAGCGAGATTGGCAGGGTTTTTATCATGCAAGGGTATCAAGGAGTTGTGGATCAGAGATGGATGAGGCAGTGTTGGGATACAGAGGGGAAATCACAGCAGATGAAATATATTTTTTTGGTCTTTAAAACATGTATGTTTATTTCTATCTCTATGCTAATAAAATAATCAGAAATCTTTTAACTTCCACCCCAGTCAAAGATCATGCTGGATAGCACAACGCCTTTATGGTTTCCTTGCACCATAAACCGTGACACCTTATACAGCCTATGTCTTTGATTTCAGTATTTAGATTACGTTAGAGAAACAAGGCGGAAACAGGCCCTTTGGCCCACCGTGGCCGTGCTGACCAGCGATCTCTGTACACTACACCCCATGGACAATTTACAGAAGCTAATTAACCTACAAAGCTGCACATCTTTGGAGTGTGGGAGGAAAGCAGAGCACTCGGAGAAAACCCACACGGCCACAGGGAGAACATACAAACTCCGTACAGACAGCGCCCGTCGTCAGGAGCTAACCCGGGTCCCTGGCGCTGTTAGCCAGCAACTCTACCGCTGTGCCACCGTGCTGCCCACTGTCTGGCAAGTGGCAGAAATGGGTTAAAACATACCCAGGACATAAAGTTTGTGACAAATTAAGTGGAATATAGTCACTAACCTGACTGTCCTGGCGGTGGGATTCCTCCCAATCCTCTTGGTAGTCGTACAAATATCGATAGGATAGCTGCTTTATTGCCAAAACATGGCTCTAATGCTATGGGTTTCGGGATACTCTGCAAGAGAAATTGAAATCATTTAGTTTACAGGCGACCACTCTTAAAACAGGCTGTGAGAACAGAACTATCAAGGGTACGGGAAAGAATTCCAAAGTTAAACACGCAAAGCTGGAGTAACTCAGCGGGTCAGGCAGCATCTCTGGAGAAGGAATAGGTGGCTTTTCCGGTCGAGACCCTTCTTCAGACTTCAGCCAAATAATCCCATCCTTATGCCGTTGATAGAGTCTAAAGCATATTGTTTTGCAAAGGAGCCTTCTGCCACTAGATCAACTTATATTTAAAAAAAGTTACATGTGGCATCATTTGTTTTCTTCAAGAATTAAACATTCTACTTTGGAGAAAACTACACCTTAGAAGAGAACGCACAGTACAGCAGAGGTACAGGCCCTTCGGCCCACAATGTCTATGCCAAACTTAATGCCGCACATAATCCATATCCCTCCATTCCCAGGGAACACATTGTATGGAAATACAGCGGGTGAACAAGAACAAGACAAATCTTGGTGCCAAATTTTGCCTGACAACCGTTAGACTTTAGATGTACAATACAATGTGGAAACAGGCCCTTCGGCCCACCGAGACCACGCCAACCAACGGTCACCCCATTTTACAACATAATTTTTACCAAAGCCAATTAACCAACAAACCTGTATGTCTTTGGAGTGTGGGAGGAAAGTGGAGCGCCTGGGGAAAACCCACACGGTCACAGGGAAACCGTAGAAACTCTGTACAGGCAGCACCTGTCGTCTGGCGCTGTAAGGCAGCAACTCTACCGCTGTGCCACCGTGCCACATTTAATCCTGGTTAACCAACTTTTTGCAAAAGGAGTTACAGCACCTTAACTTGCTGCAAATCTTGCTGCAAGTCCAATGTCCACAATGGGGTAGAGATGAATTGGACAGTACCCTAGCTTATGGAAGGGTCGTTCAGAAGACTGATAACAGAAGGGAAGATGCTGTTCCTGAGTCTGGTGGTGCGCAGTTTCATGATTCTGTACCTTCTGCCGGGTGGGAGCAGGGAGAAGGAGGAATGACCGGGGTGGGACAAGTCTTAAAGTAGGATATTGTTATCATCAATATTTGTTAAAGTAGGAAGAAGATCCTTTTGAATCCAAGGCAACTACATCATCGACAATGGTGTCCAACAATTTTTTTAGAACGTATTTCCAAACAACCAGTTAACATTTCAAATACACATTGTAAGTAATATGATCCCAGATTGTTTGCATTTTGGATTAAATTAAATGATGAATATAATGTGGCATGAAGATTATTTTTTAAAGTATGCACATCTCGGTCAACATAGATAAAATCTCATTTGGTACATACTACACCACTTAGGTAGCTCAAGTTACCTATTCTTTTCAACTCAGCTACTTATTCTAAACAGAGAGCAAATATGTAATACTGCTATTAATTAGTTTGAGGAGGCGGCAGGCTACAAATCACAGACTTTTTTAGTAACAGTCAAAACATATCAAATGTTATATAGTTACTACAAGGTATATAGGTTGGGGGCGGCACGGTGGCGCAGTGGTAGAGTTGCTGCCTTACAGCGCCAGAGACCCGGGTTCAATCCTGACTACGGGTGCTGTCTGTACGTTCTCCCTGTGACCACCTGGGTTTCCTTCAGGATCTTCGGTTTCCTCCCACACTCTAAAGATGTCCGGGTTTGTGGGTGAACTGGCTTGGTATAAATGTAAATTGTCCCTAGATTTATTCACAAAATGCTGGAGTAACTCAGCAGGTCAGGCAGCATCTCGGGAGAGAAGGAATGGGTGACGTTTCGGGTCGAGACCCTTCTTCAGTCTGAAGAAGGGTCTCGACCCGAAACGTCACCCATTCCTTCTCTCCCGAGATGCTGCCTGACCTGCTGAGTTACTCCAGCATTTTGTGAATGAATCGATTTGTACCAGCATCTGCAGTTATTTTCTTATATAAATTGTCCCTAGTGTGTGTAGGAGAGTGTTAATGTGCGGGGATCGCTGGTCGGCGTGGACTTGGTGGGCCGAAGGGCCTGTTTCCGTGCTGTATCGCTAAACTAAACTATTATCAATTGTCCAAATCATACTGACCGACATGTGAACGAAAGAGATGTTGAACAGTCACCACAAATGCAGTTGACAAGCAATGCTCTTTGTGTGCAATACAAAAGGCAGTGCTCTTCTGACCACACAATTGCCTTTTGTTGGTTATCTCCGCTCTGGGTATTGCACATCTGCTGCCTATTATGAGAGAGTTTGCTTCCAAGTCAATCATACACTTGGTGCCAAACAAGTTTTTTTTCTGGTTCTTGTTTGTCCAACGGCATAATAATCCAGAAGGGAACTCCACAGAGGCAAGAAACATAGATAGAAACAGAGAAAATGGGTGCAGGAGGAGGCCATTTGGCCCTTTGAGCCAGCATCACCATTCATTGTGATCATGGCTGATCATCCACACTCAGTAACCTGTGCCTGCCTTCTCTCCATACCCCTTGATTCCACTAACCCCTAGAGCTCTATCTCACTCCTTTAAATTCATCCAATGAATTGGCCTCCACTGCCTTCTGTGGCAGAGAATTCCACAAATTCACAACCCTCTGGGTGAAAAAGTTTCATCTCACCTCAGTTTTAAATGGCCTCCCCTTTATTCTGAGACTGTGGCCCCTGGTTCTGAAATCTCCCAACATTGGGAACAGTTTTCCTGCATCTAGCTTGTCCAGTCCTTTTATAATTTTATATGTCTCTATACGATCACCTCTGGGCTTGTATTCACTGGAGTTCAGAAGGATGGATCTTTTAGAAACATATAAAATTATAAAAGGACTGAACAAGCTAGATGCAAGAAAAATGTTCCCAATGTTGGGCGAGTCCAGAACCAGGGGCCACAGTCTTAGAATAAAGGGGATGCCATTTAAAACTGAGGTGAGAAAAAACCTTTTCACCCAGAGAGTTGTGAATTTGTGGAATTCTCTCAGAGTTTAGAGATACAGCGCAGAAACAGGCCCTTCGGCCCACTGAGTTTGCGCCAGCCAGCGGTCCCCGCACACTAATGCTATCCTACACACACGAGGGACAATTTACAATTATACCAAGCCAATTACTTTTCAAACCTTCTATGTCTTTGGTGTGTGGGAAGAAACTGGAGATCCCGGAGAAAATCCACACAGGTCACAGGGAGAACGTACAAACTCCGTACAGACAAGCGCCTGTACTCAGAATTGAACCTGGGTCTCTGGCACTGTAGCAAATCTGCCGATGCGCCACCGTGCCGCCCTTGTAATGAAAGTAATGAGACATGCCTGTCCAGGATGGTGAGGCAAAAATGGCCAGTCTTGTTACCACGGAAAGAATGACCACGTTTTGTAAAGATGGAAAATTCAATTTCAACTCCTGCAGGCTGTCTAAATGAAAGATAAGATGTTCCTTAAGTTTGAGTTGGACTTTGTTCGAGTCATAGAGCTGCACGGCAAGGAAGCAGGCTCGTTGGTCCACCTTTTGCATGCCAACCAAGCTGGCTTTCTGGGCTAGTGCCATTTGTCTGCATTTGGCCCACATCCTTGGTTGTAAACAGTGAAGAGGCCTCAAACACAGAGGTCAGAATGGAAATGGGAAGGTGCATTAAACTGGCTGGGTCGCTCCTACAGACGGAACGCAGGTGTTTCACAAAGTGATCTGTTGTTTGGTTTCTCCAATGTAGACAGAGATAGAAAGCTTAGTAACATGGCATCAAGGCAATACCCTCCCCCTCAATGCCAACAAGAGGAAGGAGCTATTTGTCGACCATAGGAAGCGTGGTGGAGTACATGTCCCAATCGGCATCAATGGTGCTGAAGGGGAAACTGTTCAAAGCTTCAAGCTCCTTGCCGTGAATATTACCAACAATCTGTCGTGGACAAAGCACACTGAAGCAACAGCCTCTACATCCTCAGGAGACTGAGGCTATAGGCATGTCTCCAATGATTCACACACACTTCCACAGATGCACTGTAGAAAGCATACTGTCAGGCTGCATCACAGCTTGGCATGGGAACAGCTCTGGTCAATAGACAATAGACAATAGGTGCAGGAGGAGGCCATTCGGCCTTTCGAGCCATTCAATGTGATCATGGCTGATCATTCTTAATTCAGTACCCCGTTCCTGCCTTCTCCCCATACCCCCTGACTCCGCTATCCTTAAGAGCTCTATCCAGTTCTCTCTTGAATGCATTCAGAGAATTGGCCTCCACTGCCTTCTGAGGCAGGGAATTACACAGATTCACAACTCTCTGACTGAAAAAGTTTTTCCTCATCTCAGTTCTAAATGGCCTACCCCTTATTCTTAAACTGTGGCACCTTGTTCTGGACTCCCCCAACATTGGGAACATGTTTCCTGTCTCTAACGTGTCCAACCCCTTAATAATCTTATACGTTTCGATAAGATCTCCTCTCATCCTTCTACATGGTGAAACCTAAATGTATAAAAATACCCTTTAATAAAATCTGACAATGTGCACATGTGATTTTTTTCTATTACAAATCTCAAATTATGGAGTACAGAGGCAAATAAATAAATGATGCGTCTTTGTCCCAAACATTATGGAGGGCACTGTATATCTCCCTCCTAACCTCATTCTCCTGCCTCCTCCCCATAAAATCTATATCTCTGCCTTAAAAATATCCACTGACTTGGCCTCCGCAGTCTTCTGTGGCAAAGAATTCCACAGATTCACCATCCTCTGACTAAATAAATTTCTCCTCATCTCCTTCCTAAAAGACCGTCCTAAAAGCGTCTTTTAAATGATTTTCATAAGTTAATAAGTTATAGGTGCAGAATTAGGCCATTCGGCCCATCAAATCTACTCGGCCATTCAATCATGGCTGATCTATCTTTTCCTCTCGACCCCATTCTCCTGCTTTCTCCCTATTATCTCTGACACCTGTACTCATCAAGAATCTGTCAATCTCTGCCTTAAAAATACCCAATGACTTGGCCTCCACAGCCGTCCATGGCAATGAATTCCACAGATTCACCACCCTCTAACTAAGGCAATTTCTCCTCATCTCATTTCTAAAGATGCATCATTTTATTCTGTGGCAGTGCCTTCTGATCCTAGACTCTCCCATTAGTGGAAACATCCTCTTCACATCCACTCTACCCAGGCCTTTCAATATTCGTTAAGATTTTATAGTATCAGCCTCAACTACTTCCTCTAGCAGCTCGTTCCATATATCCACCGCCACCTCTGACTGAAAGTGTTGACCCTTCGGTTTCAGTTTAGTTCATTGTCACGTGTACCAAGGTACAGTGAAAAGCTTTCGTTGCGTGCTAACCAGTCAGCAGAAAGACAATACATGATTACAATCGTGCCATTTACAGTGTATAGATACTTGATAAAATGTTGCTGTAGGAATAGAGATTTAAGAGTGTGGAGCAATTGTAATAAGAGTTTGTAGATCTGCTTCTGTGGCTAGCACACAAATAGTCGCCTATGTTGGGCGCCATCTCCCATTAAATTTTTCCCCTCACAATAGACAATAGGTGCAGGAGGAGGCCATTCGGCCCATCAGGCCAACACCGCCATTCAATGTGATCATGGCTGATCATTCTCAATCAGTACCCTGTTCCTGCCTTCTCCCCATACCCCCTGACTCCGCTATCCTTAAGAGCTCTATCCAGCTCTCTCTTGAATTCATTCAGAGAATTGGCCTCCACTGCCTTCTGAGGCAAAGAATTCCACAGATTCACAACTCTCTGACTGAAAAAGTTTTTCCTCATAACATATAACATATAACATATAACAACTACAGCATGGAAACAGGCCTGTCCGGCCCTACCAGTCCACGCCGACCATTCTCCCTGACCTAGTCTCATCTACCTGCACTCAGACCATAACCCTCCAATCCCCTCCTATCCATATACCTATCCAATTTACTCTTAAATAATAAAATCGAGCCAGCCTCCACCACTTCCACCGGAAGCCCATTCCATACAGCCACAACCCTCTGAGT
Organism: Rhinoraja longicauda; assembly: GCF_053455715.1. NCBI lineage: Eukaryota > Metazoa > Chordata > Chondrichthyes > Rajiformes > Arhynchobatidae > Rhinoraja > Rhinoraja longicauda. Next base: position 9,449,137 of record NC_135953.1, on the reverse strand, counting down.
AAAGAAGTTCCCCCTCATGTTACCCCTAAACCTTTGTCCCTCAATTCTGAAGCTATGTCCCCTTGTTGGAATCTTCCCCACTCTCAAAGGGAAAAGCCTACCCACGTCAACTCTGTCCGTCCCTCTCAAAATTTTAAAAACCTCTATCAAGTCCCCCCTCAACCTTCTACGCTCCAAAGAATAAAGACCCAACCTGTTCAACCTCTCTCTGTAGCCTAAGTGCTGAAACCCAGGCAACATTCTAGTAAATCTCCTCTGTACCCTCTCCATTTTGTCGACATCCTTCCTATAATTTGGCGACCAGAACTGCACACCATACTCCAGATTCGGCCTCACCAATGCCCTGTACAATTTCAACATTACATCCCAACTTCTATACTCGATGCTCTGATTTATAAAGGCAAGCATACCAAACGCCTTCTTCACCACCCTATCCACATGAGATTCCACCTTCAGGGAACAATGCACAGTTATTCCCAGATCCCTCTGTTCCACTGCATTCCTCAATTCCCTACCATTTACCCTGTACGTCCTATTTTGATTTGTCCTACCAAAATGCAGCACCTCACACTTATCAGCATTAAACTCCATCTGCCATCTTTCAGCCCACCCTTCCAAAAGGCCCAAGTCTCTCTGTAGACTTTGAAAATCTACCTCACTATCAACTACTCCACCTATCTTAGTATCATCTGCATATTTACTAATCCAATTTGCCACACCATCATCCAGATCATTAATGTAAATGACAAACAACAGTGGACCCAACACAGATCCTTGGGGCACTCCACTAGACACTGGCCTCCAACCTGACATACAATTGTCAACCGTTACCCTCTGGTATCTCCCATTCAGCCATTGTTGAATCCATCTTGCAACCTCACTATTAATACCCAACGATTTAACCTTCTTAATCAACCTTCCATGTGGAACCTTGTCAAATGCCTTACTGAAGTCCATATAGACAACATCCACAGCCTTGCCCTTATCAATTTCCCTGGTAACCTCTTCAAATAATTCAAGAAGATTAGTCAAACATGACCTTCCAGGCACAAATCCATGTTGACTGTTTCTAATCAGGCCTTGATTATCCAAATAATTATATATATTGTCCCTAAGTATCTTTTCCATTAATTTTCCCACCACAGACGTCAAACTAATAGGTCTATAATTGCTAGGTTTACTCTTAGAACCTTTTTTAAACAAAGGCACAACATGCGCAATGCACCAATCTTCCGGCACCATCCCTGTTTCTAATGACGTTTGAAATATTTCCGTCATAGCCCCTGCTATTTCTGCACTAATTTCCCTCAATGTCCTAGGGAATATCCTATCAGGACCTGGAGACTTATCCACTTTTATATTCTTCAAAAGTGTCCGTACCTCCTCTTCTTTAATCCTCCTAATTTCCATCACTACTCTACTTGTTTCGCTTACCTCACATAATTCAATATCCTTCTCCTCGGTAAATACCGAAGAAAAGAAATTGTTTAATATCTCCCCCATTTCTTCCGGCTCAGCACATAGCTGTCCACTCTGACTCTCTAATGGACCAATTTTACCCCTCACTATCCTTTTGCTATTGACATATCTGTAGAACCCCTTGGGGTTTACTTTTACATTACTTGCCAAAGCAGCCTCATATCTTTTTTTCGCTTTTCTAATTTCCTTTTTAAGATTCCTTTTACATTCCTTATATTCCTCAAGAACCTCATTTACTCCCTGCCGCTTATATTTATTGTATATCTCCCTCTATTTCCGAACCAAGTGTCCAATTTCCCTGGAAAACCACGGCTCTTTCAAATTATTATTCTTTCCTTTCCACCGAACAGGGACATAAAGACTCTGTACTCTCAAAATTTCACCTTTAAATATCCTCCATTTCTCTATTATATCCTTTTCATAAAACAACAATTTCCATTTCACTCCTTTTAAATCCTTTCTCATCTCCTCAAAATTAGCCTTTCTCCAATCCAAAATCTCAACCCTTGGTCCAGATTTGACCTTCTCCATAATGATATTGAAATTAATGGCATTATGATCACTAGACCCAAAGTGCTCCTCAACACATACCTCCGTCACCTGACCCATCTCATTTCCTAACAGGAGGTCCAACACTGCCCCTTCTCTGGTAGGCACCTCTACGTATTGCTGCAAAAAACTATCCTGCACACATTTTACAAACTCCAAACCATCCAGCCCTTTAACAGAATGTGATTCCCAGTCTATATACGGAAAATTGAAATCACCCACAATCACCACTCTGTGCTTACTACTAATATCTGCTATCTCCTTACATATTTGCTCTTCCAATTCTCGTTCCCTATTTGGCGGTCTATAATACACCCCTATAAGTGTTGCTAAACCTTTCTCATTTCTGAGTTCCACCCAAACAGCCTCCTTAATCGAGCCTTCTAGTCTGTCCTGCCAAAGCACTGCTGTGATATCCTCCCTGACAAGCAATGCAACACCCCCACCTCTTGCCCCTCCGATTCTATCACATCTGAAACAATGAAATCCTGGAATATTTAATTGCCAATCGCAACCCTCCTGCAACCATGTTTCACTGATCGCCACAACATCATACTTCCAGATGTCAATCCAGGCTCTAAGCTCATCCACCTTTCTTACAATGCTCCTAGCATTAAAATATACACATTTAAGGGACCCATCATTTCTTATTCTCAGTTTATTTCTTTTCCCTTCTTTCTCTCCTACATATTGGGTCTGAGTGTTTCCCTTTTCTGCCTCCTGCCTCACACACTGCCTATTAGCTATCTGTGTTTGAGTCCCTCCCCCCAACCGTACTAGTTTAAAGTCTCCGCAGTTATTTTAGCAAATCTCCCCGCCAGGATATTGGTTCCCCTCGGGTTCAGATGCAACCCGTCCTTTTTGTACAGGTCATACTTCCCCCAGAAGAGGTCCCAATGATCCAGAAACTTGAAACCCTGCTCCCTGCACCAGTTCCTCAGCCACGTATTTATCCTCCACCTCACTCCATTCCTATTCTCACTATCGCGTGGCACAGGCAGTAAGCCTGAGATTATTACTAAATGGCCTACCCCTTATTCTTAAACTGTGGCCCCTTGTTCTGGACTCCCCCAACATTGGGAACATGTTTCCTACCTCTAACGTGTCCAACCCCTTAATAATCTTATACGTTTCGATAAGATCTCCTCTCATCCTTCTAAATTCCAGTGTATACAAGATGCAAGAAATCAAAGAGCTGTGTTCAAAGGAACTGCAGGTGCTGGTTTACACCAAAGGTGTACACAAAATGCTGGAGTAACTCAGCGGGACAGGCAGCATCTCTGGAGAGAAGGAATGGGTGACATTTCAGGACAAGACCGTTCCTCAGGCTTTTCCTTTTTTCTCCAGAGATGCTGAGTTACTCCAGCATTTTGTGTCACCGATTCCTTTTCTCCAGAGATGCTGCCTGACCCGCTGAGTTACTCCAGCATTTCGTGTCACCGATTCCTTTTCTCCAGAGATGCTGCCTGACCCGCTGAGTTACTCCAGCAATTTGTGCCTGTCTTCGGTGTTAACGGGCATCTGCGGTTCCTTCCCACACACAATGAAGTGATCCTGTGTAGATTTATAGATTGCGGCATCATTTTTCTCTGAAAAGCCCGCAATATTCCAGTTGCCACAGCACAAAAAAATGATGCTGGAAGTATACAGAAGAGAGCATACGCTGAAGAAATGACAACAGTCGCAGAGGCAATGTAAAATATGGCAACTTGAGTAGCCTTCTTACAATGTGGGCACTAACTGACTGGAATGATCTGTGGCGGGAGGCAATTGTACTCTTGTCAGAATGTAAAGGAACCGAGGAAGGAGACTGTGAAAAGCTGTCAACTCTCAGGAATAAATGAAACGGTGGAGTCGAAGAGGGTGAATCCAAAATTAATCTGCAGAAAACGTGTTTCAGTGAATGAGAGATCAATCAAACCGTCTGAGGGAAGAAGACAGTGACGACTTATTTAAATTCTGAACCTGTTTCTTTTGGAAAAATAACATTTTGAGGACTTTAGCAGAATGCTGCCTGGATGAGAGGGTGAGGTTAGATGGACTTGAATTGTTTTCTCTGCAACGTCGGAGGAGGGAAAGTTGATGGGAGACAAGATAGAAGCACATAAAATGATGAGAAGCATAGATACGGTAGATAGTCAAAATAATAGACAATAGGTGCAGGAGTAGGCCACTCGGCCCTTCGAGCCAGCACCGCCATTCAATGTGATCATGGCTGATCATTCACAATCAGTACCCCGTTCCTGCCTTCTCCCCATACCCCCTGACTGCTATCTTTAAGAGCTCTATCTAACTCTCTCTTGAAAACATCCAGAGAATTGGCCTCCACTGCCTTCTGAGGCAGAGAATTCCACAGATTCACAACTCTCTGACTGAAAAGGTTCTTCCTCATCTCCGTTCTAAATGGCCTACCCCTTATTCTTAAACTGTGGCCACTTGTTCTGGACTCCCCCAACATTGGGAACATGTTTCCTGCCTCTAATGTGTCCAATCCCTTAATAATCTTATATGTTTCAATAAGATCCCCTCTCATTCCAGTGTATACAAGCCTTTTTCCCAGTGTGGGAATGTCCAATACTGGAGGGTTTAGCTGTAAGGTGAGAGGGGGAAAGTTTAATAGAGATGTCCAGGGGAAGCTTTGTTCACACAGAGGGTGGTGGGGACCTGGAACGCATTGCCTTGGGTGGTGGTGGAGGCAGATAGGATAGTGGCGTTTAAGTGGCATTTAGATAGGAACGTGGAAATGCAGGGGATAGAGGGATATGAATCATGTACAGACAGATGAGATCAGTTTCACTTGACATCATGTTTGGCACAACGTGGGCCAAAGGGCCTGTTCCTGTGCTATGTTGTTTTACGTTTCTACGTTGAGCTTAGGATAGGACGTATGCTAAGCTTCGGTGCTTGGAATGAACTGAATCAGGATTAATCTGTGCAGGAAGGAACTGCAGATGTTGGTTTATACCGAAGATAGGCACAAGGTGCTGGAGTAACTCAGCGAGTCAGATAGCATCTCTGGAGTAAAGGAACAGGTGACTTTTCAGATCGGAACCCTTCTTCAGTCTGAAGAAGGGTTCCGACCTGAAGCGTCACCTATCCATGTCCTCCAGAGATACTGCCTGCCCCGTTGAGTTACTCCAGCACCCTGTATCGACCGTCAGGATGGATCTGTCATGGTCCCAATCGTCCCGCTCCAATTACAGGTCCACCACTGATTTTCCGGCACCCTTGGTTCCAGAGCCTGGCCATATTGTCAGTTTTGCCGGGCCAACACAGGTTACGCTAGTTCCACCTGCCCGTGTTTGGCCTATATCCAGCTCAATCTTTCCTATCCATGAAGCTTTAAGGTGAGAGAGGCAAAATTTAAAGGAAATGCACGGGGCGTGTGTTTATTTAACACAGAGAGTGGTGGGTGCTTTGAACGCACTGCTATGGGTGGTCATGGAAGTAGATACGATAGTGGCATTTAGACAGGCACATAGCTGTGCAGAGAATAGGCAGCGGGATTTTTCTCTGTTGGGCGGGGGCTTCAATGTTGGGAGCCACGACAGCCCCGACGTGCAGCAACAGCGGCAGCATGTTCGCCCGCCCCGGATCGCGGGGCTTGGATCGGCCCGATGCGGACCTTTCACCGTCCGGCGCGGCCTGCAACTACAACAGCCTGACCGCAGGAGAAGACGGCAGGGGAAGGGAAAAGACATTGTGGCCTTCCATCACAGTGAGGAGAGGACTGGAGGAGACTCACTGTGATGGATGTTTCTTTTTTTGTGTGTTGGTTGGGGTTGTGTAATTTGCCTATTTTAATACTTTTATTGTGTAATTTGCCTATTTTAATGCTTTTATTGTTGGACTGTGGGTGACTGAATTTCGTCCAAAAAACTTGTTTTTTTGGATAACAAATAAAGATATCTTGAATCTTGAATCTCTTGAAATGGATCGCATGCAGACAGAGATTAGCCGAACTTGGCATCATGTTCGGCACAGACCTTGTGGGCCAAAGGGCCTGTTCCTGTGCTGTACTGTTCTATTTCTATGTACTTCCTCTGGCAACTTGTTCTATAGGTTTCACTTGTCGACCTTGCACACAACCATTATGATAACACAATGCGGTGAAATGTTTCTAACCTTTCACCGAACTTGCAGACGTGATACTCCTTTGCAAAATGAGAAAAAAATTCAGATAATTGTACGTAATAGCTATTTTTTAGTGATAAGCACCATTAATATTCCGTGAGAAAATTGTTTAATTATAGACAGGGAGCACAGATTTCACTGACACATTTAACCAACTTCGAGGAAATAATGGAATGCATTAATGGAGAAAATTAAATGTATGTTGTACATGTGGATTTTCAATCACTGCCTGATAAGAGGCCTCATGCAGGAACTATAATTAGGACACACAGAAAAAAAAAATGTTTTAGATGACTGAGAAATAGTTTGCAGCAAATGGAAGAGTTGTTTTGGGCTGTGGGATGGAACCGGTGGTTTTTGCACTGAATTAGCATTGGAACACTGTCTCTACTTGAGACTTTAAGGGAATAAAGACTCAGAGGAAACATAGAAAATAGGTGCAGGAGTAGGCCATTCGGCACTTTGAGCAAGCACCGCCATTCAATATGATCATGGTGATACCCGGTTCCTGCTTTTTCCCCCATATCCCTGGATTCCGTTAGCCCGAAGAGCTCTATCTAACTCTCTCTTGAAAACATCCAGTGAACTGGCCTCCTCTGCCTTCTGTGGCAGAGAATTCCACAGATTCACAACTCTCTGGGTGAAAAAGTCTTTCCTCATCTCAGTCCTAAATGACCTACCCCTTATTCTTAAACTGTGACCCTGGTTCTGGACTCCCCCAATATGGGGAACATTTTTTCTGCATCTAGGAGATAGGTTTACGGTGAGAAACGTATACGATTGTTAAGGGGTTGGACACGTTAGAGGCAGGAAACATGTTCCCACTGTTGGGGGAGTCCAGAACAAGGGGCACAGTTTAAGAATAAGGGGTAGGCCATTTAGAACTGAGATGAGGAAAAACTTTTTCAGTTAGAGAGTTGTAAATCTGTGGAATTCTCTGCCTCAGAAGGCAGTGGAGGCCAATTCTCTGAATGCATTCAAGAGAGAGATAGATAGAGCTCTTAAGGATAGCGGAGTCAGGGGGTATGGGGAGAAGGCAGGAACGGGGTACTGATTGAGAATGATCAGCCATGATCGCATTGAATGGCGGTGCTGGCCCAAAGGGCCGAATGGCCTCCTCCTGCACCTATTGTCTATTGTGAGAGGAAAAATTTAATGGGAGATGGCGCCCAACATAGGCGACTATTTGTGTGCTAGCCACAGAAGCAGATCTACAAACTCTTATTACAATTGCTCCACACTCTTAAATCTCTATTCCTACAGCAACATTTTGTCAAGTATCTATACACTGTAAATGGCACGATTGTAATCATGTATTGTCTTTCTGCTGACTGGTTAGCATGCAACGAAAGCTTTTCACTGTACCTCGGTACACGTGACAATGAACTAAACTGAAACCGAAGGGTCAACACTTTCAGTCAGAGGTGGCGGTGGATATATGGAACGAGCTGCTAGAGGAAGTAGTTGAGGCTGGTACTATAAAATCTTAACGAATATTGAAAGGCCTGGGTAGAGTGGATGTGAAGAAGATGTTTCCACTAATGGGAGAGTCTAGGATCAGAAGGCACTGCCACAGAATAAAATGATGCATCTTTAGAAATGAGATGAGGAGCCTTAGTTACAGGGTGGTGAATCTGCAGAATTCATTGCCATGGACAGATGTGGAGGCCAAGTCATTGGGTATTTTTAAGGCAGAGATTGACAGATTCTTGATGAGTACAGGTGTCAGAGATAATAGGGAGAAAGCAGGAGAATGGGGTCGAGAGGAAAAGATAGATCAGCCATGATTGAATGGCGGAGTAGATTTGATGGGCCGAATGGCCTAATTCTGCACCTATAACTTATTAACTTATGAAAATCATTTAAAAGACGCTTTTAGGACGGTCTTTTAGGAAGGAGATGAGGAGAAATTTCTTTAGTCAGAGGATGGTGAATCTGTGGAATTCTTTGCCACAGAAGACTGCGGAGGCCAAGTCAGTGGATATTTTTAAGGCAGAGATATAGATTTTATGGGGAGGAGGCAGGAGTATGAGGTTAGGAGGGAGAGATACAGTGCCCTCCATAATGTTTGGGACAAAGACCCATCATTTATTTATTTGCCTCTGTACTCCATAATTTGAGATTTGTAATAGAAAAAAATCACATGTGCACATTGTCAGATTTTATTAAAGGGTATTTTTATACATTTAGGTTTCACCATGTAGAAATTTCTGTGTTTATACATAGTCCCCCCCATTTCAGGCCATCATAATGTTTGGAACACATGGCTTCACAGGTGTTTGTAATTGCTCAGGTGTGTTTAACTGCCTCCTTAATGCAGGTATAAGAGCGCTCTCAGCACCTAGTCTTTCCTCCAGTCTTTCCATCATCTTTGGAAACTTTTATTGCTGTTTATCAACATGAGGACCAAAGTTGTGCAAATGAAAGTCAAAGAAGCCATTATGAGACTGAGAAACAAGAATAAATCTGTTAGAGACATCAGCCAAACCTGAGGCTTACCAAAATCAACTGTTTGGAACATCATTAAGAAGAAAGAGAGCACTGGTGAGCTTACTAATTGCAAAGGGACTGGCAGGCCAAGGAAGACCTCCACAGCTGATGACAGAAGAATTCTCTCTACAATAAAGAAAAATCCCCAAACACCTGTCTGACAGATCAGAAACACTCTTCAGGAGTCAGGTGTGTATTTGTCAATGACCACTGTCCGCAGAAAACTTCATGAACATTAATATAGCGGCTCCACTGAAAGATGCAAGCTACTGGTTAGCCACAAAAATAGGATAGCCAGGTTACAGTTTGCCAGGAAGTACTTAAAAGGGCAACCACAGTTCTGGAAAAAGGTCTTGTGGACAGATGAGACGAAGATTAACTTATATCAGAGTGATGGCAAAAGCAAAGTATGGAGGAGAGAAGGAACTATCCAAGATCCAAAGCATACCACCTCATCTGTGAAACACGGTGGTGGGGGTGTTATGGCCTGGGCATGTATGGCTGCTGAAGGTACTGGCTCACTTATCTTCATTGATGATACAACTGCTGATGGTAGTAGCATAATGAATTCTGAAGTGTATAGACACTTCCTATCTGCTCAAGTTCAAACAAATGCCTCAAAACCCATTGGCCGGTGGTTCATTCTACAGCAAGACAATAATCCCAAACATACTGCTAAAGCAACAAAGGAGTTTTTCAAAGCTAAAAAATGGTCAATTCTGGAGTGGCCAAGTCAATCACCTGATCTGAACCCAATTGAGCATGTCTTTTATATGCTGAAGAGAAAACTGAAGGGGACTAGCCCCCAAAACAAGCATAAGCTAAAGATGGCTGCAATACAGGCCTGGCAGAGCATCACCAGAGAAGACACCCAGCAACTGGTGATGTCCATGAATCGCAGACTTCAAGCAGTCATTGCATGCAAAGGATATGCAACAAAATACTAAACATGACTACTTTCATTTACATGACATTGCTGTGTCCCAAACATTATGGTGCCCTGGAATGGGGGGACTATGTATAAACACTGCTGTAATTTCTACATGGTGAAACCAAAATGTATAAAAATGGCCTTTATTAAAATCTGACAATGTGCACTTTAACCACATGTGATTTTTTGTATTACAAATCTCAAATTATGGAGTACAGAAGCAAATAAATAAATGATGGGTCTTTGTCCCAAACATTATGGAGGGCACTGTAGATCAGCCATGATTGAATGGCGGAGTAGACTTGTTGGGCCGAATGGCCTAATTCTACTCCTATCATTTAATTTCCCTCCTGGGATAAAGTTCTATCGTATCGTATCACATGACCTTATGACTTATGACACTTGGACATGGTACATGGATAGCAAAGATTTGTGTTGGAGGAATATGGAGCCAACAATGGCAAATTGGACTAGTTTAGATTGGGCATCTAGGTCAGCATGGGCGAGTTGGGTCGAAGGGCCTATTTCCATGCGATACAACTACGACTGGTTCAAGATGCCACAGCCAGGGAAACCAGCTCTCCCCATATTCCATCGGAATTTTGGACCTTTCAATCACATCACCTCTCCTTCTTCTAAACTCAAGACGACAAGCCTGGTCTTCTTACCTGCATCCACCTATCCCTCACTAGACTTTATCCTGCCCCTCCCCTCTTCCAGCTTTCACTCAACCCCCTCACCACAATCCGACCGAAGAAGGGTCCTGACCCAAAATGTCACCTATCCATGTTCTCCAGACCTGCTGAGTTATTCCAGCATTTTGTGTCTCTTTTTCCAAAACAGCATCTGCGGTTCCCTGTCTTTTTAGTTTAGTTTAGTTCATTGTCACGTGTACCGAGGTACAGTGAAACGCTTTTGTTGCGTGCTAATATCTTCATATATCTCCCTTTGAGTTTTTATCCATTTAGAAAGCACCGAACCCTTCATTTTTTTGCCAAAGTGATCACCTCATATTTTCCCACATTCCATTCCATCTTTGCCTTTGTCCGTTCACTTAACACACGGGCCTCTGAGATGTTGCTCCATTCTTCTCACAGCTCACACATTACCATCTAGATTGGTGTCAAATGTGAACATATTTTAATTGACTCACTCGTCCACATCATTGATATTCACTGTGAACATCTGGGGTGCCAGCACTAATCCCTGCAGCATCTCCCGGATCACTTTCCCAAACCAAAAATCATTTATTATCCCTACTCTGTTTAACAACCAATCTCTAATTCACAGCAGTGTATTGCAAGGGACGGAGTGTGGTGAGCTTTCAATAGAAGATTTTGCTCAAAAGCAAATCTGAATGGTGCAGTCAGCAATAGTTTAGTTTAGTTTAGAGATACAACGCGGAAACAGGCCCTTCAACCCACAGTATTCCACGCACACTAACACTATCCTGCACACAATCGGGACATTTTTACAATTTTACCGAAGCCAATTAACCTACAAACCTGCACGTCTTTGGAGTGTGGGAGGAAACGGGAGCACCTGGAGAAAACCCACGCAGGGTCATGGGGAGAACGTACAAACTCCGTACAGACAAGCACATGTAGTCAAGATCAAACCCGGGTCTCTGGCGCTGTAAGGCAGCAACTCTACCGCTGCGCCACCGTGCCGCCCTAATAATCATAATCGCAAAGTTAAGATAATTATAATAACATGGATGGAGATGTTATGACAAACGTTTCTGGAGAAGGTGAGCTTGGTGCATGAAGAATGAACCACCGGACAATTCAGGCAAGAACATAATCGAAACCAGGAACATGTCAGTTGATCCTTGGAGTCTGCAGCCCAGCCTTCACCGGGATCACCGAGACACAAGAAACTGCAGATGCTGGAAATTTGAGCAAAATACAAGGTGCTGGAGGAACTCAGCGAGAGTCAGGCAGCATCTGCGGAGGGAGTAGACACTGCAGGTCGGGATCGGCACAAAATGCTGGAGCAACCCAGCGGACCTACTCCTGCACCTATTGTCTATTGTAAAAGGAACCCGTGACACAAAATGCTGGAGTGACCCAGCGGGCCAGGCAGCATCCTGGAGAAAATGAATATGTGACGTTTTGGATCGAGACCCTGTTTCAGTCTGAAAGTCAGGGGAGAAGACACTTCTGGGCAGATGGAGGAGGGTGGGAGAAAACTTGAGTTCTTTTCCAGCTGTCCATTCGATCCACAGTGGCTGTCTGTTCTAGCACTGTGTAGGGCTCGACGACGCAAAGTCAGTTTAAATGCTGCCTTTCTTCGACAAGAGCATAATTTATTACCAACACTACAGGCTATTTCTGATGCGTGCCCCAATTCTTGAAGTTCCACACAGAGCTTTGTAAAACCTGCAGATGAACCCTGCAGCCCTGCGTGAATCTTAGCAGAATATCCTGAAGTCACCACATGCTTCATCTCTCTTGATACTGATCAAATCTATAAATAAGATCCATTATAAAAACCATCATTTCGATTCAATTTAACTGGGGTGTCCAACTCACCTGAGCAAGATAAGGCTCTATGACAAAGTAGGTAGTTAGTTTCAAGATAGATTCCCGATGAAAAATTGACTAGATATTTCATTAAAATGTTACAAGTGCAATGTTCCCGCTGAGGATTTATTCAGTTGTATTAAAACAAAATCCTTTGGAAATATGCAAGCCAAGAAATTTTAACCAGGGCATCAGCAAATTGAAGAATAAAGCACTAGCTAAGTGTTTTACTGTTAAGTGCTCAATGAAAGTCAGCAACTTTTGCACGATAAAGAAAATAGCAACCAATTTGGAGAAGGCAAGATGTGACAGAAGGGAGTGATTTTCTGACGTGGACTGAGGAATGGTTAACAGAAGATAGGGTGGTAAAAAAGTGTGTGTAGGATAGTGTTAATGAACTGGTCAGCGTGGACTTGGTGGGCCGAAGGGTCTGTTTCCATGCTGTATCTCTAAACTAATCTAAGGCGTATAGAATGCCTGGGGCAATGAAGACAAGCATTCTATATGCCTTAGATTACAAGAATACAAGAGTCAGGAAGTCATGATGCAACCGTGATGTATAGGACTTTGGTTAGGTCGTATTTGGAGTATTGTGTGCATTCTGCTTCCAGCCTGAAGGAGGGTCCCTGCTCGAAACATCGTCCATCCATTTTTCTCCAGAGATGCTACCTGGACCCCCCTTCGTTTCTGGTGGTTAGCATGGACAAGTTTGACATAGGGGGGTCTATTTCTGTGCTGAATAATTCCCTCTTCTCCCCTCTCCCAGCAGGCAAAAGGTATAGAGGTCTGAAAACGCACACCACCAGATCCAGGGACAGTTTCTTACCAGCTGTTATGAGGCAACTGAACTATCCTACCACAACCAGAGAGCAGAGCAGTGCTGAACTACTACCTGCATCTTTGGTGACCCTCGGACTATCCTTGAACGGTCTTTGCCTTGCACTAAACGTTATTCCCTTTATCATGTATCTATACACTGTAGATGGATCGAATGTAATCATGTATTGTCTTTCTGCTGACTGGTTGGCACGCAACAAAAGCTTCTCACTGTACCTCGGTACACGTGACAATAAACTAAACCGATAATTCTATGACCTCAGGAGACAGAGGGATGGAGAAATGTCTTCATTCAGATGGTAGCGCATCTTCAGAATTCTATAGCCTGGAATTTGTGGTAGTTCAATTATTGACACCAATTTCTGGATATTGAGGGAATCCAGAGCTATGGGAACTGTGCCAGAGAAGAGCGCTGAGGGAAAAGGGCAGCCGTGATCTTGATGGATTGTGGAGCCGACTCAGGGGGCTTGATGGCCCACTTCTGCTCCTATTTGGGATATTCTGTTGTTAAAGAGCAGGAAAATAAATAACCAGAATCTCACTGAATACCAAAGGATCTTTCAGAGAGGGCACTACCTCTCACTTTGCAAGACTGAAATATCAAGGAAGATTTTAAAAAAAAATCTTAAGATCTTAAAATGAGTATTCAGATAGCAGAAATGGGGAACATAAAACCATGGTCCATAAGACATAGGAGCAAAATTAGGCCATTCAGTCGTTCGAGTCAACTCCGCCATTCAATTATGGCGGATCTATTTTTCCCTCTCAACCCCATTCTTCTGCCTTCTCCCTGTAAATTTTGATGCCCTTCCTAATCAAGAACACCAATCCCCACTTTAAAAATACCCACGTCTTGGCCTCTACAGACGTCTGTGGCATGAAGTGGAATTCTCTGCCACAGAAGGCAGTGGAGGCCAATTCACTGGATGTTTTCAAGAGAGAGTTAGATATAGCTCTTTGGGCTAACGGAATCAAGGGATATGGGGAGAAAACAGGAATGGAACACTGAATTTGGATGATCAGCCATGATCATGTTGAATGGCGGTGCTGCCTCGAAGGGCCGAATGGCCTACTCTTTCTATGAATTCTACAGATTCACCACCATCTACTCGATAAATTCCTCCTCATATTTCTAAAGGTACGTCCATTTATTCTGAGGCTGTGCCTTCTGACTACTGCTAAACTTATGAGGGCAATCTGAGACCTCAAAATCAGACACCTGGCTGTAATTCGTGTTCATTAAGTCGTAAGAGCAGAATTAGGCCATTCGGCCCATCGAGTCTACTCCGCCATTCAATCCTGCCATCTCCCCCACAACCTTTGACACCCTTACTAATCAAGAATCTGTCAATCACCGCTTTAAAATTAGTAGGCATTTAGGCATTGGACTGTCAAATTTTATAAGCTACATTAAATTCTATGGCTCGGTGTTATTCTCATGAGTAGTTGACCATATCCCTTTAAACAGATAGTCTACAAAGAAAAAGATGCAAGATCGCTTATACAAGCTCATCAATCATGTTGCAGTGAAATATTAACCTGCTTGTAATGAAATTCCACATCTTTATCATCTATTATTTAGCTTGTCTAAACAGCTGTGTAATGAACTTAAATTAGAAGCAATTTCTTCAGTCACCATATGCTTCCTCTCTGCCGACAATCACCAAATCTATAAATAAGACCCCTTTTTAAAAATGGTTATTTTCATTCAATTTACGCGGACTGTCCATCTCACTTGAGCAATGAAAACCCCAGTGATGAAGTACGCAGTTAGAACCAGGTGGGAATCCTGATGAGAAATTGACTACATATTTCATCAAAAGGCTGCAATCCCGAGACTGACTTGTTTACTGTAATTGAGCCTGAAGCCTGCGCTATTGCATCAACCTGTCAGCGTGCGGGAGTCCATCGGGCGAGGGCGAGGGAGTGGGACGTGTCCGCTTCTTGTGGCGTGAAGTCAACGACAGAAAGGTTGGATGATTGGGGCAGGGGGGCTGGAGGGGAGTGCTTACTCTGTCGACAAGATTCACAAGCACATAAACGATGTTGAAAAGCAGGAGTCAGATATATGAAGAAGGGTCTCGACCTGAGACGCCACTTATAGAAACATAGAAAATAGGTGCAGGAGTAGGCCATTCGGCCCTTCGAGCCTGCACCGCCATTCAATATGATCATGGCTGATCATCCAACTCAGTATCCCGTACCTGCCATCTCTCCATACCCCCTGATCCCTTTAGCCACAAGGGCCACATCTAACTCCCTCTTAAATATAGCCAATGAACTGGCCTCAACTACCTTCTGTGGCAGAGAATTCCACAGATTCACCACTCTCTGTGTGAAAAAAAACGTTCTCATCTCGGTCCTAAAAGACTTCCCCCTTATCCT
Source organism: Rhinoraja longicauda (assembly GCF_053455715.1). Classification (NCBI taxonomy): domain Eukaryota; kingdom Metazoa; phylum Chordata; class Chondrichthyes; order Rajiformes; family Arhynchobatidae; genus Rhinoraja; species Rhinoraja longicauda. Next base: position 9,433,807 of record NC_135953.1, on the reverse strand, counting down.
TAAACTGTGACCCCTTGTTCTGGACTTCCCCAACATCGGGAACAATCTTCCTGCATCTAGCCTGTCCAACCCCTTAAGAATTTTGTAAGTATTTATTTCTTTTCTCCACAGAAACTGCCTGACCCCCCCCATCAGTCTGAAAAAGGGTCGCCACCAGAAACGTCACCTATTCCTTCTCTCCAGAGATGCTGTCTGACCCGCTGAGTTACTCCAGCTTTTTGTGTCTGTCTTCAGGTATATATGGTATGATCATGTTGCCAGGACTTGAAGGGGCTGAGCTATTGAGCAGGCTGGGACTCTGTTCCCTGGGGTGTAGGAGGATGAGGGGTGATCTTATAGAGGTGTACAAAATCATGAGAGGAATAGGTAGGGTGCATGCTCAAATTCTGTGGAATTCTCTGCCTCAGAAGGCAGTGGAGGCCAATTCTCTGAATGCATTCAAGAGAGAGCTTGATAGAGCTCTTAAGGATAGCAGAGTCAGGGGGTATGGGGAGAAGGCAGGAACGGGGTACTGATTGAGAATGATCAGCCATGATCACATTGAATGGCGGTGCTGGCTCGAAGGGCCAAATGGCCTCCTCCTGAACCTATTGTCTATTGTCTATTGTCATTTCCCCAGAGGAGGGGCATCAAGAACCAGGTTTAAGGTGAGGGGGGAAAGATTTAATGGGACCCTGTGGGGTAACTTATTTTGACACAAAGGGTTTATGGAACGAGCAGCCGGAGGTGGTAGTTGAGGCAGGTTCTATCGCAATGTTTAGAAACATTTAGACAAGTACATGGATAGGAGAGGTTTAGAGGGATAGGGGCCAAACGCAGGCAGGTGGGAATAGTGTAGATGGGACACGTTGGTTGGTGTGGGCAAGTTGGGTCGAAGGGCCTGTTTCCACGCTGTGTGACTGTAGAACTCTCTCTATGACTCTATGATCATTGAATTCTCCAACCCCCCCTCTCTTCCCTGTGCTCCATCTAGGTACGTAACCATTTCTCCCACAATCCTGCCCGCCTTCCCTCTGTCCTATTATATCCCTTCCTCTAGCCTCATATTTCATACTTCCTCTCTCACAACATTTTGTCTTTCCATCTCTGGTCTCTGTCTAACCATCTGCCAAATCACCTCCCCTCCCCTGTATCCATGGATTTGTCCTGTCCCCACCTCTCTTCCAGATTTCTTACCCCCCAACTCTCTTCCAGATTTCTTACCCCCCACCTCTCTTCCAGATTTCTTACCCCCCCCCCCCCCACTACAATCCCCACCTAAAGAAGTGTCCCATTCCTTGGGGTGGCACTGTGGCACAGCAGTGGAGTTGCTGCCTTACATCGCCAGAGACCCAAGTTCGGTCCTGACTATGGATGCTGTCTGTATGGAGTTTGTATCTTCTCCCTCTGACAGCGTGGGCGTTCACCAGGTGCTCCGGTTTCCTCCCACATTCCAAAGACGTGCGGGTTTGTAGGTTAATTGGCTTCTGTAAATTGTCCCAAGTGTAGGATAGAACTAGTGCACCTGTGATCGCTGGTCGGTGTGGACTCTTTAGACCGAAGTGCCTGTTTCCACATTGTATCTCTAAAGCTAGACACAAAATTTCACCAATCTATGTGTGCTCCGGGATGCTGCCTGATCCTGTATCTATACACGGTAAATGGCTCGATTGTAATCATGCATTGCCTTTCCGCTGACTGGCTATCACGCAACAAAAGCTTTTCACTGTACCTCGCTACACGTGACAATAAACTAAACTGAAACTGAACCTGTAAACTAAACTAAATTAAACTCAAATGACATGCTAAGTTATTCCAGCACTTTGTGGGGTTTTTTTTCTACCTACTCATTTAATTCATTCTGAAAAATATGACAGAATTTTCAATTGTGAACATAATCATCAGAACATAATCTCGCGGTATGCATCACCAGTTGCAGACAGCTCATGTCTTTTGATACATTAGATGCTGGCTCTGAAATAGAAAAAGAAAATGCTGGAAGCGCTCAACAAATGAGCAGCATCGCTGCGGAGAGAAAGAGAGCAAAAATCTCATGGCAATGAACTTTCATCAGAGTCCTTTCATCAGCTGTGGTGAGAGGAGAGTGATCCGAAACACTAATTTAGTGGCCCGTCTGATCTGATGCTGAAGAAAAGGTTCATTCTTGACGTGATTTTTCTCAAATCATTACTGAATTATTCTAAGCTGTAAAACTGCGTGCTCTCTCCACCAACTCATCCCACCCGATAGCTGCATCATCTATGCCGTTCACATCGACGAAATGCACCTCCTTTCAGTCATCTGGTTGCAGCGCAGAATGCGATAACATTTGCCCCAGGACTCTCATAAATCTGTCTCTGTTGAGGATGACGTCTAAGGCACAAGACAGTTCCTCAGGCATTCAATATGTATACTTGACTGCACCAGCTAGTTCTCAGCACAGGCTAACGCCCAAGACATAGAAATGTACTTCTGAGTGTAAACTTGCAGTAAAGCAGGCTATCTATCTACATACAAGCTAAGAATGTACACACCTAGAACTCACAAACACCAGGTGTTTTCATTGTACCACCAGTTCAAGTTTGGTTCAGTTTAGTTTAAGTTTGGAGATACAGCACAGAAACAGGCCCTTCGGCCCACCGAGATGAAAGAATGGGTCGACTGGGCTTGTACTCACTGGAATTTAGACGGATGAGAGGAGATCTCAGAAACATAAAATTCTTAAAGGATTGGACAGGCTAGATGCAGGAAAAATGTTCCCGATGTTGGGGGAGTCCAGAACCAGGGGTCACAGTTTAAGAATAAGGGGAAGGCCATTTAGGACTGAGACAAGGAAAAACTTTTTCACCCTGAGAGTTGTGAATCTGTGGAATTCTCTGCCATAGGAGGCAGTGAAGGCCAATTCACTGGATGTTTTCAAGAGGGTTAGATTTAGCTCTTAGGGCTAAAGGAATCAAGGGATATGGGGGAAAAGTACAAACGGTATAATGATTTTAGATGATCAGCTATGATCATATTGAATGGTGGTGCTGGCTCGAAGGACCGAATGGCTTACTCCTGCGCTTATTTTTCAATGTTTCTATGAGTCCGCGCCGACCTACGTTCCCCGCACATTAATACTATGCTACATACAATAGAGACGCTTTACATTTATACCAGGCCAAATTAACCTACAAACCGGTACGTCTATGGAGTGTGGGAGGAAACCAAAGGTCTCGGAGAAAAACCATGCGGTCATGGGAAGAGCATACAAACTCTGTACAGACAGCACCCGTAGTGCCCTTAAAAGTTACAGGTCAGAATAGAATTCAAGGACGAGTCAAATCCCGGCCACTCTTTCTTCTCCCCTCATGACAAAAGGTATAGAAGTGTGAAAGCACATACCTACAGGTTCAGAGACCCTTTCATCCCCACAGTTATGCAACTGAACCATCTTACCAACAAGAGAGCAGTGCTGAGCTACTATCTACCTCATTGGAGACCCTTGGACTATCGTTGATGGAACTTTACCTTGCACTAATCATTATTCAACAGGATCAGGGAAATAATACTCCAAGTGTTAAAAAAGAGACACAAGTGCTGGAGAAACTGGGCTCAGCGGTGGCGCAGCGGTAGAGTTGCTGCCTTACAGCAAATGCAGCGCCGGAAACCCGGGTTCGATCCCGACTACGGGTGCCGTCTGTACGGAGTTTGTATGTTCTCCCCATGATCTGCGTGGGTTTTCCCCGAGGTCTTTGGTTTCCTCCCACACTCCAAAGACGTACAGGTATGTAGGTAAATTGGCTTGGTAAATGTAAACATTGTCCCTAGTGGGTGTAGGATAGTGTTAATGTGCGGGGATCGCTGGTCGGTGCGGACCCGGTGGGCCGAAAGGGCCTGTTTCCGCGCTGTATCTCTCAACTAAACTAAACTAACCTCAGCGCGTCAGGCAGCATCTCTGGAGAACATGGATAGGTGACGCTTCTGGTCTGGACCCCTCTTCAGTCCCGGTCTGAAACGTCACCTATCCAAGTTCTTCAGAGATGCTGCCTGACCCGGTGAGTTGCTCCAGTACTTTGTGCCTTTGTTTGTGGGCTAACATCTGTAGTTCCTTGTTTCCATATCCACCTCTGCTCAGTCTGCCTAGACCTACTTGATCTCCCAGTCGCTAAACACTTTAACTCCCCCGCCCATTCCCACACCTTTCTATCCTGGGCCTCCTCCACTGTCAGGGTGTGGCCCAAAGCAAATTGGAGGAACAGCACCTCATAGTTTGCTTGGGAAGCTTATAACTCAGTGGTATGAATATTGACTTCTCTAACGTCAAGTAACGCTTGCTTTCCTTCTCTCCACCGACCCCCCCCCATCCTAGTTCTTCAACCAGTCTGACTGTCCTCCTGATTACATTTTATCTTTATATGCCTCGTTGTCACCTTCCCTTAGCTAACAATGATCTATTCTACATTTTCCTCGACCGTCCTCTTTGATCGCTCGTTTTCACACCCCACCCTTCCATATCTCAAGTGTCACCCTCTCCCCTGAGTCTGAAGAAAGATCTCGACCCAAAATGTCCCCCATTCCTTCTATCCAGAGATGCTGCCTGTCCCGCTGAGTTGCTCCAGCATTTCGTGCCGATCTTCCCCATGTGTCGTATCATCAGAATCTTTTCTGGCCCGTTCCTGCTCCTGTTTCTCACAAAATGCTGCCTTGCCAGCAACTGTCCAAGCCCCGTGGACGAATGAAGAGAATCTATGAATAACAATAACCTACAAAAGCCACATACAGCTACCGCAGTGAAATAAATATAGCATTAAATGATCTTCTCTACTCAGGTCAACTCACAGTGAATCAAAAGTGAAATTTCAGCGCCTCAGGCAACTTTGTTTGAACATTTGTTTCTTCAATGTTACATGAATTCTTAATAGAAAAGCAAGACAGATTGGCTCCAATTCATGGAATCTAAATATTTTCTCAGCATAGTTACTGGCAGAAGAAATGTGTAATAGACAATAGACAATAGGTGCAGGAGTAGGCCACTCGGCCCATCGAGCCAGCACCGCCTTTCACCGTGATCATGGCTGATCATCCACAATCAGTACCCTGTTGTTGCCTTCTCCCCATATCCCTTCAATCCGTTATCATTAAGAGCTCTATCTAACTTTCTCTTGAAAGCATCCAGGGAATTGCCCTCCACTGCCTTCTGAGGCAGAGAGTTCCACAGCTTCACAACTCTCTGAGTGATAAAGTTTTTCCTCATCTCTGTTCTAAATGGCCTACCCCTTATTCTTAAACTGTGGCCCCTGGTCCGGGACTCCCCCAACATTGGGAACATGTTTCCTGCCTCTAGCGTGTCCAATCCCTTAACAATCTTTTATGTTTCAATAACATATCCTTCTAAATTCCAGAGTATACAAGCACAGTCGCTCCAGTCTTTCAACATACGACAGTCCCGCCATTCCGGGAATTAACCTCGTGAACCTACGCTGCACTCCCTCAATAGCAAGAATGTCCTTCCTCAAATTTGGAGACCAAAACTGGACACAATATTCCAGGTGTGGTCTCACTAGGGCCCTGTACAACTGCAGAAGGACCTCTTTGCTCCTATACTCAACTCCTCTTGTTATGAAGGCCAACATTCCAGCGCTTTCTTCACTGCCTGCTTCACCTGCATGCTTACTTTCAGTGACTGATGAAGTAGGACACCCAGATCTCGTTGTACGTCCCCTGTTCCTAACTTGACACCATTCCGATAATAATCTGCCTTCCTGTTCTTACCACCAAACTGGTTAACCTCACATTTATCCACATTAAACTGCATCTGCCATGCATCTGCCCACTCACACAACCTGTCCAAGTCACCCTGCATCCTCATAGCATCCTCCTCACACTTCACACTGCCACCCAGCTTTGTGGCATCTGCAAATTTGCTAATGTTACTTTTAATCCCTTCATCTAAGTCATTAATGTATATTGTAAATAGCTGTGGTCCCAGCACTGAGCCTTGCGGTACCCCACTAGTCACAGCCTGCCATTCTGAAAGGGACCCATTTATCCCTACTCTTTGTATCTCGTCTGCCAACCAATTTTCTATCCATGTCAGTACCCTACCCCGAACTGCAGATGCTGGTTTACACCGAAGATAGACATAAAATGCTGGGGTAACTCAGCGGGTCAGGCAGCATCTCTGAAGAGAAGGAATGGGTGACATTTTCGACCTTTCTTCAGACTGAGCGTCCCGGGAGAGGAAAACTACAGATACGGAAGGGTAAGGTGTGAAAAGAACAGATCAAAGCAGATGTTGATCAAGGAAATGTACAAACCCAGTGGTATGAATATTGATTTCTCTAACTTCAAGTAACCTTTGCATCCCCTCTCTCTCCGCCCCTCCCCCACCCGTCATTTTACTAGTTTCAGTCGTCTTGTTGAGTCTCATTGTCTGTAACCCGTTTTCACCTAGCCCACAGCTAACAATTGCCTGTTTCAAGAGAGAGCTAGAGCTCTTATGGATAGCGGAGTCAGGGGGTACGGGGAGAAGGCAAGAACGGGGTACTGATTGAGAATGATCAGCCATGATCACATTGAATGGCGGTGCTGGCTCGAAGGGCTGAATGGCCTCCTCCTGCACCTATTGTCTATTGTTTCCTTTATCACCATCACCTTTTGGCATATTTTTTATTCATTTGTTCTATAGCTTTCTGTATCACTGTTTGTATCTCTCATTTCCCTTTCCCCTGACTCTCAGCCCGAAGAAGGGTCTCGACCCGAAATGTCACCTATTACTTCTCTCCTGAGATGCTGTCTGACCCGCTGAGTTACTCCAGCTTTTTGTGTCCATCTTTGGTTTAAGCCAGCATCTGCAAAGTTCCTTCCTACACGTAGAATGGCTCATTGTTAGCTAAGGGGAAGGGGACAATGAGGCATGTAAACAGTAAAATTAATCAAAAAAGAACTGGTTTCAGATTATTTTCAGCATGTTGGTGCTCACTGCACCAGGCTAACATTTGAAACACAGACATAAGATTTAAGCTCCAGGAATCACCTTACGTTGCAATCACATCATTAATCTCAAAGAGACAATTTGAACTTCCCAACAGATGTCTTGTCTATGAACAATTTCAACAGTGAAATTATTCGTTTCCCTAAATCATGGTTAGCACTTGCTTTACTTCATCTCGATACCTGAGCTGCATAAATAACATTTGCAAGACAGAAGGCAGGCTATTAAATGCAATCTTCAACAGCTCCATGAATTAACACAAGCATGGGCCAGCATGACTCAACAATTGCCTTTTGGTTTGGACCCAGATCAATAGTCTACTTTGGTTTAGAGATACAGCGCGGAAACAGGCCCTTCGGCCCACCGAGTCCGGGCCGCCCAGCGATCCCCACACATTAACACTATCCTACATACAGGAGGAACAATTTCACATTTATACCAAGCCAATTCACCCACAAACCTGAACTACTTTGGAGTGTGGGAGGAAGCCGAATATCTGGGAGAAAACCCACGCAGGTCAAGGGGAGAACGTACAAACTCCGTACAGACAGCACCCGTGGTCGGGATCAAACCCGGGTCTCTGCAGCTGTAAGCGTGGTACCGCAGTAATTCAGTCTGAAGAAGGGTCTCGACCCGAAACGTCACCCATTCCTTCTCTCCCGAGATGCTGCCTGACCTGCTGAGTTACTCCAGCATTTTGTGAATAAATCGATTTGTACCAGCATCTGCAGTTATTTTCTTATACCGCAGCAACTCTACCGCTGCGCTACCCGTAGCACTGTTAAATTAGATATATGTTAAATAAATAAAGGTGATGAGCCTAATCTAATCATTGCCATAGAATCATACAGTATGAAAACAGGTCCTTCAGCTCAACCAACCCACACCAACCAACATGCACCATCTACACTGGTCCCATCTTCCTGCGTTTGGCCCATATCTCTCTAAACCTATCCTATCCATGTACCTGTCTAAATGTTTCTTAAACATTGTGATAGTACCTGCCTCAACTACCTCCTCTGGCAACTCGTTACATACACCCATCCTTCCCATTTTCCCCATGCCAGTTTTTGACCCACATCTCTTTTCCAGTTTCCCTCCACGCCATCAGTCTGAAGAAGGGAGCCATCCCGAAAGGACGCCCATCCATTCCCTTCGCAGATGCTGCCCGACCAACTGAGTTCCTCCAGCACTTTGTGTTTTGCTTAATTACAATTTTCGCCAAACTCGAATTCAGAGAGTCGGGCAGCATGCGGAAGGAATGGTGATCGTTGAAGAGGTATAAGGTCATGTGATAGGAGTAGAATTAGGCCATTCGGCCCATCAAGTCTACTCCGCCATTCAATCATGGCTGATCTACCTCTCCCTCCAAAGCCCATTCTCCTGCCTTCTCCCCAGAACCTCTGACATCTGTACTAATCTTCATACCTAGTCCGAGGCGCACTGCAACCAGAAATGGCAGCCTAAACAAAACCTTCTGGCCACACTGTCATTCAATGACTCGTTTACATTACCATTAAAAACTAACCTCAATTCCTCATTCACCAACAGGCTAACACTTTATAAGGTCATAAAGTCGGAAGTGATAGGAGGAGAATTAGGTCATTCGACTCATCAAATCTACTCCGCCATTCAATCATGGCTGATCTATCTCACCCTCCTAATCCCATTCTCCTGCCTTCTCCCCATAACCCCTGACACCCGTACTAATCAAGACTATCTCTGCCTTAAAAATATCCATTGACTTGGCCTCCACAGCTCTTTGTGGCAAAGGATTCCACAGATTCACCACCCTCTGACTAAAGAAATTTCTCATCTCCTTCCTTAAAAACCATCTTTAAATTCTGAGGCTATGACCTCTAGTCCTAAACTCTCCCACTAGTGGAAACACCCTCTCCATCTCGGAAGAGGTGAGAATGAACCAGGAAAAAGTTCTCCTACTAGTCTTCCTGTCTCTGACTACATCCTATCTTTGTCCCGCCCCCTCCCCTGACATCAGTCTGAAGATGGGTCTTGACCCGAAACGTCACCCATTCCTTCTCTCCAGAGATGCTGCCTGTCCCACTGAGTTACTCCAGCATTTTGTGTCTACAAAAGATTTTGACAGTACTCCTCTTTTGCAGCAGATGTATGTGGCAAAGCACACAAACAACTTGGTAAGCTGAGCGCTATTACAACATTTCTGAATACACCAGATTCTTGAATGTTACTTGAATACGAAACAGGACAATGTCAATACATTTCAATGGAATCAATTAATGCAATCGAATGCATTATTCCACTTTCACCTCTGGTGTTCAATCTAGATAAAAAGGATTAACAGTGAGAAAAAAGTACTCCTTAAATACTCCACTGTCCCCTTGACGAAAAACTTTGCTTGGCAAAAGGGTCCACAAAACGGTGGCCATATATTAATGTTGATTACAGAATGTCGAGGTACGGAAACAGGTCATACATATTGCGCTGATCGTCCTCTTTAGTTAACTAGTCCACTTTCCTTTCCTGCTTTTGATTCAAACAGACTCCTTTTCAAGAGGATAGACACAAAATGCTGGAGTAACTCAGCGTGTCAAGGCAGCATAAGTTCAGTTTGGTTTAGTTTCGAGGTACAGAGGGGAAACTGGCCCACCGAGTGCGTGCCGACCAGCAATCCCCGCACACTAACTATCTGAAACACTAGGGACAATTTACAATTTTACTGAAGCCAATTAACCTGGAAACCCGTACGTCTTTGGAGTGCGGGAGTAAATGGGAGATCCCGGAGAAAGCCCACTGGGTCATGGGGAGACTGTATAAACTCTGTACAGATCAGCATCCGTGGACAGGATCGAACCCGGGTTTCTGGTGCTGTAAGGCAGCAACTCTACCGCTGTGCCACTGTGCCGATCTCTGTAGAAAAGGAATAGGTGACGTTTCGGTTCAAGACCCTTCTTCAGACTGAGACTCAGGGAAGAGGGAAACTAGAGATATGAAAAGGTACAAAATAACAAATAAATGAAAGGTTTTCAACATCTTTTCTATCCCAGCAGTAGTATGAAATTCCAAATTTATTTGTCAAAAAATAAAACAAGATAACTTCCCAGTTCATTAACAGCGAGCAGTTTTACTGCCACCTCAGGCACTGATTTTAATATTTCTTCTATATATTTTTATTCATCATGTTTATTTTTGAAATGTAAAAATGTGTCCACGTGCTTGTTAGAATATACATTCAAATGCATGGTGGCGTAGTGGTAGAGCGACTGCCTTACAGCGCAGATGATGGTACAAATCGAAGGTATTTATTCACAAAATGCTGGAGTAACTCAGCAGGTCAGGCAGCATCTCTGGAGTGAAGGAATGGTGACGTTTCGGGTCGAGACCCTTCTTCAGACTGATGTCAGGGGGGCGGGACAAAGGAAGGATATAGGTGGAGACAGGAAGATAGAGGGAGATCTGGGAAGGGGGAGGGGAAGAGAGGGACAGAGGAACTATCTAAAGTTGGAGAAGTCGATGTTCATACCACTGGGTTGTAAGTTGCCCAGGCGAAATATGAGGTGCTACAGAGAGAGGTTGTGGAGGCTTGGACTCAATTTCTTGGAGCGCAGGAGGATGAGAATGATCTTATAGAGGTGTACAAAATCATGAGAGGAATAGACTGAGTAGATGCACAGAGTCCCTTGCCCGGAATAGGGGAATCGAGAACCAGAGGACATAGGTTCAAGGTGAGGGGGATCGATTCAATAGGAACTTGAGGGATAACCTTTTCACACAAAGTGCGGTGGGTGTATGGAACAAACTGCCTGAGGAGGTGGCTGAGGCAGGTGCTATCGCAACGTTTAAGAAACATTTAGACAAGTACATGGATAGGACAGCTTTAGAGGGATATGGGCCAAACGCAGGCAGGTGGGACAAGTGTAGATGGGACATGTTGGTCGGTGCAGGCTAGTTGGGTCAAAGGGTCTGTTTCCACGCTGTGTGACTTTATACAATTGGATGGCAATGAATGAATGGAACGATCACCTTTGAAGCAGCTAGAAGCTTCACACTTCACAGACCATTTCATATGCAGGCTTCACAGACCATTTCATCTTCCAACACGAGTGATACTGACATTTTGCAGCACTAATACATTCGACCCCATGCAGGGAGATGGAGCTAGTCAATGTAAGGTAGCCACAACGATGGTTTTATACGTTTCCCAATAAACACTGACTGTAACTGGACATTGTAAACAGCACAATACACCAAAATAAACAATGCACAAGGAGCTATTGTAGTTTATAAGTTCATAACTGATCGGAGCAGAATTAGGCCACTCGGCCCATCCAGTCTACTTCGCCATTCAATTATCGCTGATCTATCTTTCCCTCACAACCCCATTCTCTTTACCTTCTCCCCGTAAACCCCTGACACCCGTACTAATCAAGAATCTATCTATCTCTGCCTTAGAAACATCCATTGATTTGGCCTCCACAGCCTTCTGTGGCAATGAGTTTCACGGATTCACCAGCAAGAGTTTGCTTCCTGTAAAATAGCAGGTAAACAAAGTAGCTTCTGGTTACCTTGATGCTTCCTCCAATAAGATCAGGTGGCTCCTCTTCTGTCTCCAAGGCGACATTGATCGTGGCGAAAGGTCGACTAGCCATCTGTTGCATCTCTCGTAGAAGTTGCTATGAGACACAAGTGTACACAGAAGGTTCACTGCAGGTAAATAGCAAAGTGAGCAGTATAATTCGTGACAGTGCACAAAGTTTAGTTTTGTTTGGTTTAGTTCAGAGATAAAGCGTTGGAACACGTCCTTCGGCCCAGCGAGTCTGCGCCAACCAGTGACCATCCTGTACACTGACACTATCTTACGCACTGGGAACTATTTACAGTTCTTACCGAAGCCAATTAACCTGCAAACCTGTACGTCTTTGGAGTGTGGGAGGAAACCAGAGCAACCCGGAGAAAACCCACGCAGGTCACAGAGAGCTCGTACAAACTCCGTACCGACAACACCCATGGTCAGGCTCGAACCCGGGTCTCTGACGTTGTAAGGCAGCAACTCTACCGCTGCACCACTGTGCCACCCCATGGTCTGTAAACATTACAGAGAACAGACCACGCACGGACTCTTCCCCTCACAATCGCTGGGAACGTCACATGCCCAGTATCACCAACCTATCAGAGGTGGCAGCACAGAGGAAGTCTTCCCTTGGACTCTTCACTGATGACTCCATACTTCGAAGACTCATGAAATCAGATCAAATGGGTCTATCTACTGAGCAAATATAACTGGAACGGGTGCGGAGAGCTCGAAAACATGCTGCCATTAAACTCAAATAACTGTGCTTAGAAATGTTGAATTTCAAGTGTTATTAAAAGACGAAAGTTAAGACCAGAAATCCTGAAACTAGATTTTCCTCTTGCTCCACAAGACAGATCAAATAAATCGAGAGAGAGAAGTTGTCATACTCAAAGTCCTTCTCGGGTATTACGGTGTCAACTGCATACAGAATAGGCAGCATGACTCAAGGCAGATGTTCTGAATCGAATTTTTATGAACAACTAATCCAAGTCAGAGATGACATGAAATCCTGTTACCAGGTCAATCTGTTCCACAACTCCCTTTAGATTCGCATTTGTTTTGAAAGATTCCTCACACCTCACCATGAAAATGAAACAATGAAACTAATTTTCACGCAGTTTATTCGGCATGACATACTTTTAAATTCCAGCTGTTTCCTGGCATATTTTCTTTCGAACCAACACATTTCTTGGAATTTAAAAAATTGCATTTGCCGATTAAATTAGTACTGTTCTTTCCAGTTGAATGGAAGTGGAGCATGAATTATTTTGCATGTTATTTTGCAAATAAAAACATAGAAATAATATAACCTATATTATTAGTGAGAAATTGGGCACGGTGGTGTAAGCGGTAGAGTTGCTGTCTTACAGCGCCGGGGACCTGGGTTCAATCCGGACTACGGGTGCTGTCTGTACGGAGTTTGTACGTTCTCCCCGTGACCTGCGTGTGTTTTCTCCGGGATCTCTGGTTTCCTCCCACACTCCAAAGACGTACAAGTTTGAAGGTTAATTGGCTTGGTATCATTGTATAATGTCTCCAGTGTGTGTAGGATGGTGTTAGCGTGCGGGGATCGCTGGTCGGCGCGGACTCGATGGGCTCAAAGTCTTGTTTCCGCGCGGTATCTCTAAACTAAACTAAACTAAACTAAAAAGAAATGAGGCAGCTAATACCTTGGTGGGAACAATTAAGAGCTGGTGCTTAGAATTGGCAAAGAAAAAGATTCAATTGAACTACATTTACAGTTTTTTTGCACATCATAAAACCTGTTCATTTTTGGCAACGGAAAAGATCTATTCAAACTACATTTACTGTTTTCTTTGCATAAAACTTGCTAGTTTTTAATGTTCAAACAACCAAATTCCAGATGGCTTATTTGTTCTGACGAGGAAAAGTTCATTAGTGTAAAGGCCATTCAAAAGTCACGTACTCCAACTTTAAAAAAACACAGTAATCACACTGAATAAAGATCAGCTGGAAATTGTTACATGCAGCATATGGAATTCATCTCCAACACTGCTCATTTAACTGGAAAAGCCACAAGCAGAGAGAGAATGAATGGAAGATTAAGGACTTTTAAAAAAAAATGAGCTGCTTGACATTTGATGGATTATACACAAAATTTGCATATTACTCATTAACTGAGGCTTCTCTCAACAGAAACCTAGAATAAGAAATAGTGAAATAATTATGTCCTTCTTCCTGAATACGAGTCTGTGTTTCACTTTTTGTCAGTAAAAATACTACCTACGGGTCTCTGATTAATTGGGCAGCACAGTGGCGCGGCAGTAGAGTTACTGCCTCATAGCACCAGACACCAGGGTTCAATCCTGACCTTAGGTGCAGTCTGTAGGGAGTTTGTACGTTCTCCCTGTGACTGTGTGGGTTTCCTCCGGGTGCTCTGGTTTCCTCCCACATTGTGAAGACATCGTGAAGGTTTGTAGGTTAATTAGCTTCTGTAAAATTGCGTCTAGTGTGTAGTTTAGAACTAGTGCATGGGTGATCGCTGGTCAGTGTGGACTCGGTGGGCCGGTTTCCACACTAAACACTCTACACTAAACTCAATTGGAAGTTGCAGCATGGAAACAAGCTCTTTGGCCCACCGAGTCTAAGCTGACCATCGATCACCTAGTTCTGTCATCCCACTTTCGTATACACTCCCTACGCACTATGAGAGCTTCACGGAGGCCAATCAAACCAGCGTGCCTTTGGGATGGGGGAGGAATCCGAAGCACCCGGAGGAAACCCACGCAGTCGCAGGCAGAACGTGCAAACTCCACACGGACAGCAGCAGAGGGAATTGACCTCGGGTCCCAGGCGCTGTAAGGCAGCGGCTCTACCAGTTATCGTCCAATAAAGTCCAATTAAAGATTCAACTTGGGCAGCTTACAACCCAGTGGTAGGAATATTGATTTCTCTAGTTTCAAGTCATTCCCTCTCTCTCCGTCCCTCCTCAACCCTAATTGTCCTGAGAGTTGCGCTATTCGTGTGCCTTCGTTATCCCCTCTTCCACAGCCAACAATGAACCAGTGTGGGCTCCACCTTTCGTGATACATCGGTGCCGGCTGTGATTTGTTCTGTACCTTTATATACCTCTAGTTTCCCTCTCCCATGACTCAGTCTGAAGAAGGGTCTCGACCCGAAAAGTCACCCCTATTCCTTTTCTCCAGAGATGCTGCCTGACCCGCTGAGTTACTCCACCTTGTTGTGTATATCTCCGATTAAAGATAGTCCGAGGGTCTCCGGTGTGGTAGGTCGCAGCTCAGGACCGCTCTCTAGTTGTTGATCGGACGATTCAGTTGCCTGAAAACAGCTGGGAAGAAACTGTTCCTAAATCTAGAGGGGTGCGTTTCCACACGTTTGTACCGATGGGAGAGGGAAGAAGAGGGAGAGACCTGGATGAGCCTCGTCCTTGATTAAGCCGATGGTCTTGCCAAGCATATTTCACATTTATTTCACAGCAAAGGGTGAAATAATATAACGTGGTTGCTTTTGTGAAACTTTCTACTTTGCTTGATGTCTGCATGAGTCCAAGCAGCAATTATTTATAAAAGCAGACAGAACAGGAATACAAGTAATTCACTCTTCAACTGAATAGGACTTTGCCACTTGCGCTAGCACAGTTTATCTCAACAGCTGGCTTTGATTTTATGATGCTGTCAGAAAGAAGCACGGGAATAGCTCGAGGGGAATAATTACAATAAACAGAAGCAATCTAGATCATACACTGTTGATCTTTTATGTTAAAAAAACAGGCAAGGACCTCGGACAAAAAAGTACCAGAGAAATGGGAGGGGGGGGGGGGGGGGGTGGGGTGGAGGGAGAAAAGAGGAGGGAGTGGGGGGTGAAAGGGGGGGTGGAGAGAGGAGGTGTGAGGGGGAGGAGAGAGGAAGGAGAGGGGAATGGGGTGGGTAGGGTGGAGAGGGGGAGGGTAGAAGAGGGTGCAAAGTGGAGGGAAGGGGGAGAGGGGAGATGGAGGGATGGGGAAGAGGGGGAGAGGAGAGGGAGAGAAGGCAGGGTGGGGGCAAGAGAAGGGAGGGGCGGAGGTAGGGGGCAAGGGAGGAGGCGAGGGGGAGATGTCTAGTGAGGAGGGTGGGTGAGGGAGGGAACGAGGCAAGAGAGGGGGAGGAAGGGAGGGAGGGTGAGTGAGGCGAGAAGGGGACGTGGTACTGGAGATGAAGGGGAGGGAGGAGGAGTAGAAGGGGAATGTGGGGAGGATGGGAAGGGTGGGAAAGGAAGGTTAGGGAGATGCGGTCATAACGAAGGTCATAAGGATTAGGAGTAGAATTCGGCCCATCAAGTCTATTCCGCCATTCAATCATGGCTGATCTATCTCTCCCTCCTAGCCCCATTCCCCTGCCTTCTCATAACCGTACTAATCAAGAATCTATCTATCTCTGCCTTAAAAATATCAACTGACGGCCTCCACTGCCTTCTGTGGCAAAGAATTCCACAATTTCACCGGCCTCCGACTAAAGAAATTCCTTCTCATCTCCTTCCTAAAAGAACGTCCTTTAATTCTGAGTCTAAGACCTCTAGTCCTAGACTCTCTCACCAGTGGAAACATCCTCTCCACATCCACTCTATCCAAGCCTTTCACTATTCTGTATTTCAATGAGGTCCCCCCTCATTTTTGTGAACTCCAGCAAATACAGGCCCAGTGCCAACTAACGCTCATCATAGGTTAACCTACTGGGGGGAAGGGGAAGAGCAGCAGAGAAGAGGGGCAGAGTGAGAGGGGAGCTCGAGGAAGATGTGGCAGCAGCTCAACCAACAGGAATGCGACTGAGTACCAAAAACTTTGAATAATATCTTTCCAATAATCTTGCAACTTGACAGCACTGGGCCTCTACTCGCTGGAGTTTAGAGGGTTGAGAGGGGATCTCAATGAAACTTACAGAATAATGAAAAGCATAGATGGGTCTTCGATAAGGTGCCGCAAGTCAGGCTACTTGGAAAGATGAGAGCCCATGGTATTAAAGGGAAGATCCTAGCATGGATAGCAGGTTGGCTGGATGGCAGAAGGCAAAGAGTTGCAATAAAAGGTGCTTTTTCTGTTGGCTGCCAGTGACTAGCGGAGTTCCGTAGCGGTCGGTGCTGGGGCCCTTCTCTTCACGTCGCATATTAATGATTTGGATAAGGGGATTGACGGCTTTGTGGCCAAGTTTACAGATGATGCTAAGATAGGTGGAAGGGCAGGCAGTGTAGAGGAAGCAAGGACTCTGCAGAAGGACTTGGACAGGTTAGGAGAGTGGGCAGAGAAGTAGCAGATGAAATTCAGTGTAGCAAAGTGTGGAGTGATGCATTTTGGTTATGGCGCAAAATGGCGTCGATTATTTTCCAAATGGAGAGAAAATCCAGAAATCGGTGGTGCAAAGGGACTTTGGAGTACCGGTGCAGGACTCCCAAAAAGTTAATTTGCAAGCCGAATCGGCAGTAAGGAAGGCTTATATCAAGAGGACTAGAATACAACAACAGAGATGTAATGTTGAGGCTCTATAAGGTGCGGGTCAGGCTGCAATTGGAGTACTGTGAGCAGATTTGGGCCCCATTTCTGAGGATGTGCTGGCTCTGGAGAGGGTCCAGAGGAGATTTACAAGAATGATTCCAGGAATGAGTGTTAACATATAATAATAATAATAATAATCCATTTATTTTATATAGCGCCTTATCACATGCTCAAAGCGCTTTACAAAAACAATTAACATAGAAACAAACAGACAAACTATCCTGACGGAAAAGCGGCGTATACACAACGCCAGCGTCCTCTCACGTCAGGGTCCGGCAGTAGACATTAAAAAGCACAAGACACACAGATATAATTTTTTACACAAAACAGCCACCACAGTGATTGCTCTAGGCATACCCTCACTGTGATGGAAGGCAAAGTCTTATCTCCTCCTCATTCTTCTCCCTTGATGCCACGAGGTGATCGAGGCTCCCAACTTTTTGAAGCCCCCACCGGGCGATGGAAAGTCCCAGGGCCGAGCCGAGCAGGCCGATGAAAGTCCTGAGCCCCCACCGGGCGATGGAAAGTGCTGCGGCCGAGCCACGCAGGGCGATGAAAGTCCTGAGCCCCCACCGGGCGATGTAAAGTGCTGCGGCCGGGCCACGCAGGGCGATGAAGGGCCTGCGGGCGGGTTGATCGTACCTCGCGCTTCGGGGCGGTCGAAGCTGCTACGGCTGGAGCTCCCAAAAGCCGGTCGCCAGCCAGGGACCTGCGAACTCCCGATGTTGCGGTCTGCAGGGCCCATGGCCGAAGCCTCCGAGATGGTAAGTCCAGGCCCTGCGACCGGAGTCTTTGAGGTCGATCCCAGCTGGAGGCCGCCGATTCCACGATGTTAGGCCATAGCGCGAACGGAGATACGACACGGTAAAGGTCGCATCTCCGTTGAGGAGGAGATTTGAAAAAAAGGTTTCCCCCAACCCCCCCACCACCCCCCTACATACACAGAATTAAAAATAAAACAAAACGTATATTTAACAACGACAATGACAAAAAAACAACAACAAAACGGAGAGACTGCCGGTGAGCCGCAGCTGCAGAACACAGCCACGCCCCAATATGATGACCGTTTGACAACACTGGGCCTGTACTCGCTGGAGTTTTGAAGGTTGAGTTTAGTTTAGAGCTACAGTGTAGAAACAGGCCCTTCGGCCCACCAAGTCCACACCGAACAGAGATTCCCGCACTTTAACGCTACCCTACATATACTAGGGTCAATTCTTACACTTTAACCAAGCCAATTAACCTGTAAACCTGTACGTCTTTGGAGTGTGGGAGGAAATCGAAGATCTCGGAGAATACCCATGCTGTCACTGGGAGAACGCACAAACTCCCTACAGACGGCGCCCGCAGTCAGGATCGAACCTGAGTCTCTGGCGCTGTAAGCACTGTAAGGTAGCAACTCTGCCGCTGCGCCACTGTGTCGGAATAGTCTTTCAGTAGTGAACAAGTTCATGCATCATAACTTGGGTTAACATATGATGAGTGTTTGACGGCACTGGGCCTGTACTTGCTGGAGAAGGATGAGGGGGTGACCTCATTGAAACTTATCGAATAGTGAAAGACCTGGATAGAGTGTGTGTGGAGAGGACGTTTCCACTAGTGGGAGAGTCTTGGATCAGAGGGCATATCCCCAGAATAAAAGGACGTACCTTTAGAAAGGAGATGAGGAGGAATTTCTTTAGTCAGAGGACGTGAATTCTCATCATTTATCAATGGATATTTTTAAGGCGGAGATTGACAGATTCTTAATTAGTAAGGGTGTTTAGATTTTTTTAGATTTAGATTTAGAGATACAGCGCGGAAACAGGCCCTTCCGCCCACCGGGTCCGCGCCGCCCAGCGATCCCCGCACATTAACACTATCCGACACACACTGGGGACAATTTTTACATTTGCCCAGCCAATTAACCTACATACCTGCACGTCTTTGGAGTGTGGGAGAAAACCGAAGATCTCGGAGGAAACCCACGCAGGTCAAGGGGAGAACGTACAATCTCCGTACAGACGGCGCCCGTAGTCAGGATCGAACCTGAATCTCCGGCGCTGCATTCGCTGTAAGGCAGCAACTCTACTGCTGCGCCACCGTACTGCCCTTTGTCAGGGGTTATGAGAAGCAGGCAGGAGAATGGGATTGAGAGGGAGCAATAGATCAGCTATGATTGGATGGTGGGATGAGATGGGCCGAATGGCCTAATTCTGCTCCTATAATTTATGAAATTGTGAACTTGTGGATGTAGGCCAGTCGATCACATAAACCAGCCTCAATGACCCAATTTAAACTTCATGCTACCTCAGGAAAGCAGACGACATAATCAAGAATCCCGACCCGAAACTTCACCTATTCTTGTTCTCTAGAGATGCTGCCTGACCGGTGAGTAATTCTAGCACTTTGTGTCCTTTAACGTAATCGAAGACCATTTACACCCATTTAAAAAAAAGACACAAAGTGCTGGAGTAACTCAGCTGGTCGGGCAGTATCTCTGGAGAACATGGATAGGTGATATTTCGGGTTGGGTCCCTTCTTCCGACTGATCAGTTTTTGTCTCACGGCTGTCTTACTAACGCTCGAGAAGACTGAAACATAATCTCTCTATTTTTGCTTTCTATTAGCTTACCTCATTACATGCAAAATCTGCATCCGAGCCTTTTATAAATCATGCACTCGGACACCCATTTCCCTCTGCATCTGAACTCTGTGATCTCCCACCATTTAGATAATGTGCGTTCTTTATGTTTTATGCTCAAATGGACAAATTCACATTTTCCCACTTTATTTAACAGATCATTGCCCATCCACTTAACATTTTCCTTAAGTCTACAAGTTCACCTTGAATGCCATAGAATGTTAAGCTCACTGCACAAAATCTTCAACACTTGGTGAATACTTTAAACACAAACCAGTATTTTGGTACTTCTTATACTTGAGTGCAACCAAGTAGGTTTACCACAGACTTGAAACAGCAAGGGTGTTGCATTATGACTTCAAACTTGAGCATGCAATTAAAGTTAACATGCAATTAACTTTGTGCTGGAAAGACCTGCAGATGCTGGTTTAAATCGAAGGTACTCCAGCATTTTGTGTCCATGTAATTAACTTTAACATGTCGCTCGATCCAACAGGGCCACCCAACAAATAAATGGATGTACTAATCCCATTTACCGATCCAGTGATGAAAAATAGGATTAACCCGCAGGTGTGTAGGAAGGAACTACAGATGCTGGTTTAAACCAAAGCCAGACACAAAAAGCTGGAGTAACTCAGCGGGACAGGCAGCATCTCTGGAGAGAAGGAATGGGTGATGTTTCGGGTCGAGACCCTTCTTCAAACTGAAGATGGTCCCGACCCGAAACGTCACCCATTCCTTCTCTCCACAGATATTAACACGTAGGTATTGAGGACGACTAAAAGGAGATTGCATTTAGCAGAGGACCTGTGTTCAGTTTGCAAGAGCCATCCTGAGTTTCTGGTTCAGAAGTTCATCAGTTCTAGGAGCAGAATTTGGCCATTACATAGAAAATAGGTGCAGGAGGAGGCCATTCAGCCCTTCGAGTCAGCACCGCCATTCATTGTGATCATGGCTGATCATCCACAATCAGTAACCCATGTCTGACTTCTCTCCATATCTCTCGATTCAGCTAGGCCCAAGAGCTCTATCTAACTCTCTTTTAAATTCATCCAGTGACTTGGCCTTCACTGTCTTATGTGGCAGAGAGTTCCACAAATTCACAACTCTCTAGGTGAAAAAGTTTTTCCTCATCTCAGTTTTAAATGGGAACATTTGGGAACAATTTTTCCTGCATCTAGCTTGTCCAGGCCTTTTATAATTTTATATGTTTCTATAAGATCCCCTCTCATCCTTCTAAATTCCAGTGAATACAAGCCGAGTCTTTCCAATCTTTCCTCATACGACAGTCCCGCCATCCCTGGATTAACCTCGTGATCCTCCACTGCACTCCCTCAATAGCAAGGATGTCCTTCCTCATATTAGGAGACCAAAACTGCACACAATTCTCCAGATGTGGTCTCACCAGGGCCCTGTACAACTGCAGAAGGACCTCTTTACTCCTATACTCAAATCCTCTCGTTATGAAGGCCAACTTGCCATTAGCTTTCTTCACTGCCTGCACTACCTGCACATTTACTTTCAGTGACTGGTGTACAAGGACACCCAGGTCTCGCTGCACTTCCCTTTTTCCTAATCTGATACCATTGAGATAATAATCTGCCTCCTTGTTCTTGCCGCCAAAGTGGATAACCTCACATTTATCTACATTATATTGCATCTGCCATGCATCTGTCCACTCACTCAACCTGTCCAAGTCACCCTGCAACCTCCTAACATCCTCTTCACAGTTCACACTGCCACCCAGCTTTGTGTCATCTGTAATTTTTTTTCTTTTAATTCCATCATCTAAATCATTAATATATATTGTAAATAGTTAGAAACATAGAAAATAGGTGCAGGAGGAGGCCATTCGGCCCTTCGGACCAGCACCGCCATTCATTGTGATCATGGCTGATCGTCCACAATCAATAACCCGTGCCTGCCTTCTCCCAATATCCCTTCATTCCACTAGCCCCCAGAGCTCTATTTAACTCTCTTTTAAATTCATCCAGTGACTTGGCCTCCACTGTCTTCTGTGGCAGAGAGTTGCGGCCCCAGCACCGAGCATTGCGGCACTCCACTCGCCACTGCCTGCCGTTCTGACAGGGACCCGTTTATTCCTACTCTTTGCTTCCTGTCTGCCAACCAATTCTCTATCCATGTCAGTATCCTACCCCCAATACTATGTGGTCTAATTTTGCCCACTAATCCCCTGTGTGGAACCTTATCAAAGGCTTTCTGAAAGTCCAGACACACTACATCCACTGGGCCTCCTTCATCCATTTTACTTGTCATATCCTCAAAATATTCCAGAAGATTAGTCAAGCAGGATTTCCCCTTCATAAATCCATGCTGGATTTGGCCCATCAATTCTTCTCCACCATTCAATCATGGCTGATCTATCTTTCCCTCTCAACCCCATTCTCCTGCCTTCTCCCCATAACCCCTAACACTTGTACTAATCAAGAAACTGTCAAGAGGTATCCACTGCCTTGGCCTCCACAGCCGTCTGCGGCAATGAATTCCACAGATTCACCACCCTCTGGCTAAAGGAATTCCTCCTCACATCCTTTCTAAAGGTACGTCCTTTTATTCTGAGGCCACTATGCCCTCTGGTCGTAGACTCTGCCACTAGTGGAAACATCCTCTCCGCACCCAATCTATCCAGGCCTTTCATTATTCGGTAAGTTTCAATGAGGTCTGTCGCTAATCCTCCAATGCACACTCACTTGTCTGACCTTTGTGTAACTGTGCAGAAAGCCACTGATTGAGACTCTAAGCAGGTTAAAGGAACATTTCTGTCTGAGCACAATGCAGCTTCTCGACCCATATCCAATGATCCAACTCTTCCAAACTCATGCTTTCTGATTGCACCGGAACTGGCTATTCCTGCTTCAAGTCATCCACGTGACTTTGGCACAATTTCTCTCTCCATTAATACGGCCTGACCCCTGGGCACATCCCATCACCGTCCTGTTAGTGATACGTGACCAAGACCGCAAGAAATTGCAGAGACTTGTGGACGGTGCCCAGGCCATCACACAATCTAAACTCCCTTTCATTGACTCATTTGTACTTCACGCTGCCTCGACAAGGCCAGCAGCATAATCAAGGACGAGTCTCGACCCGGCCTTTCCCCCTTTCTCCCCTCCCCCACCAGGCAAGAGGTAGGGGAGTACGAAAGCGCACACCTCCAGATTCAGGGACAGTTTCTTCCCAGGAGTTATCAGGCAACTGAACCCTGTAATGTTGTCTGCCCATTCCCTCCACAGATGCTGCTTTACCCACTGAGTTCCTCCTGCACTTTGTGTTTTGCTCAAGATTCCAGCATCTGCAGTTCCTTGTGCCTTCGATCGCCACTAATCTATTTCTCCAATCCTCCACGCTGATGCATTTTCTGTGCTCTGCCAACCTCACTCGGCAGGATTATCAACTAATTCAGGTGACTTAACAACTCGAGTGACTTAGCAAGCCAGGCCACTGGCCTACAGCCAACCGCTGATCAAACTCTCAGTGTGAAGAAGGAACTCAACCCGAAACGTCACCTATTCCTTAGCTCCAGAGATGCTGCCTGACCCGCTGAGTTATTCCAGCATTTTGTGTCTATCTTCGGTCTAAACCAGCATCTGCAGTGCCTTCCTACACATTTTGTCTGCTTCACTGCAAAATCTCCTCAAGATACGCCTACTTTGAAGAAGTTCTCCTCCTCTCTCAGACGAGAGCTCTGCAACACCCCCTCTGTGATTTCCCCTGCTCTCCGACCATGTTTTGACCAAGAAGGCCAGATTTGCTAGGACTCTCAGTCTGAAGAAGGGTCTCGACCCGAAAAGTCACCTATTCCATTTCTCCAGAGACGCTGCCTGACCCGCTGAGTTACTCCACCATTTTGTGTCTATCAACCACTGATCAACTCAGGTCGGACAAAATTCAGCTTTGACCTGATCTCATTAACCCCGGGAAGAGATATGGTCCTGGCAGTTAACTCCCATGGTTGGAACCTGCACATTGCCAAACAAAACTCAGCTTCAAATTGGCTGCAAACTATCGTGGATACTTTCCAATGCAAGCGGAAATATGCAGAAGATTGACAAAACAGAGTGTGGTGTTTTTTTTGTTTAGAAGATTATAAAATGAAAGTTTCATGCTTGGAGAAACAGATTGCAAATTCAGCCCGTGGCAGTTTCAGGCTTAGTGCTGTGCAACTGCTGAAGAAAGATAATAAGGTGGTAAAGAAAAATCTGCCATTTATATGCCACCTTATCACATCTCTCAAATGTCCCATAGCACTCCATATAAAAATGCATGATTTTAAAATATAGTTAGTTACTGGTCTGCATTGCAATCACTCGAGCAGAGAAGATTAACAATGATAATGACACAGCTGTTTAGATTATGTAAGGATGAGATAGGGGATAGAAACAATGATTGAGGTTTCTATAAAAATGTGGACATCAATTTAAGATTAAAAATTGTCACATTTAGGACAGGCGGGAATACTTTTTAGAAACATTGATTTGAGGCTGCAGAACATACTGCTAGAGAGGGTTGATGTAAACATTTCAAATAGATTGGATGGATGATTGAAGGGAGATACAGGCGCAGCGTGTAATAATACGTCTGCTCTGTCCATGTGGAGTGATTTCCACACAGAGGTTTCTATGCCACGATTCTGTTCATAGCCACGTCCACAATCAGGAACAAGATGAATGATTAGTGCGCCGTTGTTTGATAAGCATGGATGGGTGCTGCTGAGTGGAAGGGATAATCAGCGCTCGTCTTCGAACGGGGAGTGGGGTCGCCGTTCAACAATCAGTTGGACCCATCACTGATAAAGACACAAGTCGCTGCTCAAGAAGGCGGCATCCACTATCAACGATCACCACCAACTGGGTAGGCGGTTCGCTGCCACCGTCGGGCAAGAGGCGTGCCATAGAAACATAGAAAATAGGTGTAGGAGTAGGCCATTCAGCCCTTCGAGCCTGCACCGCCATTCAATATGATCATGGCTGATCATCCAGCTCAGTAACCTGTACCTGCCTTCTCTCCATACCCCCTGATCCCTTTAGCCACAAGGGCCATCCAATCACATCAGATACACCAAGCTGGAAAGGGTGCAAAGACGATAAGGCGACACGGTGGCGCAGCGGTAGAGTTGCTGCCTTACGGTGCCAGAGACCCGGGTTCGTGCCCGACTACGGGTGCTGTCTGTACGGAGTTTGTACGATCTCCCCGTGACCTGCTTGGGTTTTCTCTGGGTGCTCCAGTTTCCTCCCACACTCCAAAGTAATAACAGTATGTAGGCGAATTAGCCTGGTAAAATTGTAAATTGCCTCTAGTATGTGTGGGATAGTGTTAGCATGAGGAGATCGCTGGTGGGCGCGGACGTGTTCGGCCATAGGGCCTATTTTTGTGCTGTATCTCTAAGCTAAACAAAATATTCACGAGGATGCTACCAGGACTCAAAGGGTAGATAGGGTGGTCAAGAAGACTTTCGGCACATTGGCCTTCAACAGTCAGAGCATTGAGTTGGGAGGTCATGTTACAGTTGTATAAGGTTTAAGTGAGGCCACATTTAGAGTATTGTGCTCATTTTTGGTCATCATGTTGTAAGAAAGATGTCGTCAAGCTGGAAAGATTGTTGAGAAGATTTAAGAGGATGATGCCAGAGTCTGAGCTTGAGTCGAGTTTGTTGAGGGCCTGAGCTATAGGGAGAGGTTGAGCAGCCTGGGACTCAATTCCTTGGAGCACAGGATGAGAGGTGTACAAAATCACGAGGAATAGATCAGGTAAACGCACAGAGTCTCTTGCCCTGAGTTGGGGAATCGAGAACCAGAGGACATAGGTTAATGGCGAGGGGAGGGAAAATTTAATAGGAACCTGAGGGATAACTTTTTTTAACACAAATGATAGTGGGTGCATGGAACGAGCTGCCAGAGGATGTAGTTGAGGCAGGGACGTCGTGGCTATCCCTCGAGGTCGAGGATGATGGCCTATGTTCCGTTGATTTTATGAACTCTCAGGTGGCTTATGAGTCCAAAGTTGAGCGACTGAATCAAGTATTCACCACTTCCATGCCGGTTCTTGAGTAGGAGCTTCCAGCCATCACGTAGCCTGCTCCCATCGCCCTTCCCCATCGCCAAAAGTCTCGAGTGAAGTTTTGTGCTGCCCACAGAACGAAGACGCCTGTGTGTGTGTTTGCTTAACGTGTACTTGATGTTGCACTCCAAGAAGCACAAGGGCCTTCACAAATCAATCAACTAATTCCAATGGCAAAGGAACCAAGACAATTGGAGCTGATAGATCTTTCGCAGCCTTCATCTGCCTTCACAGCCGTTGAGTTCAAGATAACTTTGTCCGCCTGGTCCGCCGTTGAGGTCTTGTACGTTGGATCGTTCTTAGTCTGGACCCTCATCCTCGACCTTACTGCCATGGGTGGCCCTACCAAAAGCTAGTGCTTCCAAGGGCATCGCTCTCGGAAACATGAGGGCAAGCAAGACTCTTCACCACAACAAGGTGAACGATCCGAAGAGGCAATTTCTGCTGTGGGACCTTATAGTCCAGAGCCAGCACGATCCCTGTGGAGAGGTGCTGAGATGACAGGCCTTGTACAACAAAATGTGTTCATGTGGGGGTGAAGAGAAGAAGGCACACTTACAAAGAGCTGAAAATGTGTTAGTAGCTTGCTAAACTTAGCCTCTTATTGAGCAAAGTATCAAAACTGTCAAAATATCTGAAAGTTTCTGACAATCATAAACAATCAGAAACGGCGGCGCAGCGGTAGAGTTGCTGTCTTACAGCGCCAGAGACCCGGGTTCGATCCTGACCACGGGTGCTGTCTGTACGGAGTTTGTACGTTCTCCCCATGACTTGCGTAGATTTTCGCTGAGATCTCCGGGTTTCCTCCCACACTCCAAAGCCGTACAGGTTTGTAGGTTAATTAAAACGACCGAAACAATCTTTTTTTTAATTCTAGCATTAAAAAAAATGAAAATCCCATGTCAATTAAAAAATATCTTAACATCGTCTTGTAGTTGGGGAATGAAATCTAAATAATAATTACGCAAGTCGGGACCTTGTCAAAAGCCTTGATGAAACCACATCAAAGATATTGCCCTCATTAAACCTCCTTGTTACCTCTGTGGAAATCAGTTCAGTTTCACTTTAGCTCAGGAAATGAGAATCAAATTAGTCAGACAGGATCTTCCTTTAACAAATCCACGCTTCCCATTATAGGCGATCGTCATAATAGATTCAAATAATGTTCCTACCACTAAGATTAAACTGACTGGTTTCTTATTGTACAATATATCAAGTACAACATGAAGAGTCTCCAAATGTCTGACACCAATTCCATAGTCAGGGATGAGTGAAAAATGAAGTGTCGTGTTTCATTTCACAGACTGGAATATGTTTCATGTGGACTTGGTAGCTTATCTACTATCATAGATGCCAAACCTTTTTAATGTTTCTTATTTAGTTTTCTGTTTAGTTCAGAAATACAGTGCGGAAACAGGCCCTTTGGCACACTGAGTCCATGCCGACCAGCGATCCCCGCACGCTAACATTATCCTACACACACAAGGACAATGTACAATTTTACCAAACCAATTAACCTACAAACCTGCACGTCTTTGGAGTGTAGGAGGAGAGCGGAGCACCCGGAGAAAACCCACACGATCACGGGGAGAACGTACAAACTCCATACAAACAGCACCCGGAGTCAAGATCGAACCTGGGTCTCTGGTGCTGTGAGGCAGCAACTCTACCACTGCGCCACCGTGCCGCCCATGCCCGCACGCTGCCAAACCTTCTGAAAAGGTTTGCAGATATTTCCATTTTAATTTAGTTCAGAAATACAGTGCGGAAACAAGCCCTTTGGCACACTGAGTCCATGCCGACCAGCGATCCCCGCACGCTAACATAATCCTACACACACTAAGGACAATTTACAATTTTACCAAACCAATTAACCTACAAACCTGTAGGTCTTTGGAGTGTGGGAGGAGAGCGGAGCACCCGGAGAAAACCCACAGGTCACGGGGAGAACGTACAAACTCCGTACAGACAGCACCCGTAGTTAGGATCGAACCCGGGTCTCTGGCGCTGTGTGCCACCATACAGAAAGAGTTAAATTGATTACTTCATTAATTGTTCATTCTTTATTTAGGTTTCCAGCAGTCCATGGTGCTTTAGAGACATGGGAGGGTATAATTAGCAGGTCAGAGGTGTATTGTTGAATTATTGTTGGTTCTACAAATGGATAATCCGGCAAGGCTCTGCACCCAAGGGTGTGGGAAAATCGATGGTGTACGTGTACTACTCTTGGACAGCTTACAACCCTTCAGTATGAGCTTTGATTTCTCCAACGTCGAGTAACCCTTGCAACCACTCTTTCTGTCCCTCCCCCACCCTAGTCGTTGTGCTAGTTTTACTGTTGTCTTGTGCAGTTCCACTGTCTCAATTAACTTGCTATCACCTATCCCACAGCCAACAATGGACCATTGTGGGCTCTACGTTTCATTGATTATTGTTAACTTTTGCATATCTTCCATTCATTTGTCCTAAGTACCGTCTATATATCTCTCTCTCTCTCTCTCGAAGATATAGACACAAAAAGCTGGAATAACTCAGGGGGACAGGCAGCATCTCTGGAGAGAAGGAATGGGTGACGTTTCGGGTCGAGGCCCTTCTTCAGACTATCTCTCGTTCCTCTTTCCCCTGAAGAAAGGTCTCGACCTGAATCGGCGCCTATTCCTTTTCTCCAGAAATGCCGCCTGACTTGCTGAGTTACTCCACATTTTTGTGTCTGTTACCAATGTTCCTTGAGTATTGACAATGTTTAATTTTCTTCCATTTTACCTGACAGAACATTTTTCATTCCATCCATTTCCTTTCCTTTCCTTTCCCTCGACTTTAAGCTCCCCTGTTTTGCCTCATCCTCTCAGCATCTTGGCATTCAGTTTAGTTTAGAGATACAGCGCGGAAACAGGCCCTTCGGCCCACCGGGTCCGCGCTGACCAGCAATCCCTGCGTATGTGGATAAATATGATGTTATCCACTTTGGTGGTAAGAATAGGAAGGCAGATTATTATCTGAATGGTGTCAAGTTAGGAAAAGGGAAAGTACGAGGAGATCTGGGTGGCCTAGTGCATCAGTCACTGAAAGTACAGCAGGCAGTGAAGAAAGCAAATGGAATGTTGGCCTTCATAACAAGAGGAGTTGAGTATAGGAGCAAAGAGGTCCTTCTACAGTTGTGCAGGGCCCTAGTGAGACCGCACCTGGAGTATTGTGTGCAGTTTTGGTCTCCAAACATGAGGAAGGACATTCTTGCTATTGAGGGAGTGCAGCGTAAGTTCACAAGGTTAATTCCCGGAATGGCAGGACTGTCGTACGTTGAAAGACTGGAGCGACTGGGCTTGTATACTCTGGAATTTAGAAGGATGAGAGGGGATCTTACTGAAACATAAGATTATTAAGGGATTGGACACGTTAGAGGCAGGAAACATGTTCCCGATGTTGGGGGAGTCCCGAACCAGGGGCCACAGTTTAAGAATAAGCGGTAGGCCATTTAGAACGGAGATGAGGAAAAAAAAATCCACTCAGAGTTGTGAAGCTGTGGAACTCTCTGCCTCAGAAGGCAGTGGGGGCCAATTCTCTGGATGCTTTCAAGAGAGAGTTAGATAAAGCTCTTAATGATAGCGGAGTCAGGGGGTATGGGGAGAAGGCAGGAACGGGGTACTGATTGAGAATGATCAGCCATGATCACATTGAATGGCGATGCTGGCTCGAAGGGCCGAATGACCTACTCCTGCACCTATTGTCTATTGTCTATTAACACTATCCTTCACACACTAGGTACAATTTTTACATTTACCAAGCCAATTAACCTACAAAGCTGTACGTCTTTGGAGTGTGGGAGGAAACCTATTGTCTATTGTCTAAACCGAAGATCTCGGTGAAATCCCACGCAGGTCACAGGGAGAACATACAAACTCCTTACAGACAGTGTTTTAGATTTTCCGGCTCCATCAGTCACCTTTGTGGGAACATGTTTATCCCAAACAACTTGAATGTCCTCTCTGAAAGCCTTCAAATAGTGGCACGGTTGATTTACCATAAACTGGCTCCCGACCACATTTTGCTAAATCACCTCTCGGTTTCATGAAATTGGATTTACTCCAATTCAGAACTTGCACTCTTATTTTATATTTGTCCTTTTCCATAACTGCACTAAATCACATTGAATCATGACAGAACTGCAGAAGTGATATCCTGCTGAGGCTACTTCAATCTGCCCAGTCTCACTCTCCACAACTACGTTCAGTGTTGCAACAAACTCCCCGCCACTCTTTGGTGGATTTTGTAGACACTGCTTGAAAAGGTTTGTTTGACTGCAATTTAAGAATTCTGTGCCCTCAATTCCTTTTAAAATGACCGTGAATCCCAATTAATGTTTCACTAATTAAAATCCCAACAACCACTGCTCTAGTAATTTGCACATCACAAAATTTGCTTAAATTTTGTTCTTCAATTTCCCTCTGCTTGTTTAAAGGTTGTAAGGGCATTTACACAGCAGAACCGCCCCGTTCTGCTCTCTGATTCCACTTGATAGCCTCCTTCAATAACCCTTCTCATAGTCAGAGAGTCATACAGGATATAAACAGGCGTTTCGGCCCAAATTGCCCACATCGACCAACATGTCCCTCTACACTGGTCCCACCTGCCTGCGTTTGGTCCACATCCCTCTAAATCTGCCCTATCCATGTACCCGTCCAAATGATTCTTGAACGTTGCGATAGTACCTGCCTCCACTCCCTCCTCCGGCAGCTCGTTCCATACACCCACCACCCTTCGTGTGAAAAAGTTACCTACCCTCAGGTTTCCTATTAAATCTTTCCCCACTCACCTTAAACCTTTGTACTCTGGTTCTCGATTCCCCCTGCTCTGGGCGAGAGACTCTTTGGGTCAACCCAATCCACTCCTCGCATGATTTTGTATCTGATATATCAAATCGTCACATGGTTGCAATTGTTTCTCAAATCAATACTATCGCCACCAATCTTTCTTTAACTCCTCTCCGACTCGACAAAAAAACCCAGAAGCACGAATGTTACGCTGCCATTCCTGACCCGATACACCATTCCTCCGTCTCTCCTCTCCCGTCGGGTTGAAGACACAGGAGGTTGAGAGTGCACAGCACCAGAATCGGGAACAGCTGCTGTGATCAGACTTCTAAACGATCCTTCCATGAGCTTCCGAGCACTTCAACTCCCCTTCCCATTCCCAGTCTGGCCTTTCTGTCATGGGCCTCCTCTAGTGCCATAGTGAGGCCCACCGGAAATTGGAGGAACAGAACCTCATATTTCGCCTGGGCTGCTTGCAGCCCAGTGGTATGAACATCGACTTCTCCAACTTTAGATAGTTCCTCTGTCCCTCTCTTCCCCTCCTCCTTCCCAGATCTCCCTTTATCTTCCTGTCTCCACCTATATCCTTCCTTTGTCCCGCCCCCCTGACATCAGTCTGAAGAAGGGTCTCGACCCGAAACGTCACCCATTCCTTCTCTCCTGAGATGCTGCCTGACCTGCTGAGTTACTCCAGCATTTTGTGAATAAATACCTTCGATTTGTACCAGCATCTGCAGTTATTTTCTTATACTTCCATGAGCTGGGGTACGGTTCAATTCTCCTCTAACTCATAATGGACATTGACCATTATCTCTGGAACTGATGCGCGACAGTGCTGAGAACTACAATCTGCACAATGTATCTTTCCCCCCACGCTACCTATGGTGCTGGAGTTTGGCTTGATTGTATTTATGTAAAGCATTATCTGACTTGAATGTATAGCATGCAAAACAAAGCTTTTCACTGTACCTCGGTGCATGTACACATGACAATGATAAACCGAAACCTAAAACCTAAGCCACTCTCGCTAATATTACTTCCAAGATGGCGCCCAACTCAGGCGACTATTTGCGTGGTAGCCACAGAGGCAGAGCTACAATCACATATTACAATTGCTATACCACTTGCCTACATCATTAACCACAGGCAGACATCTTTGGACAGATACCTGATTGGTAAGGGTTTCAAGGGTTATGGGGAGAAGGCAGGAGAATGGGGTTGAGAGGGAAAGATAGATCAACCATGATTGGATGGCGTTGTAGATTCGAGGAGCCGAATGGCCTGCTTATGCCCCTATGACTTATGAACATGAACATTCAGCGGGTTGGGCAACATTCGTGGAAGAGAGGAAATGTTAATGTTAAAGAGACTGCAGATGATGAAATCATAGATACATAGGCAATAGGTGCAGGAGTAGGCCATTCGGCCCTTCAAGCCAGCACCGCCATTCAATGTAATCACCGTTTCAAATCGAGATCCTTCATCAAGACTTAATCTTTTTTGTTACAGCTATTGTTTCCAGCATTGTCTGTCTTCGTTTCAGATTGGCAACACTTGGGCTTTCTTTGATTTTCAGACTTTCTCAGTGAGAATTTTCCATTCTTCGCTTGCTCTGCTTACGATCTTTTCTGCTGCCTGTTTTCACATCTGCTTTTCTCACCCCAGGATCTTTGATCGGCTTCCTATTCCTGGCCACATTAGCTCAAACATCCCCCCGAAGCCTCGGCCAACCAAGTAGTTTCAGCCCATCTTCAACTACACACCATCTGATCTGTGAGGGTCCCATTCTCCCCAATGCTCCAGGAATCTCATGGCCTGCTTGCCACACCATCCAAAATGCCATTTTCTCTGGCTAGCATGTCCAGTAAGTGGCAAGATCTCTGGATAATGGGTCGGCATTTTGTATTGAGATGACAAATAATTTCCCCATTGAGAATGGGCAAGCTTAGTTTAGTGTTAGAGATACAGTACGGAAACCGGCCTTTCAGCCAAACCTAGTCCACACCGACCATCAATCAAAGATAGACACAAAAAGCTGGAGTAACTCAGAGGGTCAGACAGCATCTCTGGAGAGAAGGAATGGGTGACGTTTCGGGTCGAGACCCTTCTTCAGACTGAGAGTCAGGGGAGAGGGCAACGAGAGATGTGGACAATGTAGCCGCGAGAGAGAATTTTGCAGAACTTTCGTCGGAGAACATCTTCGAAGTTCCCTAGACCTTGGGGAGATTTTGTAGTGGAACCAAACGAGATGTGTAGGAAGGAACTGCAAATGCTGGTACTGAGAATCAGGGGAAAGGACCATCAATCTCCCGTTCTATGTTATCCCACTTTTGCATCTGCTCCCTGCACACTAGGGGTGATTTACACAGGCCAATTAACGTACAAACCCACACTGAATCATTGGAATGCTTTCCCTGGTCAGGTTGGGGCTCAGTCCCTGTGTAGATTCAAGATAGAGATCAATAAATAGAATTTTGGATATTAACAGAAAGAAGGATTATGCACTGGAAAATAACACAAATGTTTTTTTTAAAAATAACTTTTTTTTAATGTTAAACCTGTGACAAAAAAACTCAAATGATCTATTGTTGTTTCTACTTCTCTTGATATGGGAATGTGCCACAGAATACAGAATTTGGACTTAACGAGATCTAATTAGAAGCAACATGATAATGCTCAGAACGTTAGCCTTGTAGAGATAAACAGTGGCAAGGAGACCATGGAGAAATCAATGATAGCTCTTTGTAAGTGGTGCCACGGGATCTTTAATATCCACTGAGAACATTGACCGACAGCCACAAACACACCGCCTGCAACACTGTGGTTAACATTAACAAGCATTTAACCATCTTTCACAACCGTTCATTCGACATGGCCCTTATCATGTATCTGTACACTGCAAATAGCTCAATCGGATTGCACGCACCAAAGGCTTTTCACTGTACCTCGGTACATGTGACAATAAACTAAACTGAACTGAAACAGAACTGAAAAAGGTGATATTTCGGGTCATAGTCATAGAGTGATACAGTGTGGAAACAGGCCCTTCGGCCCAACTCGCCCACACCGGCCAACAAAGTCCCAGCTACACTAGTCTCACTTGCCTGTGCTTGGTCCATATCCCTCCAAACCTGTCCTATCCATGTACCTGTCTAACTGTTTCTTAAACAATGGGATTGTCCCGGCCTCAACTACCTCCTCTGGCAGCTTGTTCCATACACCCACCACCCTTTGTGTGAAAAAGTTACCCCTCTGATTCCTATTAAATCTTTTCCCCTTCATCTTGAACCTATGTCCTCCGAACCTCGATTCCCCTACTCTGGGCAAAAGACTCTGTGCATCTACCCGATCTATTCCTCTCATGATTTTGTACACCTCTATAAGATCTCCCCTCATCCTCCTGCGCTCCATGGAATAGAGACCCAGCCTACTCAACCTCTCCTTATAGCTCACACCCTCTAGTCCTGGCAACTTCCTCGTAAATCTTTTCTGAAACCTTTCAAGCTTGACAATATCTTTCCTATAACATGGTGCCCAGAACTGAACATAATATTCTAAATGCGGTCTCACCAACGTCGTATACAACTGTAACATGACCTCCCAACGTCTATACTCAATACTCTGACTGATGAAGGCCAAAGTGCCAAAAGCCTTTGTGACCACCTTATTTACCTGCCACTCGACCTTCAAGGAACCATGCATCTGCACTCCTAGATCCCTCTGCTCTATAACACTACCCAGAGGCCTACCATTTACTGTGTAGGTCTTGCCCTTGTTCGACGTCCCAAAACGCAACACCTCACACTTCTCTGTATTAAATTCCATCAACCAATCCTCCGCCCACCTGGCCAATCGATCCAGATCCTGCTGTAATCTTTCACAACCATTTTGGTATGTGATGGTTGTCAGGTCGTAGAAATAAAGGCGCAATTTTCTATTGGGGAGAGAATTCAGAAACTCCCCCTGACTCTTCTTCAGACTAAGAGTTGGGGGGAAGAGAAAAACTAGATATGAAGATGTACAAAGAACAAAAGAATGGAAGGTTTTCAACCCCTTTTCAATCCCAGCTGTGGTATGGAATACCAAATTTATCTGTTAAAAAATAAAAAATCTAACTTCCCAGTTCATTAACAGTGAGCAGCTTTACCTCTACCCCAGGGACTAATTTTTGTATTTCTTCTATATATTTTTATTCATAATGTTTATTTTTGAAATTAAAAAGTGTTGACTTGGTTATTCAAATATACATCCATACACTGTAAATGGCTCGATTATAATCATATATTGTCTTTCTTCTGACTGGATAGCACACATCCAAAGCTTTTCACTGTACCTTGGTGCACGTGGCAATAAGCTAAACTGAACTGAACTGACATTCAATCTCCCTTCATCCATAGTCTATCACAGTTATTCCCTCCACACCTCATTACAATTTTTACCGAAGCCAATTAACCTACAAACTTCTACGCTTTTGGAATGTGGGAGCAACCGGGAAAAGAAACCTATGCAGGTCATGGGGAGAACGTACAAACTCCGCACAAACACCCGTAGTCAGGATCGAACATGGGTTTTTGGGGCTGTAAGGCAGTAACTCTACAGCTGCGCCACCGTGCTGCGCAAATGCTTAGGGCATTGCCGATTGGAAGGCTTATATCCACAGGCTTTCAATCACCCCCAGGAGAAGCTCTTTCAATATTTATTTAATATTTTGCAGGCCATTCAGAAACCTCTCTCACTCAGTTTCCAGTCTTCCAGCTTTTATTGTGCATAATTTAACACCAAGTTTAGAACAAATCAGATCTGGCTCCGATGACCAAGGAAAGGTGGAACCCACAATGGTCTATTGTTGGCTGTGGAAGAGGTGATATTAAAGGGATATACGAATGTGAACAGTGGAACTGGCAGGACCACTATGGTCGGGGAGGGACGGAGAGAGAGAGGGAATGCAGGGGTTACTTGAAATTAGAGAAATCAATATTTATACCGTTGGGTTGTAAGCTGTCCATGCGAAATATGAGGTGCTATTCCTCACAATATTTTATTACCTTTGGATTACATATTCAGTACTCTCTAAAATAAATGAGTTTTATTTTAAATTGGCTAAAAGAAAAATGCGTGAGAAAAGAAAAATACTTTTATCCCAATTTAATGACATTTTAATCGATTACATACCATCAACTAAGAAGACACTGAACTTTATCTGGTTAGATCATGACCCGAACGTTAAAATCAGGGATATGAATATGCTTCAAATCTTATGATGGAATTGGTCAGGAGGTCAAGCAGTGCTCGAAGGGAGAACAGAATTATTATTTCAGGGAGATGGGCTTTCACAACTTGGGGAAAAAGATATATAAATCAGTATTAACTGCCTATCTTGCTCTGATTGCGCCCATTATTAGTGCTTGCATTGTGGTGAAAGACATATCTAAATACGCATCACTATTCTGCATGTCTTGCTCCAGGGCACACATTAAGTGATTACTACACATAATTTGCTTCAGAGAAAGAAACACATTAGCTGACAAAAGCAAGTTCTTGGTCCCATAATCGTTGCAAATCTTTTTACAGCTTGAAACATCTACTTGACAACCTGTTTTCAACTAGGTTGTTTTTCATTCATAAGGGGGCCTGGAGCCATGATCCGAGCTGCTCAATATATAAACTAATTATCCTCGCAAGTATAAACAGTTATATGAATGGAAAAGATAGACACAAAAAGCTGGAGTAACTCGCTGAGTTACGCCAGCTTTTTGTGCCTACCTTCGGATTAAACCAGCATCTGCAGTTCCTTCGTACATATGAATGGAGAAGGTGGTCTTCATATCATATCATATCATATATATACAGCCGGAAACAGGCCTTTTCGGCCCTCCAAGTCCCTGCCGCCCAGTGATCCCCGTACATTAACACTATCCTACACCCACTAGGGACAATTTTTACATTTACCCAGCCAATTAACCTACATACCTGTACGTCTTTGGAGTGTGGGAGAAAACCGAAGATTTCGGTGAAAACCCACGCAGGTCACGGGGAGAACGTACAAACTCCTTACAGTGCAGCACCCGTAGTCAGGATCGAACCTGAGTCTCCGGCGCTGCATTCGCTGTAAAGCAGCAACTCTACCGTTGCGCTACCGTGCCGTACCGTACCGTGGGAGGATGGACTGATTGAATAAATAAGCGGCTCTAGCTCTCTTTCCATGCCCACCTGCCCAAGGATGTCCAAAGGCTCTTCCCCAAAGGGGCGGTGTAGCGGTAGAGCTACTGCCTTTCAACGTCAGAGACCCGGGTTCGATCCTGACTGTGGGTGCTTGTCTGCACGGAGTTTGTACGTTCTCCCCGTGACCTGCGTGGGTTTTCTAAGAGATCTTCGGTTTCCTCTCTCAAAAGACGTAGGTTAATTGGCCTGGTATAAAATGTAAACAATCGTCCCTAGTGAGTGTAGGGTAGTATCAATGTGCGGGGATCAGTGTGGACTCGGTGGACCGAAGGGCCTGTTTCTGCATTGTATCTCTAAACTAAACTGAACGTAGGTGAGATCAAAACCAGGTTAGGCCAAGCCAACTTTGTGGAATAACCTTCAGTTCCACAAGCATGAACCCTATTTTAATTCTCAGTTACACTCCCTATCTGACTTGAGAGTCCTTCATTAGAACTCGAAAGAAAAAATTCCAGGAATTAGGAAGATAGTCTACATCTTCTGCTCTTTCATTTATATTCCTGTGATTCCTGTTCCTTCCCTTATCAACATTATCATTCACATTTGACCTTGCTTTTTGCTTTCCCTTTCCCTTTCCCCGTATTTTCAAACTCAACCATTTCTTTAAAAGAATTCTAGCCGTGAAGGTCATCTAAATGAAACAATAATGCAGTCTGAGGATAGATTCAGTTAGATTATGAAGAATAAGTCAGTCCAAAGGATCCCGACCCAAAACATCCTCTATCCATATTCCCAAGAGATGCCACCTCACCTGGCGAGTTACTCCAGCACTTTGTGTCTTTTTTTGTAAACCAGCATTTGCAGTTCCTTGTGCCCCCAAAACAATAATTCTGTTCAATCTACAAACACCGCCTGATCTGTCAAGTAATGCCGGCATTTTCAGTGTTTCCTACAGAATGTTGGTCTGTGGTACCTTTTTAAGTTATTCTCCTGACCCCGATCACTATATCTTCAATCCATTCCTCTACCCTAAGTCCACATATTTCCTTTCTTCTTAAGTTAGAGTAACAGTTCTTGGCCTAAAGGGATGTAGGTAGGTTGGCGCTTCAGCTATGGATTCTCAATGGTTCAATGGTTTGTTTATTATCACGTGTACCAAGATTGAGTGAAATACTTTACTGGGCTACAGATCAACAAGACTATCATCACACAAAATCACAATCCTCCAGTTAGTACAGAATGTACAGAACTGCCCAATGAGTCGATATGCAAGAGTCGTCATTTTGGCACCATTTTACAGTCCCATATGGGGAAAAAGCAGGAACGGGGTACTGATTTTAGACAATCAGCCATGATCAGATTGAATGGCGGTGCTGGCTTGAAGGACCGAATGGCCTACTCCTGCACCTATTTTTCTATGTTTCTATCTCGGAGAAAGCCCACGCGGTCACTGGGGGAACATACAAACTCCGTACAGACGGCACCCGTAGTCGGGATCGAAATCGGGTCTCCGGAGCTGCAAGGCAGCAACTCAACCGCTGCGCCACTGTGCCGCCCAGTAATCCAGTCAGCGTAAAGACTATACATGATTACAATCGAACCGTCCACAGTGTACACATACAGGATGAAGGGAATAACGTGTAGTGCAAGATAAAGTCCAGTAAAGTCCGAGTGCAAGCAGATTCAAATATTATGTTGGCACAAAGCCTTATATTTTTCACATAATTATTATGTAAACCAAACTCAACTACCAGTTGGAGAATTACAAGTAACTCAGTGAGTCAAACAACATCTCCAGAGAACATGGATAGGCGACGTTTAATGTCACTTATCCATGTTCTCCAGAGATGCTGTCTGACCCGCTGAGTTACTCCAGCACTTGGGACAGTTCCTTGTTTTTACAGGTTAATTTTCTTTAGGTTTAAACCTATAAACTACTCCATTTTATTTTATTAATGCCTTATAAAAAAAAATCTTGATTAGTACAGGGTTATGGGGTGAAGGCAGGAGATTGGGGTTGAGAAGGGAAGATAGATCAGCCATGATGGAATGGTGGAGTAGACTTGATGGGCCAATTGGCCCAATTCTGCTCCTATCACTTATGACCTTATGAAAACAACTTTGTAGTGTTGTGATTGCGCAATACTACATTCGCTAGTATTGAGCAGACTAGTGATGACACACGATCAAACAGATGGTAATCTGGAAATACATGACAATAACCTGCTTTCTGTGTGATTGGCTTATTTCATGTTCATAAGTGATAGAAACATAGAAAAATAGGTGCAGGAGTAGGCCATACTCCTGCACCAGCACCGCCATTCAATTGGATCATGGCTGATCATCGGAAATCAGTACCCCGTTCCTGCTTTTTCCCCATATCGCTTGATTCCCTTAGCCCTAAAAGCTAAATCTAACTTCCTCTTGAAAATATCCAGTGAATTGGCCTCCACTGCCTTCAGTGGCAGAGAATTCCACAGATTTACAACTCTCTGGGTGAAAAGGTTTTTCCTCATCTCAGTCCTAAATGGCCTACTCCTTATTTCGTAAACTGTGACCCCTGGTTCTGGACTCCCCCAACATTGGGAAAAAATTTCCTGCATCTAGCCTGTCCAATCTTTTAAGAATTTTATATGTTTCTATAAGATCTCCTCTCATCCTTCTAAATTCCAGTGAATACAAGGCCAGTCGACCCATTCCTTCATCATATGTCAGTCCCGCCATCCTGGGAATCAACCTGGTGAACCTACGCTGCACTCCCTCAATAGCAATAATGTCCTTCTTCAAAATAGGAGACCAAAACTGCACACCATACTCCAGGTGCGGTCTCACCAAGGCCCTGTACAACTGCAGTAGAACCTCCTTGCACCTATACTCAAATCCTCTCGCAATGAAGGCCAACATGCCATTAGCTTTCTTCACTGTCTGCTGTACCTCCATGCTTACTTTCAGTGACCGATATACAAGTACACCCAGGTCTCATTGCATCTCCTCTTTTCCTAATCTGACACCATTCAGATAATAATCTGCCTTCCTGTTCTTGCCACCAAAGTGGATAACCTCACATTTATCCACATTATACTGCATCTGCCATGCATCTGCCCACTCACCCAACCTATTCAAGTCACCCTGCACCTCATAGCATCCTCCTCGCAGCTCACACTGCCACCCAGCTTTGTGTCATTCGCAAACTTGGAGATGTCACATTTAATTTTCTCGTCTAAATCGTTATAATATATTGTAAAATGGGTCCCAGCACCGAGCCTTGCGGCACCCCACTAGTCACTGCCTGCCATTCTGAAAAGGACCTGTTAATTCCTACTCTTTGCATCCTATCTGCCAACCAGTTCTCTATCCATGTCAATACCCTACCCCCAATACCATGTGCTCTAATTTTGCACACCAATCTCTTGTGTGGGACCTTGTCAAAGGCTTGTTGAAAGTCCAGATACACCACATCCACTGGCTCTCCCTTATCCATTCTACCTGTTACACCCTCAAAAAATTCTAGAAGATCAGTCAAGCATGATTTTCCCTTCATAAATCCATGCTGACTTTGACCGATCCTGTCACTGCTTTCCAAATGCGCTGCTATAACATCTTTTTTTTAGATTTTTTCTAGATTTAGAGATACAGCGCGCAAACAGGCCCTTCGGCCCACCGGGTCCGCGCCACCCAGCGATCCCCACACATTAACACTATCCTACACACACTAGGGACAATTTTTACATTTTACCCAGCCAATTAACCTACAAACCTGCACGTCTTTGGAGTGTGGGAGGAAACCGAAGATCTCGGAGAAAACCCACGCAGGACACGGGGAGAACGTACAAACTCCGTACAGACGGCGCCCGTAGTCAGGATCGAACCTAAGTTCGAGGCGCTGTATTCGCTGTAAGGCAGCAACTCTACCGTTGCGCCACCGTGCCGCCTTCTTTAATAATTGACTCCAGCATCTTCCCCACTACCGGTATAAGGCTAACTGGTCTATCATTCCCTGTTTTCTCTCTCCCTCCTTTCTTGATAGGGAGAATTAGGGCATTCGATCCATCAAGTCTACGCCATTCAATCATGGCTGATGTATCTCTCCTTCCTAACCTCATTCTCCTGCCTTCTCCCCATAACCCCTGACGCCTGTATTAAACAAGAATCTATCCATCTGTGCCTTATAAATATCCATTGTCTTGGCCTCCACAGCCTTCTGTGGCAATGAATTTCCGAGTCTAAAAGATGCTCGGCAACATATAATTATTTCATGAAGATTTGTCAAAGACAACTCTCAAGTATCACTGCAGTCGACTGTTTGGTTTGTAATCAAAGTGCACCCTGCTGCTCTATCTTTGTACCGACATCTGAAGAAAAGTCAGTGTTTAAATCACCCATCTCAAAAAGT
Source organism: Rhinoraja longicauda (assembly GCF_053455715.1). NCBI lineage: Eukaryota > Metazoa > Chordata > Chondrichthyes > Rajiformes > Arhynchobatidae > Rhinoraja > Rhinoraja longicauda. The sequence continues at coordinate 9,392,730 of NC_135953.1, read as the reverse complement.
GGTCCATAGCATATTTTTAGCCGGGACATATGAACTGTGTAGCATAATTTTCTTTTTTGTCTCTCTGTGTGACAGATGGTTGGACAGAGAGCACGAACAGTGGAGCGAGTCTAGCAAATTATATATTTTTTCCAGATTGTGGAAAAACGCAGTCAAACCACTGAAATTCAGTCGGATCACCCGTGTTTTGAACTCAATCCACAGCCATCTCGGATTAAAGGGACATGCAATTGCAAAGTGTTTATGTAACTTCAGAAATATGAAAATAGATCTAAAGGCAGCATAGAGCGATACAGTGTGGAAACAGGCCCTTCCCAACTTGCCCACACCAAATAATATATCCCATCTACATTAGTCCCACCTGCCTGCATTTGGCCCATCAATATACTAAAACTCGCTTGTATAAGAAAATAACTGCAGATGCTGGTACAAATCGATTTATTCACAAAATGCTGGAGTAACTCAGCAGGTCAGGCAGCATCTCAGGAGAGAAGGAATGGGTGACGTTTCGGGTCGAGACCCTTCTTCAGACTGACTAAAACTCGTTTGTTTGTTTGTTTGTTCCTGAACTACAGTCAAAACGGTACACGATAGCGCGACAATTTTAGGCCCACCTTACTCACCTTCGTCCTTTTGGTGCTCATGGAAGAGATTTCACTGAAATCGTCGTTATATTTTTAAAGTTATTCACATTTAAAAGTTTAAATCTATCTCCTAGGGAGGGAGGGGGAAGGGAGGTGGGGGGGAAGGGGGGGAGGGGGGAGGAGGGAGGATAAGGGTCGCAGGGAGAACATACAAACTCTGTACAGAGTGTACCCGTAGTCAGGATCGAACCCGAGTCTCTGGCGTCGTAAGGCAACAACTCTACTGCTGCGCCACCGTGCAGCCCTGCTGTGGTGAATTCCATCATCAGTATGTGTCTTCACTGACACACTACTCCCAAGACTGGGATTGGCATCTGTTTAATATTTTTTATGTCCTTGTTATCTAGATGTTCCAGAGATGAGTGTAGGGCCAGGAAGATGGCTTCTGCCGTGGTCCTGTTCATATATGATAGGAGCAGAATTAGGCCATTTGGCCCATCAAGTCAACACTGCCATTCAATCATGGCTGATCTATCTATCTTTCCCTCTCATGGGTAGAGAATTGGTTGGCAGACAGGAAGCAAAGAGTAGGAATAAACGGGTCCATTTCCGAATGGCAGGCAGTGGCGAGTGGAGTGCCACAAGGCTCGGTGCTGGGGCTGCAACTATTTACAATATATATTAATGATTTGGATGATGGAATTAGAATACTAGCAAGTTTGTAGATGACACAAAGCTGGGTGGCAGTGCGAACTGCGAAGAGGATGTTAGGAGGTTGCAGGGTGACTTGGACAGGTGGAGTGAGTGGGCAGATGCATGGCAGATGCAGTATAATGTAGATAAATGTGAGGTTATCCACTTTGGCGGTAAAAACAAGGAGGCAGATTATTATCTGAATGGTGTCAGATGAGGTAATGGGGAAGTGCAGCGAGACCTGGGTGTCCTTGTACACCAGTCACTGAAAGTAAGCGTGCAGGTACAGCAGGTAGTGAAGAAAGCTAATGGCATTTTGGCCTTCATAACGAGAGGATTTGAGTGTAGGAGTAAAGAGGTTCTTCTGCAGTTGTATAGGGCCGCGGTTAGACCACATCTGGAGTATTGTGTGCAGTTTTGGTCTCCTAATTTGAGGAAGGACATCTTTGCTATTGAGGCAGTGCAGCGTAGGTTCACAAGGTTAATCCAGGGATGGCGGGACTGTCATATGAGGAAAGATTGGAAAGACTGGGCTTTAGAAGGATGAGAAGGGATCGTAGAGAGACGTATAAAGTTATAAAAGGACTGGACAAGCTAGATGTAGAAAAATGTTCCCAATATTGGGGAGGCCATTTAAAACTGAGGTGAGAAGAAACTTTTTCACCCAGAGTTGTGAATTTGTGGAATTCTCTGCCACAGAAGGAGTGGAGGCCAATTCACTGGATAAATTTAAAAGAGAGTTAGATAGAGCTCTAGGGGCTCGCGGAATCAAGGGATATGGGGAGAAGGCAGGCACGGGTTACTGATTGTGGATGATCCGCCATGATCACAATCAATGGCGGTGCTGGCTCGAAGGGCCAAAATGGCCTCCTCCTGCACCTATTTGCTATGTTTCCATGTTTTTAATCCCTTTCTCCTGCCTTCTCCCCGTAACCCCTGAAACTCTTCCTAATCAAGAATCTATGAGTTTAGTTTATTGAGCTTACTTCATCGTCACGTGTAACGAGGTACAGTGAAAAGCTTTTTGTTGCGTGCTAACCAGTCAATGGAAAGACAATACACGATTGCAATCGAGGTGTCCACAGTGTATAATCGAGCCATTCACAGTCAAAGGGAATAACGTGATTGTGGTTTAACTAAGAAACGTTGCCGTAGAAGTAGAGATTTAAAAGTGTGGAGCGATTGTGATGTGTTTGAGGGCGTGCAGCGTAGGTTCACTAGGTTAATTCCCGGAATGGCGGGACTGTCGTATGTTGAAAGGCTGGAGCAATTAGGCTTGTATACACTGGGATTTAGAAGGATGAGGGGGGATCTTATTGAAACATATAAGATAATTAGGGGATTGGACACATTAGAGGCAGGAAACATGTTCCCAATGTTGGGGGAGTCCAGAACAAGGGGCCACAGTTTAAGAATAAGGGGTAGGCCATTTAGAACGGAGATGAGGAAGAACTTTTTCAGTCATAGAGTGGTGAAGGTGTGGAATTCTTTGCCTCAGAAGGCAGTGGAGGCCAGTTCGTTGGATGCTTTCAAGAGAGAGCTGGATAGAGCTCTTAAGGATAGCGGAGTGAGGGGGTATGGGGAGAAGGCAGGAACGGGGTACTGATTGAGAGTGATCAGCCATGATCGCATTGAATGGCGGTGCTGGCTCGAAGGGGCTGAATGGCCTACTCCTGCACCTATTGTCTATTGTCATTGCATATCCAATTCTGTGATTAGCACACAAAGAACTGCCTGGGACAGACGCCATCTTGGATGAATTTATCAATCTCTGCTTTAAAAATATCCATTGACTTGGCCTCCACAGCCTTCTGTGGCGATGTATTCCTCAGATTCACCACCCTCTGACTTCCTGTTGGGACGATAGGTGAACTGCAGTGCGGAGACGCGACCTTTGTTTCTGTGTCGTGTCTCCGTTCCCGCTGCGGCCTGCCATCGGCCATGCACCTGGGAGCACCTGGGCTCTGGTTCGCAGAGCCCGCGGCCCGGACTCACCACCTGCGGCGCTCGGATGCTGCGGGAGCGGCTGCGACTCGTCTCCGGAGGCTCCGGCGCGGGCCGCCTGGACGTCGGAAGCCCACAGGCCCCTGGATGGGGGCCGACATCGGGACCTCCGGCAGCGGCTGGGACTTCGCCCGCCCCGAATCGTGGGGCTTGGGTCGGCCCGCCGCGGACCTTTCACCGTCCGGCGCGGCCTGAAATAGGCCGCGGGATTTTCTCCGCCCGGCGGGGGCTTCAATGTCGGGAGCCCCGACGTGGCAACTCCAACAGCCTGACCGTGGGAGAAGACGGCAGGGGAAGAGAAAAAGACATTCTGGCCTTCCATCACAGTGAGGAGGTAACTGGAGGAGACTCACTGTGATGGATGTTTCTTTTGTTTGGTGTTAGTTTATGATTGTATGTGTTATTGCATTTTTATTGATTATTCTTATTGGTCTTATTGTTGAACTGCGGGTAATGTTTCATTTCACTACACATTTATGTGTATGTGACAAATAAACGACTATTGACTATTGACAAGGCTGTCACGGAGGCTATAGTTAAAGTTCGCTATGCCCAGTCAACTCAAAGCACTTCATAATGGCTGAGTTCAGAGCCATGGGTATGGAAAGTGTTCCACTTTCTACAAATTCTTATCATGAAACTTTTTTTATTTATTGCAGAGGAGTGCAATCCAGTGGGATAGCTAGTAGCAGTTATACCTCCCAGCCACTTTATATGTGGGGCATAAACGTTCCAACGCGCACATACTATTCACATTCCATTTTTCACATACCACCAAGACAGTGGAACGACCAAGTCAACAGCCACACAGGATACTTTTTATTGCAGTCTCCAAAGGAAACAGCCCAACAATTTTAAGTGTCATTCTTCTGAAATTTCATACAATTTTTTGATGGAAACATTTCATTCTCCAAATGTTCTCCCTGCACTGCAAGCTCGTAAAATTGGCTTATTTTCTGGTAAGTGTACGAAACACATCAGAAATATGCAGGGCAAATAAATATCAATATGGCAATTGTGTGCCACAGAAGAAAAGTCATCAAATACAATCATTATTGAAGAATACTTTGCAGTGAAAGGTCTTGTGTCGCCTGCAGCACCTTGTTCCGCGGATCTTGGAATGAAGTTGCCAGGACTCGAGAGACTGAGCTATGAGGAGAGGTTGAGAAGGCTAGGACTCTATTCCTTGAAGCGCAGGAGGATGAGGAATGATCTTATAGAGGTGTACAAAACCGGGCCTTCCATCGCCCGGTGCGGCTCGGCCGTGGGACCTTCCATCTCCATGCGGGGGGCTGCGCGAGTCGGGAGCCTCGGTCGCCTCGGCAGAAGTCAAACTATCTGTCCGTGGGAGAAGCATGGGGGACGAGAGAAGAAATGTTTTGCCTTCCATCACAGTGAATGGGTGTCTGGAGGAGTCACTGTGATGGATGTCTGTGTTAAAATTGTGTGTCTTGTGTCTTTTACTCTGTACTGTTGTGGCTGCGCGGCAAATGATTTCCGTTCAATTTATTTTGAATGACAATAAAGGTAATTCAATTCAATTCAATTCGAGGAACAAGGTGCCGGAGGAGGTTTAGAGGGATAGGGGCCAAATACATGCAGGTGGGACCAGTGTAGATGGGATATGTTGGCCGGTGTGGGCAAGTTGGGCTGAAGGGCCTTTCCACGCTGTAAGATTCTATTTTACCACTTGTAAAGATCTGGAGCATATCCAGTTGAATAGAGTTAAAGAAACAATAGGCATATGGTAGTCGGGTTAGTGCTTATGGAAAACAAACGTCCAAGGTGTACAGGTTTGAAGGTTAATTGGCTTGATATAAATGTAAATTGTCCCTAGTGTATGTGGGATAGTGTTAATGTGCATTGGTCGCTGGTCGGCGCGGACTCGGCGGGCCGATGGGCAGATTTCCGCACTGTATCTCTAAACTAAACTAAAAAAAGTGTGCAAAGAAACAGGACGTTAATGAGGTGGTTTGTCGAGTTTCAATGTCGTGGTAGGATTACAATTGTGCGGATTGATTCAAGAACTTAATCGTTGTAGGAAAGTAACTGTTCCTGGACCTGGTGGTGTAACTTCAGGTTTCTGCATCTCCTGCCTCGCCGTAGAAGCAAGAAGAGGGTTTTAGTTTTGGTTTTGGAGATACAGCGTGGGAACGGGCTCTTCGGCCCACCGAGTCTGCGCCAACCAGCGATCACACGTACACTAGTTCTAACACACTACACACTAGGAACAATTTAGAGGCCAAGTAACCTACAAATCCGCACGTCGTTGTATTGTGGGAGGAAACCGGAGAACATGGAGAAAACCCACTCGGTCACAGGGAGAAGGTACAAACTCTGCATAGACAGCACCCGTGGTTAGGATCGAACCCGGGTCTCTGCGGCTGTAAGGCAGCAACTCCACTGCTGCACCACTGTGCCGCCCTGTATGTATGGCTATCGAATAGGATCTATGTATGGCATGATTGTACTTGTGTATAGTATATTTGACTGGAAAACACGCAAAGTTTTTAACTGTATCTTGGTACACTTGACAACAATAAACCAATACCATATCAATTAAATGCAACAGTGGCATGAGTTGTTTTCATGATGTGTAATACATAAACATGCAGAATCTTCGGAATAGTGTTGTTTGAAAGGACCAGGTTGAGGGATAAATTCTTAGGCTGTGACCAAATTTACTACCTACATCTCAAAATAGCCTTAAATGAAGTCACATGGATCTGATGCCTTTTCTTCAATCTGTTTATCTGAAAATTAGTTCACATTTCCAAATAAAATTTGAATCACAGACCTTGCTTGAACATTGCCTCAAAATGTTGTTTTTAAAACAAACTTGGGTTTCTATAAACAGATATGGTGACATTACGGAGACTTTACACAAGGTGGGAGATGTGGAATTAGAGGGCACAGCCTCAGAACAAAAGGATGTACTTATAGAACGTAGATGAGGAGGAATTTCTTTAGCCAGAGGGTGGTGAACCTGTGGAATTCATTGCCATAGATGGCTGTGGAGGACGTCATTAGGTATTTTTAAAGCAGAGATTGATAGGTTCTTGATTAGTAAGTGTGTCAAAGGTTATGGGAAGAAGGCAGGAGAGTGGGGTTGAGAGGGAAAGATAGATCAGCATTGATTGTATTGTGGGGCAGACTCGATGGACCAAATGGCCTAATTCTGCTCCTATGTGTTAGGAACCTACAAGACCCTTCAGTAAGATGTTAGTGCCTTGAACAATATTATTTTAGTTCTAGCCCAGCACCGTCAAATAGCTTTCCCAGGAATGGTGAAATGGTCCCTCCAGAAACCATACCCAATGTGTAAAATCCAGTCATAATTATTGAGAACTTTGAAGCCATTGATAGACATAAAAAGCTGGAATAACTCAGTGGGTCGGGAAGCATCTCTGGAAAAAAGGAATAGGTGACGCTACGGGTTGAGACCCTTCTTTAGATTTAGCTCTTAGGGCTAAAGGAATTAAGGGATATGGGGAAAAAGCAGGAACGGGGTACAGATTTTAGATGATCAGCCATGATATTGAATGGCGGTGCTGGCTCGAAGGGCCGAATGGCCTACCCCTGCACCTATTTTTCTATGTTTCTTCAGACTGAGAGTCAGGGGAAAGGGAAACGAGAGATATGGACGGTACACAGAACAAATGAACGAGATATGCAAAAAGCAATGATGACCAAGGAAAGGTGGGGCCCACAATGGTCCATTGTTGGCTGTGGGCTAGGTGAAAACAAGCTGTACAGACAGTGAAACTCAACAGAACGAGAGCGAAACTAATGTGATGACTCGGATGGGGGAGGGACGGAGGGAGAGAGAGAGAGAGAGAGACAGAGGGGAATGCGAGGGTTACTTTGAAGCCATTGAGCCCATTGTGCTTGTACCAATAACACTGACAATGAAGAGTCAACTACTCTGAGCCTATTTTGACATCTGTCAAAGTTGACAACAGATGCTGGTTAATTTACAAAAAGGACACAAAGTGCTAGAATAACTCAGCGGGCTAGGCAGTATCCCCGGAGAACATCTTTAATCCATGGCTGCTCCCTCAAGGAACGCAACAGGTTTGTAAGACAATGGGCACTTTTCAAAATTACAGGACCCGGGTGCTTTAAGACAACACATCACGTGTCAAACCAGTTGGGTTACAACAGTAGAGACTTATAATTGTGGTGAGACTAATGTGTGCTTTTAATGAAGCTCAAGTCACAACTAAAATTTATCACACAATCAGGTGAGAAATAAAAGCAGCAGGTTGCATCTGGCATCATGTTACAAACACTAATGATTTGAGAGAAGTAGATGTCTCCCTGCTGTTGTTTATGCTCCATTGACACGGCAATTGACTCTGAGCTGCACTGTCCTGCAAAATATTTGCCTCTGTTACATGCCAAAGCTTTTCACAAGTTTTTTCAGAGCTTTTGCAGATTAATTTGCCCCTGTAAATTGTCCCCTGTGTGTTGGATGGAGCTAGTGCACGGGGTGGTCTTTGGTCGGCACGGACTCGGTGGGCCGAAGAAGGGCCTGTTTCTATGCTGCATCTCTAAACTAAACTGAAAATTACGTGGCCGGCCCTGCTTTATTTTATAAGTCACGTACACGGAGAAAAATAAATGGAAGTGAAAGAGTGCAATGTGATGAGGACAGGATAGACAATAGGTGCAGAAGGCCGCCATTCGGCCCCTCGAGCCAGCACCGCCATTCAATGTGATCATGGCTGATCATTCACAATCAGTACCCCGTTCCTGCCTTCTCCCCGTACCCCCTGACTCCGCTATCCTTAAGAGCTCTATCTAGCTCTCTCTTGAATGCATTCAGAGAATTGGCCTCCACTGCCTTCTGAGGCAGAGAATTCCACAGATTCAGAACTCTCTGACTGAAAAAGTTTTTCCCCATCTCAGTTCTAAATGGCCTACCCCTTATTCTTAAACTGTGGCCCCTTGTTCTGGACTCCCCCAACATTGGGAACATGTTTCCTGCCCAGGATGGCAGCTGGGAGTGCTGTTATGCTCTGAGACCATCAGCAACAATTCCCCTTGCACTCCACCCTGACCACTGGTGAACGCACATTGTTCCCGACGTGTTGAAGGCACAGGGGTGGAGAGCATGGGGAGGATAGCTGTAGAAAGGAACTGCAGATGCTGGTTTACACCGAAGATAGGCCCAAAGTGCTGGAGTAACTCAGCGAGTCAGGCAGCATCTCTGGAGAAAAAGGATGGGTCGGGACCCAACAAACTTGAGTCTGAAGAAAAGTCCCGATCCAGACATCGCCCACTCTTTTTCTCCAGAGATACTGCCTGACCCGCTGAGTTACTCCAGCACTTTGTGTCTATCTACGCAGAGGATGGGGCAGGACTTGTCAAGCTGGAAATGGTGCAGAAAAGATTTACCAGTATGTTGCCAGGACACGAGGGCCTGAGCTATAGGGAGAGGGTGAGCAGGCAAGGACTTAACTCCTTGGAGCGCAGAAGAACGAGGGGTGATCTTATAGAGGTGTACAAAATCACAAGAAGAATAGATCGGGTAGATGCACAGAGTTTCTTGCCCAGAGCAGGGGAATCAAGAACCAGAGAACATGGGTTTTAGGTTAGGAGAAAGATTTAATAGGTACCTGAGGGGTAACTTTTTTACACAAAGTGAGGTGGGTATATGGAACGAAGTGCCAGAGGAGGTAGTAGAGGCAGTTACTATCACAACGTTTAAGAAACATTTCGACAGGTACATGGATAGGACAGGTTTGGAGGGATATGGGCCAAACCCAGGCACGTGGAACTATTGTAGATGGGACATGTTGGTCGGTTTGGGCAATTTAGGCCGAAAAGCCTGTTCCAAGCTGGATGACTATGACAGAATCAATGGACTGATAACAGGCAATGAATGCAGGGAAGGAGTGCAAGAGAGCAGGAGACGTTTGTAAAGGATAGAGGGAAGGGTCTAGAGGAGGGAGGGTTTAAAAAAAACACATTATCAAAATGATGAGAGATCACAGAGTTCAAATGTAGTAGGAAATGGGTGTCTGATTGCACGATTTATAAAGGCTAGGATGCAGCTTCTACATGTTATTTGGAAAGCTAACAGAATGCATTAACTGGGAAATTATATTTCAGTCTTTGCTTAGTTTAGTTGAGTTTATTGTTTAGGCATGCAGCGCAGAAACAGTCCCTTCGAACCACCGAGTTTGTGCCGACCAGCGATCCCCACATACTAACACTATCCTACACGCCAGGGACAATTTACAATTTTGCCAAAGCCAATTAACCTACAAACCTGTGGGTCTTTGGAGTGTGGGAGGAAACCAGAGCATCCGGAGAAAACCCACATGGTTACGGGGAGAATGTCCAAACTCCATGTCGACGGCACCTGGAGTCAGGATTGAACCTGGATCTCTTGCGTTGTGAGGCAGCAACTCTACCACTGCATTGGTGAGATGAAACACACATGCAGTCTTGGTCACATTATTTCAGAAGGGAGGTTGATGCGTTAGAAACAGATCAGCGAATGATGTGCTGATCTTTACTGAAAGGTCAGAAGGGACCAGAACCAAAACATCAGAATCAGAATAACCTTTATTGTCACTTGTTTTTTGGACGAAATTTCATTACCTACAGTCCAACAGTAAGAGCAATAAAAATAAGCAATAACACACACAATCACAAACCAACACAAAACAAAAAAACATCCATTACAGTGAGTCTCCTCCAGTCACCTCCTCACTGTGATGGAAGGCCAGAATGTCTTTTCTCTTCCCCTGCCGTCTTCTCCCTGTCCATGTTCTTCAAAGATGCTGCCCGACCCGCTGAGTTATTCCAGCACTTTGTGTCTATCTTTGGTCCGGAGTTTGTACCTGTATCAACCTATTACCTGCCAGGCTTTGACCTTTCCCTCCTCTCTTCCAGATTCCCCCCCCTCCCCCCCCGCTCCAACAATGTCTGAAGAAGCCACCTATTCATGTGGACCGGACGCGGCCAACAGCAGTGCAGCAGAGGACATCACGGTTGCGTTTGACCAGGCCGACCCTGCAATGCTGAGAGCAACGGGCCTTCATGGTCACATCAAGATCCCTGCACTTACAACTGGAAATGCTGCCAAACTGGCGACTCTGTATATTATCCCGGATGTGTAGGAAAGTAACTGCAGATGCTGGTTCAAATCGAAGGTAGACACAAAATGCTGGAGTAACTCAGCGGGTCAGGTAGCATCTCAGGAGAGAAGGAATGGGTGACGTTTCGGGCGAGACCCGAAACATCACCCATTCCTTCTCTCCTGAGATGCTACCTGACCTGCTGAGTTACTCCAGCATTTTGTGTCTACCCTGTATATTGTCCCAGTGTACTACTGCTATACACTTGTACTGTATCTGAGATGCTTATCTAAGATGTATCGAAGTGTTTATGTATAGTGATACTTGTACTGAACTGTATACAAAAACGAATTTTTGTTTTGTACTGTACATGTCTCGGTACACGTGACAAATGAAATACCATACCAGTCAGAATATTGAGTATAGAAGTTGGGAGGTCATGTTGCAGTTGTATAAGACGTTTGTACGGCCATATTTAGAGTATCGTGTTCAGTTTTGGGCACCATGTTATATGAAAGATGTTGTTAAGCTTGAAAGGGTACAAAGAAGATCTAGATGTATGTTACCAGGACTCAACGAGTTGCCGGAGGGGGTAGCTGAGACAGGTACTGTTGCAACGTTTAAGAAACATTTAGACCGGTGTGGAGGGAGGAACTGCAGATGCTGGTTTAAACCGAAGATAGACACAAAATGTTGGAGTAACTCAGCGGGACAGGCAGCTGATCTCTGGAGAGAAGGAACGGGTGAGGTTTCGGGTCGAGACCATTCTTCAGGTTTGGAGGGCTATGGGCCATACACAGGCAGCTGGGACTAGTGTGGATTGGTGTGGGCAAGTTGGGCTGATGGGCCTGTTTCCAATCTGTATGACTCCATGACATGTGAGCAGCTACAACAGCGACACGCCAGAATGTCACTCCACTTTCATGAGCAAGGAGGTTAGAGTCTTTAGTGCGGACACAATGGTCCTCAGCGAGGGAGGGCAGGCAAGAGAGAGCTAACTCAATGAACCAGACGTTATGTACCCATTCTCCTGAAACTGCAAATGTTGGCTTCATCGGTGGAATGAGCAGGTTTAAGTGGAGAGGCTCAAGACCCTCAGGCTCGCTCCTACACATAAGTAGTAAGTTATTGTCATCAATGCATTCATTTGAACCGCGTGGACTGCAGCGATTCGAGGCAGCAGCTCGTTACCACTTCAAAAGAAGCTACTTTATACAACGAAGCAGATGTCGCCAGCAATAAACATGTCACGTCAATGAATCATTCAGGAAATGAAATAAACTGGTGTCTGCTTGCTTAAAAACAAGTGGACAATTTAATTTGCGGAAGTAACTTTTTAAAAGATGAAGCAACTCGTGACTTTCTCCTGCAGATTAGCGGTGGCTGTTTTAAAAATCTACTTTCGTAATTGGTATCAAGAAGAAAGTTATGGGATGAAAATCGAGAAGAAATGAAAAACCTGGAAATCTGAAATGAAAGAGTACACTAGCACTGTCCTACACACTAGGAACAATTTATCATTTACAGAAGCCAATTAACCTGCAAACTGTCAGTCTTTGGAGTGCGGGAGGAAACCGGAGCACCCGGAGAAAACGTGGTCACGGGGACAATGTACAGATAACACCAGTTGTCAGGATCGAACCAGGGTCTCCGGTGCTATCGGGCAGCAACTCTACCGCTGCGCCACTGTGCTGTTGCTGGCTGAGCAGGCAGGGTCACGGGGAGAACGTACAAACTCCGCACAGACAGCACCCGTGGTCAGGATCGAACCCGGCTCTCTAGCGCTGTAAGACAGCAACTCTACCGCTGCGCCACCCAAATCTTTTTCTAATGTTTCAATCCAACAGTTTTGTGGTTACCCTTGATTTTCTTTTTATGGTCGAGAACACTAATCCACACGTACATAGTGCCTGAGGAGCAAGTAATTTTCCACGCAAACAGAACCTTATCGTTTCAGTTCCTGAGAGGACAATAACCTGTTTTCTGTAACAGACACATGATAGCTGACTGCTATTGCAGGCCTTGGATTTGTTTTCTGCTTCTTGAGTATTAAATGTTGAATTGTCGATTCATGCAGTACAGGGGATAATATGGAAAACGTGTTGTAAGGGCTTGCAATATGGATGAAGGATTGGGACCTTCACCATAAAGCGCCACTGAAATATTTCAGGAGCAAGTTCAAAGTACAGAGGAAGGTCCAGACCTCACAACCAAAACAAAGATTTTCGCTGTGAATACACATGACAATAATAATAAACCATTAACATTTCCACAGCTCCATGAAAGTGTCAACACAATTTTGGTGCCGAATCTAGAACCAGAGGAATCTAGAACCAAATCAAAGGCCTGCAATGGCAGGTTTAAGATGAGAGGGGAAAGATTTAATAGGAACCTGAGGAGCAACTTTTTTTTTTAATCAAAGGGTGGTGGGTGTATGGAACAAGAAGCCGAAAGAGATCATTGGGGCAGGGACTGTCACAAAGTTTAAGAAACATTTGGACAGGTACATGGATAGGACAGGTTTAGAGAGGTATGGGCCGAACGCTGGCAGGTGGGACTAGTGTAGTTGGGGCATGTTGGTCGGTGTGGGCAAGTTGGGCCAAAGGGCCTGTTTCCACGCTGTATGACTCTTTGACTTTGAACAGATAGTCGCAAAAAGCCACAGACTCGATGGGTCGAAGGGCCTATTTCTGTGCTGTTTCTCTACAAACAAAAAAAATAAGCTACAAGGAGAGGTTGGACTGTTTACTCTGGAAGGCTCGAAGTTGAGGGAAGACCCGATAGAAGAATATAAAATTATGAGAGGCATACATAGGGTAGATACAGAACATTTTCCCCAGGGAAATGGTCAAGACTAGAGAGCAAAGTTTAAAGGAGATGGGCAGGGGAAGGATTTTTTTTTAAGTGCAGAAAGTGGTGGGTGCCTGGAACGCAAAACCTGGGGTGGTGATGGAGGCAGATACATTAGTGGCATTTAAGAGGCTTTTAGATAGGTACATGAATATGCAGGAAATGGGGGATGATATGAATCACGCTCGGGCAGTCGAGACTGGCACAGGCAATATGGGCCGAAGGGCCTGTTCCAGTGCTGCAGTGTTCAATGTTCTATGTTTTAATAGCAATGCAATGGATGAGATTGTGAACAATCAATAGACAATAGGTGCAGGAGTAGGCCATTCGGCCCTTCAAGCCAGCACCGCCATTCAATGTGATCATGGCTGATCATTCTCAATCAGTACCCCTGGAAGAGGCGGAGTGTGTCATAATGCAACACCTCATCCCAAGAAGAACATTGTACTTAGTTCAAATCTCGCTGGGGGCTACGATAATTTAGTCTTACCCTTCATGATGTTGGGTAAGTTGATATGTTCCCGGGAAAGCAGCCAACATAATCGAAGACCAATTTAAACCTTTTCACTGTACCTCGGTACACGTGACAATAAACTAAACCAAACCAAACCACTAACAGCAATGCAGTGGATCCTCAATATTGCAGCGAAGAGTTAACCTGGACCACCTGATTAAATAATCCATCAGGCTAAATTCCATGTTATCTTCGCAATAAGAAATGAGATTCCTGCCACGCAAGCTTGGTGGTAGTTTAAATTAAACTGTTATTTTAGAGCTAACTACTCCTAAATTGGCAATCTGACACACAGTGACACCAGCAGAAACATTGGGCATTGGGGAGGGAGAGAGTGTGGAGAGGGGAGCGAGGAGGTGGGAGAAGAGGAGGGAGAGGAGGGGGAGAGGGGAGCAGGGGGGGGGGTGGGAGGATGGGGGGGTGGGGATGAGGGGGGGAGGAGGAGGAGGGAGGGGAGGGGGAGGGGAGGGGAAGGGGGGAGGGAAGGAGGGAGGGGAAGGGGAGGAGAGAGGGGGAGGGGAGGGGGAGGGGAGGATGGAGGGAGGGGGGAGGGATGGGAGGAGCAGGCGAGGGAGGAGAAAGGGAGAAGGGGGAGATGGGTGAGTGGGGAAAGCGGAAATGGGGAGTGGGAATCTACAGGTGCAGCTGCTATTTAGAAGGATGAGGAACAACACAAGCAGCTTTCCTGCCTCCAACCTTAAATGGCCGATGAGATACTAGGTTTCCAAATAGAAAATACGAGACCAGCACCAAAATCATTTAAATTGATCGGCACAAATTTTCCACCGATTATATTTCTGAGGTTTCTTATTCCAAATTAATTTGAGTCTCATTTCTTCAGCTCTCAATTCTAATTAGCTGTCGGAATAGCCCGATGGAAAAGGGCTACTCACAAGAATCGAAGAGAGGATTGACTGACTTTTGCCGAACAAAGAGGCAACAAATTTGTTACAATGAGAAGGCAGAGCTTCCAAAACAAGAGGGTAGCAGTTTGAAGATTTGAACACCTTCCCACAAAATAACAGTCTTCGTAATGGAATTTAGTAATTATTTGTTAAAGGGGAAGCTATTATCTTCAAGATAGACATAAAATGCTGGAGTAACACAGTGGGCCAGGCAGCATCTCTGGAGAAAAGGAATTGGTGACGTTTCAGGTCGAGACCCTTCTTCAGGGTTAGAGTCAGGGGAGAGGGAAACGAGAGAAGGTGCAAAGGACAAATGAATGAAAGATATGCAAAAAGCACCAATGAACAAGGAAAGGTGGTGCCCACAATGGTCCATTGTTGGCTGTGGGGTAGATGATAATTAGTTATAGACAGTGTACAGGACAATAGCAAAACTAGTACGTCGACAAGAGTGGGGAACCGAGAGAGAGGGGATGCAAGGGTTACTTGAAGTTAAGGAAATCAATATTCACACCACGGGGTTGTAAGCTGCCCAAGGGAAATATGAGGTGTTGTCACTCCAATTTGTGTTTGGCCTCACTATACAATGGAGGAGGCCCAGGACAGAAAGGTCAACATGGGAATGGGAGGGGGAGTTAAGGGCCTGTCCCACTTAGGCGATTTTAAGGTGACTGCCGGTGACTAGGCTGTCGCCGAACATGCCCGGGGTGTCGCGGGCATGATCATGAGGAGTCTTCAATGAATTGTAGCGGATCTCGACGCGTCGCGGAAAAAAATTCCAGATAGAAATTTCTCGGCGACAGCTGGCTTGTCGCCAGGTATCGTAGCTTATTGCGGGCGCTGTCGCACGCTGTCTGTCCCCAGGTTTGCTAGGTTGTCGCAGATGCATTTAGAAGCATGTAATATTAAATTAAGAAAAGGCATTTGAACATACCAGAAGATAGTTTTGTTTAACCAATGTATTTACCGTCAGGACATTTGACAGGTAGATTGGAGGCGACAGTTTGACGGTCAGGTAAGCGTGGGAATTTTGCGATGTTTCCAAAGACGGTGTAATCTCTTAGCCAGGTGCTAGTTTCACAAAAAAAGTAACTTGTATTGACCTTACTCGGCATTGTCGTGGTCATTGTCGTACGGTAAAAGAAAATTTTGGCGATCTGCTACGACTTTGACAGTTGCCGGCAGTCGCCTAAACAATCGCATAAGTGGGACAGGCCCTTTAAAGTGATTGGCAACTGGGAGATCACGTAGGCCTCGGCAAACTGAGCAAAGGTGTTCAGCGAAACGATTGCCCAGTCTGCGCTTGGTCTCAACTGGGAGATTGCAACTTGATTTTGATCAGCTGACTAACTTTGCAACCAAGCTTCCTTACTTTTGCCTGCTTTGCCCTTCACTCCAACAGGGACGTACATATCCAGAGCTTTTGTCAGCAGACTTTTGAAAACATCTCACTTGGCTGATGTTCCTTTCCCCTTAAACAACCTGCTCCAATCAACTTGAGTGAGACTTTCTCTCATACCCTCAAAGTTGGCCGTACTGCAATTTAGCATTTTAACATGTGGGCCCTCTGTCTCTATCCATAACTACCTTAAACCAAATTAAACAATGTTCACAAGTCCCAAAAGGCTCCTCCACAAACACTTCATTCACTTGCCCTTCCCAATATCCCAAGACTACATCAAGTGATGCCCTCTCACGCGTGGAGGGCTCTACAGTTTAGTTTAGAGATACAGAGCGGAACCAGGCCCTTCCGCCCACCGAGTCCGGCCGACCAGCCAATCCCCGCACTTTAATACTATCCTACGCACTCTAGGAACAATTTCATTTATACCACGCCAATTAACCTACAAACCTCTACGTCTTTGGAGTGTGAGAGGAAACCGAAGATCCGAGAAAAAATGCACGGGGTCACGGGGAGAACGTACAAACTCCTTACCGACGGCACCCACAGTCAGGGTCGAACCCGGGTCTCCGGCGCTGTAAGGCAGCAACTCTACCGCTGCAACACCGTGCCGCCCTTTGTGGTACATTTCAAGGATTTTTTTTAACTTAGGTCACTGCTTCCATTCCCGCAACTTTACGACTTGGCAAAATATAAAGTAACAAAGGCTTCAATCAAACGTCAATCTTTCAATTTATGCAATACTGTGCTAAAACTTGAAATTTAAAATGCGCTGCATAATGAAACCAGTTAAAGCAAACATAATTAAGATCAAACTTGACAGGTCGTGTATAGCTTTCACGAGCATACGTAACGCAGATAAATATGCTGTGACAATCAAGCTAACATAGGAGATAATAGCTGTGTCTCTGTGCCACCATATGCCACATTATTAGCACAGTTTTAAGTGTTATCAAAATACATTCAGTGCACATCTGTCAAAAACAACTTGCATATTGGCTTTAACATGGATGAGAATAATGACTGGTTTGTCTAAATTTAAACAAAGTTACCAACATGTAGGAAGGAACTGCAGACGCTGGTTTAAGCCGAAGATAGACGCAAAATGCTGGCGTAACTCAGCGGGGCAGGCAGCATCTCTGGGGAGAACGAATGGGTGGCGTATCGGGTCTGAAGAAGGGTCTCGACCTGAAACATCACCCATTCCTTCTCTCCAGAGATGCTGCCTGTCCCACTGAGTTACTCCAGCATCTTGTGTTTAAACAAAGTCCCCCAAGCTTCAGAGTTATAGTTTAGTTTATCATCACCTGTACAGAGGTACTGTGAAAAGCTTTTTGTTGCTCGCTATCCAGTCAGTGGAAAGACTATACATGATTCCAATTGAGCCATGTGCAGTGAACAGATAAAGGACAAAGGGAATAATGTTTAGTGCAAGATACACATTCGTCCAGTCGAGTCCGATTAAAGATAGTCCTCCGAGGGCCTCCAATGAGGTAGACGGTAGGTCGGTCCGCTCTCCAGTTGTTGATGGGATGGTTCAGTTGCCTGGACAAAGGGCACAAAGCTGATTCCACATCTTCTAATAACATGTGTTCAGCGAGTAAATGTGTAGCATGAAGGTGTCTAGTATGACAGGGAAAGAGGAATAGAGAGAAAAGGCTCTAGAAATAATCGTACACAGACACAAAAAGAGAAAGGTGCTTCAGGTCTATTGGCCGTGGAAGGATAGCTATTGTAAGTCAGACCTATTAAGATGGGACAATAGACCCCAGGCATTGGAAGAAGGAAGTGCAGTGGTTCAGACGACTGAGCATGTATAGTTTACCTTGATCACCGTCACAAAATATGGCAGAGTTTTAGGAAAGGATATCTTTATGCCATGGAGAAGGTGCTGCGCAGTGGTGCAGCAGTAGAGTTGCTGCCTTACAACGCCAGGGACCCGGGTTCGATCCTGACCATGGATGCTGTCTGTACAGAGTTTGTACCTTCTCCTCACGACCTGCGTGCGTTTTCTCCGGTTTCCTCCCACACTCCAAAGCCATTAATGTTTGCAGGTTAATTGGCTTGGAATAATTGTAAATCATCCCTAGTGTTGTGTAGCATAGTGTCAGTGTACGGGGTGATTGCTGGTCGGCACTGACTCGATGGGCCGAAGGGCCTGTTTCTGCACTTTATCTCTAAACTGAAGTAAAAGGTGCATCCAGGTTGCTGTAGCGTGTTGATAAAGGCAAGGAGCCAGGTATTTTGGGAAGGTATATTTATTGGTTCGTGGGTCTCAGACGGGTCTAGTCTGCCGGAATGGCTTGGCGCCCAAACCTTGTCCTTTTATACCTGAGTCCAGGACCGCCTCCCGGGACTGGTCCATTCCCGTGCCGAGGGGTCGGTAGTAGTATGGCCCGACCCTTGGGAGCCGCCACAGTACCCCCCCCCAGATCCGGAGGCACGAAACGCACTGGTGGTCGCACAACCCGACCGGACCGCGTACGGTAATCGGTTGACAGAGGGGCCGGCGGAGGCACAGTTGGAGAGACAGGCGGTGGGACCCGCAAAGGGGGGCGACCTCGTGGCCGAGGCTGGGCCACCCGTACCGGTTGGTCGATGTCTAAGTGGGCCGGCTTCAGGCGGTCAATCGACACGGCCTCCGGCCGGCCCCCCATGTCCAAAACAAAGGTTGTCTGCCCGTGCTCCAGCACCCGGTACGGGCCTTCATACGGCCTCTGGAGTGGCGCCTGGTGGGCGTCACGGCGCAGGAACACAAAGGCGCAGTCCTGGAGGGCCGATGGCACGTAAGGGCGGAATGTCCCATGGCGGGACGTCGGCACGGGTGCGAGCTTGCCAACTCGCTCTCGGAGGCGATGTAGGGTGGATGAGGGCGGTTCCTCTCGCCCCGGCAACGAGGGCACGAACTCCCCGGGCACCGTGAGCGGAGACCCGTAGACGAGCTCCGCTGAGGATGAAGCCAGGTCTTCCTTGGGGGCAGTCCGGATGCCCAGCAAAACCCATGGTAGCTCGTCCATCCAGTCGGGGCCGGCGAGTCGCGCCTTCAGCGCTGCCTTCAGCTGCCGGTGGAACCTCTCCACCAAGCCGTTTGCCTGCGGGTGATAGGCCGTGGTGTGGTGCAGCCGCACGCCCAACAGGTGGGCCATGGCCGACCACAGCTCGGAGGTGAACTGTGGCCCCCGGTCCGATGAGATGACCACCGGCACACCAAAGCGAGCAATCCAGTGCGCGGCCAATGCACGAGCGCATGTGGCTGTAGATGTATCAGCCAGTGGTATGGCCTCCGGCCACCGCGTGAAGCGGTCCACCACCGTGAAGAGGTGGGTGATGCCCCGGGACGGCGGGAGCGGGCCCACAATGTCCACATGCAGGTGGTCGAAACGGCGGCAGGGTAGACCGATCCCTTGGAGTGGCGCCCGGACGTGGCGTTGAATTTTCGACGTCTGGCACGGAATGCAGGTGCGGGCCCATTGGCCAACCTGCTTGCGCAGACCATGCCACATGAACCGCGCAGCTACCAAGGAGATCGTTGCCCGGATGGATGGGTGAGCCAGCCCGTGGACCACGTCGAACACCCTCCTGCGCCACGCGGCCGGGACGATGGGGCGCGGCTGACCTGCCGACACATCGCAAAGTATCGTCGTCGCTCCGGGGCCGAGGGGAACATCCTCAAGGCGGAGGCCAGAGATGGCAGTCCGGTAGGCGGGCATCTCCCCGTCCGTTAGTTGGGCCTCCGCCAGGGCAGAATAATCAATGCCGGGTGCCACTTCTAACACGGCATTGATGGCGGGGCGAGACAATGCGTCGGCCACCCGGTTTTCCTTCCCCTCGATAAAGCGGATGGAGGTGGTAAATTCGGATATGTAGGCCAACTGGCGCTGCTGTCGGGCGGACCATGGGTCGGAGACCTTTGCCAGGGCGAAAGTGAGCGGCTTGTGGTCCGTGTAAGCGGTGAACGGGCGGCCCTCCAGAAAATAGCGGAAGTGACGAACGGCCAGGTACAGGGCGAGGAGCTCACGGTCGAAAGCGCTGTACTTCTTCTGGGCGTTGTCGAGGTGCCGGCTGAAGAAGGCCAGGGGGCGCCAACCCCCGTCCGTGAGTTGCTCCAGTACGCCACCAACCGCCAACTCTGAGGCGTCCACCGTAAGGGCTGTCGGGGCATCCTCCCGTGGGTGAACAAGCAGCACAGCCCGAGCCAGGGCCTCCTTCGCGCCGTCAAAGGCTGTTACGGCCTCGTCGGTCCACACGACGGTCTTACGCTTGCCCGCCAGCAGCTCGTATAGCGGCCGCATGATGTGGGCCGCGGATGGCAGGAACCGGTGATAAAATGCCACCATGCCGACGAACTCCTGCAGGCCACGCACCGAGGACGGACGGGGAAACCGGCGGATGGCGTCTACTTTGTCCGGCAGGGGAACCGCTCCTTGCGAGGACACACGGTGGCCGAGAAAGTCGATTGTGGCCACGCCAAAGCGGCACTTGGCGAGGTTTATGGCCAACCCGTGTTCGCTGAGCCGCTGGAAAAGCTGCCGGAGGTGAGCACAGTGCTCCTGCCGCGAGCGGCTGGCTACCAAGATGTCGTCGAGGTAGACGAACAGGAAATCCAACCCGCGACAAACGCCGTTCATTAATCGTTGGAATGACTGGGCGGCGTTCTTGAGGCCGAACGGCATCCGTACGAACTCGTAGAGTCCGAACGGCGTGATGATTGCCGTCTTGGGTACATCCTCCGGGTGGACCGGGATCTGGTTGTAACCTCGCACCAGATCCACCTTTGAAAATATCGTGGCCCCAGCCAAATGGGCGTTGAAGTCCTGGATGTGGGGCACGGGGTATCGGTCCTCGGCGGTAGCGACGTTCAGCCGCCGATAATCCCCGCAAGGCCTCCAGCCCCCGTTTGCCTTGGGGAACATGTGGAGTGGAGATGCCCATGGGCTGTTGGAAGGGCGGACGATCCCCAAGGACTCCATCGTACGGAACTCCTGTCGTGCCAGGCGTAGTTTCTCAGGCGGGAGTCGGCGTGCTCGTGCGTGGAGGGGTGGGCCGGTAGTCGTGATATAATGGTACACCCCATGCTGGGGGGTCGATGACCGGAATTGCGGGGCCATAATATCCGGAAAGTCCGCCAGCACCCGAGCGAAATGGGAGTCCACGGACGACAGCGGGCGTATAACGGGGTCGTTCAGCCGCAACGCGATGGGCTCCATCGTGGCGGAGTGGACCAAGCGCTGCTGCCTGACGTCCACGAGGAGAGAATGAGCCCGCAGAAAGTCGGCCCCGAGCAACGGCTGGGAGACGTCGGCGATCGTAAACAGCCACGTAAAATGACTGGCGCCGAAAACGATGTGGACCGTGCGGACGCCATACGTCTGGATAATGCTCCCATTTGCCGCGGTGAGGATGGGCCCCCGCTTCCCAGAACGAATGTCCAGCGGCGAAGGGGGCAGGACGCTCAGCTCCGCCCCGGTATCCACGAGGAAGCGGCTCCCGGACCGCCGATCCCAGGCGAAGAGGCGGTGAATCTGGCCGGCCACCGCAGGGACTATTGGTAGCCGGCCCCGGCGTTTCCCGGAAATGTGCACGGCTGGCGGCATTGTCGGGCTGCCGCACCCCAGCGCTGGTGGTAATAACACCAGTACTTCTTGCTGGTGCTGGCTGGAGCCTGCTGATGTGGGACTGCAGGTGCACGACCCGCAATGGCCACCGGGGGCGATCTCGCAGGCCTCCGGGACGTAGCTGTCACTCCTTCCACAGCTCCCCCGCCCGACCGGAGAAAATCGGGCGCTTCTCGAGTGACGTTTAGCGCACTGACGTCATCACGGCGCGCCGCCCACAGCGCGTCCGCGCGCCTGCCGAGGGCCCGGGTGTCTTCCCAGGAGACGTCGGTGAGCTGCAGGCGAATGTCGGCCGGCAGCAGGTGCAGGTAAGTATATTCAAACATCAGGCACGGTCTGTGCCCGTCGAGCAGCGCGACCATCTCCTTCAGGAGGCTAGATGGGCGCCGGTCACCGAGGCCTGGCATGTGGAGGAGCCTTTCGGCCCGCTCCATTCGGGTTAGCCCGTAGGTTTGGAGCAGCAGCTCCTTAAGGGCTTTATATTTACCGTCGGCCGGTGGGTCCTGGAGGAACTCCGTTACCTCTTCGGCCGCGTCCTGGTCAAGGGCTCCCACCAGGTGGAAAAACCGGGTGTCATCCGTTATGTTGCCCCGCAGCTGGAACTGGGCCTCCGCTTGGTAAAACCAAATGCGAGCCCGGGTGGTCCAGAAGGTCGGGAGCTTGATGCCTACCGCGTCGACAGCTGGGGCCTGGTCGGCCTGCGAGCCGGACGGGCGGTCGAATTCTGTTTCTCTGTCCATCCTAATGAATGGACCGTCGGGGTCACCAATGTAGCGTGTTGATAAAGGCAAGGAGCCAGGTATTTTGGGAAGGTATATTTATTGGTTCGTGGGTCTCAGACGGGTCTAGTCTGCCGGAATGGCTTGGCGCCCAAACCTTGTCCTTTTATACCTGAGTCCAGGACCGCCTCCCGGGACTGGTCCATTCCCGTGCCGAGGGGTCGGTAGTAGTATGGCCCGACCCTTGGGAGCCGCCACATTGCGGTGATTCCAACATGGCATCGGAGGGATAACACGTGGGAAATTTCAGATTGGGAGCTGATGCCAATGGTGGAAAGGGGATAGGCCATGAACAGAGGGAACACGTCACGTCATGGGAGGTGGGAAGGTAAGCTGTACCCAAGGATTTAGTCAGAACAGAGTCAAAGACATATAGCATGAAAACAGGCCCTGTGGCCCAACAAGATAGTGTTAACCATCAACAATCCATTTGCACATTCACGATTATCTCTGGTCTTTCTCTCCATCTCTCTTTCCCAGTGACTGGCACCCTCTTCTTATGTTGGGGCCAATTAACTGTGGCCAATTAACCTGCCAATCTGTGCGTCTTTGACATGTGGGAGGAAACTGATGCAGTCACTAGCTTAGTTTACTTTAAATACACAGTGGTGTCGTTAACAGGCCCTACGGCCCACCGATTCCGCACTGACCAGCGATCCCCGTACATTAGCACAAGTTAGTGGTTTTGTAGATAGTGAAGATGGTTATGAAAGATTGCAGCTGGATCTGGATCGATTGGCCAGGTGGGCGGAGGAATGGTTGATGGAATTTAATACAGAGAAGTGTGAGGAGGTGTTGCATTTTGGGACGTCCAACAAGGGCAGGACCTACACAGTAAATGGTAGGCCTCTGGGTAGTGTTGTAGAGCAGAGGGATCTAGGAGTACAGGTGCATGGTTCCTTGAAGGTCGAGTCACAGGTAGATAAGGTGGTCAAAAAGGCTTTTGACACAGTGGCCTTCACCAGTCAGAGTACTTTGATTGTAGAAGTTGGCAGGTCATGTTGCAGTTGTATAAGACGTTGGTGAGGCCGCATTTAGAATATTGTGTTCAGTTCTGGGCACCATGTTATGGGAAAGATATTGTCAAGTTTGAAAGGGTTCAGAAAAGATATACGAAGATGTTGCCAGGACTAGAGGGTGTGAGCTACAGGGAGAGGTTGAGTAGGCTGGGTCTCTATTCCCTGGAGCGCAGGAGGATGAGGGGAGATCTTACAGAGGTTTATAAGATCATGAGAGGAATAGATCGGGTAGATGCCCAGAGTAGGGGAATCGAGGACCAGAGGACAGAGGTTCAAGGTGAAGGGGATAAGATTTAATAGGAATCCAAAGAGTAACTTTTTCACACAAAGGGTGCTGGGTGTATGGAACAAACTGCCAAAGGAGGTAGTTGAGGCTGGGACTATCCCATCGTTTAAGAAACAGTTGGACAGGTAAATGGACAGGACAGATTTGGAGGGATATGGACCAAGCGCAGGCAGTGGGACTAGTGTAGCTGGGACATTGTTGGCCGGTGTGGGCGAGTTGGGCCGAAAGGCCCGTTTCCACACTGTATCACTCTATGACTAGCACTATCCTACACACTAGGGACAATTTATGATTTTTACTGAAGATAATTAACCTACAAACCTGCATGTCTGGAGTGTAGGAGGAAACCAGAGCACCCGGGAAAAACCCACAGTCACAGGGAGAATATATAAACTACGTACAGACAGCACCCGTAGTCGGGATCGAACCCAGATCTCTGGCGCTACAAGGCCGCAACTCTACCGCTGCACCACTGCCCTGTCCACTCTGCGACTCCCCGGCCTGTGGATTTGCATTCCCCACCTCCCCACCAGTGGTCCGCATAGCGAGGGCTTACTGTATCGTCTTAGGCACAAATACGTCTTAGGCATATATTTTTGATTAAAAAATCTCAGAACACCTAAAAAATTGCCAAACTGCATATAGGTAATGGAGTTTTAGCAGTTTTAACTGCAAAGCAGTTCTGGAAAATAGAGTTTATCAATCGAAAATAAAGCAACGTATTAGCAGTTCTGTAAAATAGAGAGAACACAATGTAAAATAGTCCTTATCAAATGGATGGCATTGTAAAACTGGAAGCTGCTCATCAAAGGGAAAGAGTTGAATGCAGAGCTTCAGTTTCAAAAACCCGAGGATCAAATCAATTAAAATAAGATGCATCTATTGGAGGACACCAGACAGGGAAGTTGGAGAAACAGCGGATACATTTGCCATTTAAAATGGTACAAGAAAGACAAGTTGAGACAAATACACCCTCCAGCTCTCAATCATCAAAGGCAATCCTTCACTTTCCTCTCTCTCGAATTAATCAAACCCCACTTCAATCATTTGCACTGTTTAATTCAGATAAACCCGGAGCGATAAAGGGTTACCAGCGAATAACACCGTGCATTTCTGTAGATTGCTGAATTGATTTATTAAGATATAAATCGACATTAATAATCTTCATTGATATTTGCAGCAATACCAACTGATGATTTACGCTCTCCAGCTTCAGTAATGGGCTGCACAAGAAAGTTAACAGTTGTCCTTGGCATTAAAATAGCACCAATCAAAATGATTAATTTACAGCAACTGACTCTAATGTTTGTATATTCACTGATGGAAAATATGCTGTGCCTTTTTATGATTGACAATTTAGTATGACTAAAACACAACATTTCTATATGAAAAGCCAGCGCCTTCTGCAACAGTTAAAAGTTAAAGTATCATTCTATTCACTCTCAGTAATCCTCAATGTCTGCAACTCAAGTCCAGTGATTGTGTCAGAAGGTACTGCAGATGCTGGTTGACACCGAAGATAGACACAAAATGCTGGAGTAACTAAGCGGAACAGGCAGCATCTCTGGATAGAAGGAATGGGTGACGTTTCGGGTTGGAAGAAGGGTCTTAACCCGATACGTTACTGAGTTATTCCAGCATTTTGTGTTTATCTTCAAGTCTAGTGATTGTTGTTTATTTGACTGTTATAGGACAGAAATCCAGGGTTACCTACTCTACTCTTTTAGTTTAGTTTTAGTTCAGAAATACAGCGCGAAAACAGGCCCTTCGGCCCACCAAGTCCGTGCCGACCAGCGATCCCCGCACACTAACATTAGCCTACACACACACTGGGGACAATTTTACATTTACACTAAGTCAATTAACCTACAAACCTGTACATTTTTGGAGTGTGGGAGGAACCCAGAGATCCCGGAGAAAACCCACGCAGGTCACGGGGAGAACATACAATCTCCATACAGACAGCACCCGTAGTTAGGATCGAACCTGGATCTGTGGCACTATGAGGCAGCAACTCTACCACTGCGCGACCTGAGAGAACATTGAAAATCCAGTCGCAATAATCCTCTGATATTCAGGATAGCTTAGAATGGTCGCTATTAGAATTTAATCTTAACTAACTTTAGTGCATTAATCTAAAGCAAAGTAACTTTAATGCCTTGAACAAGATGTATGAGAGATCTATAAAGATATACTGAGGAACATCAAGTTTAAGAATAAGGGGTAAGCCATTTAGAACTGAGATGAGGAAAAACGTTTTCAGTCTGAGAGTTGTAAATCTGTGGAATTCTCTGCCTCAGAAGGCAGTGGAGGCCAATTCTCTGAATGCATTCAAGAGAGAGCTAGATAGAGCTCTTAAGGATAGCAGGGTCAGGGGTTATGGGGCGAAGGCAGGAATGGGGTACTGATTGAGAATGATCAGCCATGATCACATTGAATGGTGGTGCTGGCTCAAAGGACCGAATGGCCTACTCCTATTGTCTATAAAACCATAGTTGTTCAAATGGGAAAAGATTCTTGAGGGATGTCCACATAATTTAAGAGTGATTGCCACGCTAAACATTACTACAGAGAACTGGTATCCTAAAATAAAACTAAATCGTTACGGTATAAAATATTTTGCAGGCTTAAAAATATACATTTTGTAGTTTACAAATATGATTGATTCTAAATCTTTCTGCAAATAGTCTGAGTTCACTGGACTTGAGTCATAGAACTGCAAAATAACAAATATCATTTCTTTATTTAATTAAAACCTACCTTTATGTTACTATCTCCATCACTGGCATTAAAGATTTTTGAAAGTGATTAAAATGTATTCATTTTGTCCAGGTTTCTTGAAATATTTATTCCAACATAAAATACCCTTAAAATAGGTCTCAGCAGACTGCATAACCCATGTGGCTTTGAAGCAGATAACCATCCCAATGTGCGGCCTTGAAGAACAATTGAATTTTCAAGGTCAAAATCTGAAGCAAAACTTCCAAGAGTGCTCTGACAGGGAGCACACAGGTCTACAAAGAGAGTCTCTTAAGTAAACATGATTTATGTATTGCTACCACGTTTTGTTTAGTTAGACATGTTGAATGGATGCGCACCACAGAACAGTCTGAAATAAGAACTGCAATTTTGGAACAACAATAAGATGTATAGCTACATCTTTTAGATTCTACCAGGGTTTGTGCCCTTGGTGAATCCTGGGCATAATACAATTACTTTCAGCATTCCTTCTGATCCTTGCGAGATAAATACAACTGCAGAATCTGGATGTATCTGCACGCAAACACCGAGTGAAAGCGGAACCAGGCTCATTTTCTACACCTCCATGGCCAAATATCCTGGTACAGGTACATCATCGATTTTCCGGCATCCTTTATCCATTTTACCAGACCAACAGAGGTTTAGTTCAGTTTAGAGATACAGCATGGAAACAGGCCCTAATGGCCAGCCGAGTCCGTGCCGACCTGCGATCCCCGCACGCTTAAACTATCCTGCACACACTATGGACCATTCACAATTTCACCAAAGCCGATTAAACTACAAACCTGTACGTCTTTGGAGTGTGGTAGGAAACAGGAGCGCTCGGAGAAAACTCACGCAGGTCACGGGGAGAACGTGCAGACTCCGTACAGCCAGCACCCGCAGTCAGGGTCAAACCCGGGTCTCTGGTACTGTAAGGCAGCAACTCTATCATTGCGCCACCATGCCACCTAATAATAATTCAACAATACACCTCTAACCCACCAATTATACACCTCCCATGTCTCTACAGCACCTACCTCTTTGGTGACCCTCAGACTATACTAGATCGGACTATGCTGTCTTTACCTTGCACTAAACGTTATTCCCTTATCATGCACTAAACGTTATTCCCTTATCATGTATCTGTACACTGTGAATGGCTCTATTGTAATCATGTATTGTCTTTCTGCTGACTGGTTAGCACACAACAAACGCTTTTCACCGTATCTTATACTGTACTGTATACGTGACAATAAACGAATCTGAAACTGAATGGACTGTTAGAAACTTAAATGAAGAATTAACAATTAACAAAGAAATAAACAATTAACTCTTTCAGGACGGAGGCATGCGTCTCAAAAGAGCCTCATGATTTTGTCCAGATTAAAGGAGGCAGTTGCTGGAAAATCAGTGGTGGACCTGTACTCATTGACTCATATGTAACAATGACATTTGAGGAAAACCTGCATCATGTTATCCAAATTCATGTTATCCAAATACTGGCGTATTGCACATAAAACAGAAATCCCTGAATGTGAGCAAGCTCATTGACTGCATTACTGAAAGAACTGTCAGTTAATGTAAAGGGTAGTTATAATATTTTAATAATTCCAACTTACACTAATAGCAAACATACACACACTCTATTGATTTTATTTGGTTGGATAGAAAATAAAAGTATGCTTGTTCATTAAATAAATTCTAGCTGCCTCATTTTATATATTTTCATTTCAAAGTATCTACATTAAGTTATAAATAATTGCAGCCCAAATGCAAGGCGCTGTTCAGCAGTTTGTGTTTATAATCTATATGTTCTTCCACTATTAGCTTAAACTATAATCAATTACAGATTAGGGTTTCATTGCTATTGCATGTGATCTGTTTCATGAAAAACTATCCGAACCACCATTACATTTAGTCTGACTACTACTTTAGAAAATTAGCTAACAATAAAAGGTTGGAGCAGGATATGCTATTGGGCATGTTCCATCATTCAACGTGATCATGAATGATAATCCACTGCAGTCACCTGTTCCTGCCTTCTCCCCCATTCCTCTCGATCACTTTTGCACGTTGAAAAATATTCATCAATTGTAGAGTCATAAAGTCTTACAGCATGTAAACGGCCCCTCGGCCCAACTTGCCCATGCAGACCAACATTCCCCATCTGCCAGCATTTGGCCCATATCCCTCTAAACCTGTTCTATCTATGTACCTATTTAAATGTTTCTTAAACATTGTAATAGTACCTGCCTCAACTACCTCCTCCGGCAGCTCATTCCATACACCTAGCTCCCTTTGTGTGAAAAGTTACCCCTCAAGTTCCTATTAAATCTTTCCCCCCTCTCACCTTAAACCTCTGTCCTCTGGTTCTTGATTCCCCTACTCTGGGCAAGATACTCTGTGCATCTACGTAAACTATTCCTCTCATGATTTTGTGCCCTCATCCCCCTGCGCTCTAAGGAATAAAGTTCTATCCCACTCAACCTCCCCCTATAGCTCAAGTCCTCGAGCTCTGGCAACATCCTTGTAAATCTTCTCTGCACCTTTTCCAGCATTTACAACATCTTTCCTATAACAGGGTGCCGAAAAATGAATACAATATTCTAAATGCGGCCTCACTAACGTCTTATACAACTGCAACATGATCTCCCAACTTCTACATTCAATGCTCTGACAGAATATTTCTACTTGAACATATTCAATGATTTCTTTGGCAGTGAATTCCTCGTGTTCTAGTCACGTATTCATACAGCACAGTAACCAGCCCTTCAGCACAACTAATCCATTCCGAAGAAGATGACCCATCCAACCTAACCTCATTTGCCCACTCCTGGCCCATACCTCTCTGAACCTTGCCTGTCCATCTACCTATAAAAATACCTAGGAAATGTAGTTATTATGCCAGCCTCAACTACATCCTCTGGCAGCTCATACCCACCACCCCCACTGAGTGAAAAAGGTACCCCTTTTAAATCTTTCCCCTCTCATCAACCTATACTCTCTAGTTCTTCATTTCCCTACTCTCAGAAAAAGATTGTGCATTCATCGCTGATATTGATGACAAATAGCAATGGGCCCACCACCAATCCCTGAGGTTCACAAGTTCATAAGCCATAGGAGCAGAATTAGGCTATTCGGCCCATTGAGTCTACTCTGCCATTCAATCATAGCTGATCTATCTTTCCCTTTGACACCCTTACTAATTAAGAACCTGTCAATCTCTGTTTTTAAAATCCCCAATTACTTTAGGTTTAGATTTGGATTTAGAGATACAGCGCGGAAACAGGCCCTTCGGCCCACCAGGTCCGCGCTGCCCAGCGATCCCCGCACATTAACACTATCCTACACACACCAAGGACAATTTTTTTTACATTTGCCCAGCCAATTAACCTACATACCTGTACGTCTTTGGAGTGTGGGAGGAAACCGAAGATCTCGGAGAAAACCCACGCAGGTCACGGGGAGAACGTACAAACTCCGTACAGACGGCGCCCGTAGTCAGGATCGAACCTGAGTCTCCGGCGCTGTATTCGCTGTAAGGCAGCAACTCTACCGCTGCGCCACCGAGCCTTCAAACCTGTCTGTGGCAATGAATTCCACAGATTCACCACTGACTAAAGAAATCCCTCCTCATCTCCTTTCTAAAGGGTCGCCCTTTTATTCTGAGGTTGTGCCCTCTGGTCCTAGACTCTCCCACTAGTGCAAACATCCACTCCACATCTACTCTATCCAGACCTTTCACTATTCGGTAAGTTTCAATGAGTTTCCCCCCTCATCCTTGTAAACTCCAGCGAGTCCAAGCCCAGAGCCATCCCACGCTCATCATACCTTAACCCAATCATTCCTGGGATCATAACCTCCTCTGGACCCTATCCAACACCAGCGCACCCTTCCTCAGATATGGGACCCAAAACTGCTCACAATACTCGAAATGCAGTCTGCTAATGCCTTATAAAGCCCTGCTCTTATATACTTGGCATCTCAAAATAAATGCTAACATTGCATTTGCCTTCCTTACTACCAAGGTAAATCACTACTCACAGTACTCTAGTTTGAAAAACAACCTTCCAGCACCACCCATGAAGCCAATTTTGTTTCGAGGCAGCTAGCTCTCCCTGGATCCCATGCAATCTAACCTTCCAGAGCACCCAACGATGCAGAACCTTAGATTGAAACATTTTTCCGTTTGTTAGTTCTAAATGGTAGACCTCCTATCCGGAGGTAGTGATCTTTGGCTGTCAATAGAAACATCCTCTACTTATCTAGGTTGCCTAGTCTGTCCGTTTAATCCTCTTACAATCTCCATTATGTGAGATCCTCCTTCGTTCTTCTAGTGAATACTGGCCTATTCTAGCCAATGTCTCCTCCAGTAAAAGTCCTATCATCCTAGAAATTAGTCTGGCAAACTTTGGTTGCGCTCTTTTGACTTTAGAGATACCGCGCAGAAACAGGCCCATCGGCTCACCGTGTTCGAGCAGACCAGCGATCACCCGGTACATTAAGACTAGGGCGAAGCCAATTAAGCTACAAACCTGTACATTTTTGGAGCGTGGGACCAAACCGGAGCACTCAGAGAAAACCCACGTTGTCACATGGACAACTTACAAACTCCATACAGACAGCATCCGTAGTCAGGATCAAAACAGTTCGGCACTGTAGGCCAGCAACATTACCGCTGTGCCACTGTACCACTCTACGCTCTCGCAACGGCAAGGATATCCTTCGCGACTCATAGTCATACAGCATGGAAACAGGCCCTTCGGCCCAACTTGCCCATGCCGACCAACATGCCCCATTCCACACTGGTCCCACCTGCCTGCTCTCTGAGATAAGGAAACCAAAACTCCAGATGGGTTCTCGCCAAAGCCCAGGGTAGCTCCAGCAAGTTTAAAAACCCACGTCTAAATTTGTTCTGAAAAGTGCACACGTACACAAATATACACAGGTATAAAGTGAAGTTGGTGAAGAATAAGGTAGCTTACCTCTCTCCTCCTTGACGCCCAGCAGCTCTGCTTAATCTTCCACACCACAGCAGCCACCAACAATAAAGACAGAAAACAACTGCAAAACAATGTTTTAAAAAGAGAAGTCAGCTCTGTGAAATACATACAAATAAAACACGCTTCTACTTTGGGAAGCACACACAGCTTGCTACCATCGGGAACTAAAGATCTGCTTTATAGTCGCTAGATATCTAACAAAAGGCTGAGACCGTTTTTAAAACCAAGAGCTCCAAAGGATTGACACAAAATGCTGGAGTAACTCGGCTGGTCAGGCGGCATCTGTGGAGAAGAGGAATAGGTGACCTTTCGAGTCAGAACCCTTCTTTAGACTCCAAAGGATTGTTTAGATCATATTTTTGTACGAACATCTAACATTCCAGGAGTTCCTCAAGTGAATCCATCGCCCATTGACTCTTATTCCAATTTTAAAAGCAACATTAAATCCGAAGACATTGTAGAAAGTATTCATTAGAATGTTTTCGTTCACTTTATTGTCACGTGTACAGTGAAAAGCTTTTTTGTTGTGTACTATCCAGTCAGCGGAAAGACTATACATGATTACAATCAAGCCATCCACAGTGTACAGATACAGGATAAAGGAAATAATGTTTGGTGCATGATAAAGTCCAGAAAAGTCTGATTAAAGATACTCTGCGGGCATCCGATGAGGCCGATGGTAGGTCAGGCCTCTCTCTAATTGGTGATATGATGGTTCTGTTCAATGCATTTAATAAGTAGAAAGTTGAGATTTTAAGGTGAGGGGGGAAAGATTTAAGGTTAGGAGGGAAAGATTCAATACGAACCTAAGGGGTAAGTTTTTCTCACAAAGGGTGGTGGGCATATGAAACGAGCTGCCGGAGGAAGTAGTTGAGGCAGGTACTATCGCAATGTTTAAGTAACATTTAGACAAGTACATGGATAGGACAGATTTAGAGGGATACTAGACCAAGTGGACCCGTTGGGCCCAAACCTCTCCTGCATTGGTGCAGCACCCTGTTCTCCCCTCTCTCCTCAACCCCCCCCCCCCTCCCCTCTCCCTTCTCCCCCCCTCCCTTCCCCTCCTTTTAAACTTTAAAATGTGAATAACTTTAAAAATATAACACCGATTTCAATAAAACTACTTGCATTATCACTAAAGTGACAACGGTGAGTAAGGTGGGCCTAAAATTGTCGCGCTATCGTGTACCGTTTTGGCTGAAGTTCAGTCACAAACAAGATAACAAACGAGAATTTTAACATAGTGATGGGCCAAATACAGGCAGGTGGGACTAGTGTAAATGGGACATGTTAGTCGGTGTGGGTAAGCTGGGCCGAAGGGCCTGTTTCCATGATACATGACTATGACTCTATGAGATGCTCTGTTTAGACCCGTAACAAGGAGCTTTTTGATTTCCCAGAATTAGGTGCCCTGGAGGTGCTGATCCCAATTAGGTCCCAGTTCCAAAACTTGGTTCCCATGCAGACAAAACTGTGTTGCATTGTCAATTCGGCACAGATTGCGGTACACTTATCTGAACACGAAAACGTATAAAATCATTACACAATGAGTTAAAGTATCAACTAAACAGTGAATATTTCCAATCGGCACCAAAGGCAATTGCTATCAGCAGGATTCCAATACAAATGGGACTACTAGTTACGGTGAGGTGATTGCTGCTGAAATTTTCCACTGCACCCAAATTTTCCACGCACAGATCTCATCCCGCATAAAGGGCTCTAACGGCGTGCAAAAACAAAGATTAAGAACAGTTATATCAGAGCGTCTTTCCATGCTTTGCATTTCATCATGACCTAACCTAAATCACTGAATACGATCCTCAAAATACAAACATTGCCTGGTCGCACGGCGCTCGGCAACCACTATTTATTACTTAGCAACAGTGAACAGCAAAAGAGTAATCACACAGTGCTTTAGAAATGACCCCTAAATTCTATGACAAAAAGAAAATGCGCAATCTCCAAACAATTTGCAGCTAAAAGCTGGTAATTGGTTTCTGATAAAAGACCAGACAATTACTTTGGACTACATTTCTGCTTTTATTGCTTCATTTCATTCCTTATTTTTCACGAATCAACAGGCAGTATTGTGTAAACCAGGAGAGCACGTTAAACAGAGGGTGCTTGGAGCGGGCGGATTAACAGCAGAGGCTAAAGTGTCCTTATCCTCAATAATGACCGGTTACCCTGCAGTTTATTGCAGTTTTTAAGCATTTCATTGAAATTACACCACTTTTCACTTTGCTTTATATTGAAATTTTGATGATGTATTAATCGAGTGCAAATAGAATACAGAATAAAAGTGATTGCGTTATTTTCAGAAAATTCAATATAGCCCAGAAAATGTCCAGCATAATTTCCACTCCTTGTCCTTGGCAGTTTTCATTCATTTCATTCCTTTTTTTCCCCTTCACCACCATCACCTGTAGTGTCATTCAGACTCTCTTGATCTCCATGCACTGCAACTTCAAAGATGTTTGGTTCCTAATTTTCCATAGTGGGCAGCACAGTGGTGCAGTCGCTGTCTGACTGCGCCAGAACTTGAGTGCCTGAGCTGTAGGGAGAGGTTGGGCAGGCTGCGACTTTATTTCCTTGGGGCACAGAAGCTGAGGTGGTGATCTTATGGAGGTGTATAAGATCATGAGAGAAATAGATGGGGTGAATGCACACTCTTTTACCCAGTGCAGGGAAATCAAGAACAAGCGGAACATAGGTTTAAGGAGGGCAAGATTTACTAGGAACCTGCCGGGAAACTTTTTCATTCAGAGGATGGTGGCCATTTGGAATGAGTTACCAGAGGAGGTAGTTGAGGCAGATACTATAACAGCATTTAAAGGACACTTAGATAGGTACATGGGTAAGAAAGGTGCAGCCGCATATGGGTCAAACTCAGGCAAATGGGACACGCTTGGTCGGGGCATCTTTATTGGCATGGACGTTGGGTCGAAAGGCCTATTTGCGTGCTCTATGACTGGATGTACCATTTGTCGGGGCAAATGCATGGTCCATGGTTCATGTTTCAGCTGAAACCTATCATCAAGACTGGTGCAGGGTCTTGATGCAAAACATCGCCTCCACGGATGCTGCTTGACCTGCTGAGTTCCCCCAGCAGTTTGTTCTTTGCTTCAGTTTCCAGCATGCAGTCTCTTGCATCTCCAAGGACAAATCAATAACTTGATTCCCAGCAAACTGCACACTGCGGTGCACATGGGCAGCTATGAACGGAAAACAGTGTTCCTTTAAATACCACAGACTTGTACAAATGAAAGCTGTTTGTCACAGCTGACACCAGGCTTGTACAATAAGTCCCACTGCTTTCCTGCGCCTTCTGAAAAATGACAGCTCCATTAAAAGGAGGAAATCTTTTGATGTGACTGCCATACATACTGCACCTGAGAGGAAAGAAATCTCACATATCAGAAGGTACTTATTCTGTTTCTTGCCTTCTCAGAGAGCATATATATAAAGCAATCCAAAAAGGTCTACTTGTACATGGCACCTCCTTGTGGACGTTAGTCGTGCTGGATTACATTGGCAGCAGTAGCAGTGCCAGTACATTAGCCGACTTACAATCCAGACTCCTGGTCTAATGGTTCAGATGCAACACTGCAGCTGGGAGATCCAATTTCCATTAATTCACATCTGGTATAAAAGCAATAATGATCAGTAATAATGATCATCAAACTACCGGCCTGTGGTAAAACCCATATGGTTCAATGAAGAAGGAAATGTGCTGCCTTCATCTAGTATCGTTGAGATCTACCTCCAACCTACATCAAAGTCACGGCAAGGAAGCAGGCCCCTCGGCCCAACCTGTCCTTGCTAACCAAGATGCCCGTCCATGCCAGTCCCATACGACTGGAGAACTCGGGGCAGTCAATGGAAGTGAGAGTCTTAGTCTTGCAGCGTGGAAACAGGGCCTTCGGCCCAACTCACCCACACCGACCAACATGTGCCATCGCTTGAGTGTCTTGAGGGCAGTCAGTGTTACGGTCGAGGAGGTGCTGAAGGTTCTTAGGCATATGAAGGAACACAAATCTCCCGAGCCAGATCGGACATATCCGAGGACATTGTAGGAAGCTAGTCAGAGGAAATTGCTGGTCCTCCGGCTGAAATTTATGAGTCATCATTAAACACAGGAGAGGTGCTGGAAAAACGGAGGGTGGCAAATGTAGTGCCTCTATTTAATAAGGGCTGCAAGGAAAAGCCTCGGAACTACAGGCCTGTGAGTCCAACATCTGTGGTTGGAAGAGGTTGCGCAGGCTAGAACATTATTTATTGGAGGGAAGGAGGGTGAGGGGTGATCTTAGAGATGTTTTAGGGCTGATTAGGGATAGTCAGCATGGTTTTGTACGTGGGAGATCGTGTCTCACAAATCTGATTGAGTTTTTTGAAGGTGTGACCAAAACGATCGATAAGGGCAGAACTGTAGATGTTGTATATATGGACTTCAGCAAGGCATTTACAAGGTTCTACATGGTAGGCAGCTTTGGAAGGTTAGATCGCATGGGATCCAAGGAGAAATTGCTGACTGGATAGAAAATTGGCTCAATGGAAGGGTGACGGTGGAAGGTTGTTTTTCGGACTGGAGGCCTGTGACTAGTGGTGTGCCCTATGGTTATGGTGCTCGGCCCATTGCTGTTTGCTATCTATCTCAATGATTTAGATGAGAACATACCAGGCATGATTAGCAAGTTTGCAGCTGACACAAAAGTGGGTGGTATTGTAGACAGCGAAGATTGTAGTCAGCATGAAATTGCAGCAGAATCTTGATTTGTGGGGCAAGTGGGTTGAGGAATTGTTGAGGGAATTGCATAGAGAAATGCGAGTGGTTGTCTTTTATAAAGTCTAACCAGGGCAGGACCTACACGGGCCTTAATCAGTCAGTGTTTTGAGAACAGAAGTTGGGATGTCATGTTACTGTTGAACAAGACATTGATGACACCTCATTCAGAGTATTGTGTTCAGTGTTGGTCACTCTGTTATCGGAAAGATCTTGCTAAGCTGGGAAGGGTGCAGAGAAGATTTATGAGGATGTTGCCAGGACTCTAGGGCCTGAGCTATAGGAAGAGGTTGAGCAAGCTAGAACTTTATGCCTTGGAGCGAAGGAGGATGAGGGGTAATCCTACAGGGATGTATAAGATCATTGAAGCAATAGATAGGTAAAATGCACAGTCTTTTACTCAGAGTAGGGGAATCAAGAACCCGATAGCATAGGTTTAAGATGAGGGGTGAATGATTTAATAGGAACCTGAGGAGCATCTTTTTTACACAAAGGGCGGTAGGTATATGGAACGAGCTTCCGGAGGAGGTAGCTGAGGCAGATGCTATCACAATGTTTGAAAAAAAAATGTGGACAGGTACATAGATAGGATGGGTTTACAGAGATATGGACCAAACATAGGCAGGTGGGACTAGTGTAGATGGGACATCTTGGGCGATGTCCCATCTAGTGTGTGTGGGATAGCTTTAGTGTGCGGGGATCGCAGGTTGGTGCAAACTTGTTGGGCTGAAGGGCCTGTTTCCGCACTGTATCTCTAAACTAAACTAAACTTTCAATTCTTAGTCACCTGACAAGACAGAACAGAAGAGTTGAACTTTTGGCATCCTCATTTTCCAGACAGATTCCTTCAAAACCCACCTAACCACCCCCAAACTGCAGCAGCTTAAACACTTTCAAGTTATTATCTGCATCCGTCATCCTGTTTCACTGTTCTTCAAACGGCACATAACCTCGAGCAATCTTCAGCACATTAGTCGATCGTTTCTTACGCACATCACCACAAGATTACTGTGACCCGTAAATGCGTTCAGTTTGACATGAGGTTGCGAAGATGGGTGAATCATTTCACCATGCAGTTGTATGAATAGGTCACAGTAACTTCTTACTGAGAAATATTGTACATCATTGTCAACAAAAATGTTATCACTCTGCGTGGTGAATAGCTGCTTAAATCCAGCTGCACAGACAGTCGGCATAAGGTATACTCCATAATAGTCACTCATTGTTTAGTTAGCCCTTGTTGAAGCATCAGCACATAAGATTTCCAGTCTTTCATGTTATTAACGTGCATAAATAAGCAGAATCAACATATTATGTTGATATATATGTATATATATATATATATATACAGGAGACGAGGAGGAATTTCTTTAGTCAGTGGGTGGTGAATCTGTGGAATTCTTTGCCACGGACGGCTGTGCAGGTGAAGTCATTGGATATTTTAAAAACAGAGATTGATATATTCTTGATTAGTACAGGTGTCGGGGGTTATGGGGGGAAGGCAGGAGAATGGGGTTGAGAGGGAAAGATAGATCAGCCATGATTGAATGGCAGAGTAGACTTGATGGGCCGAATGGCCTAATTCAGCTCCTATAACCTATGAATTTAAATTTAAATGTGCTGCACTGATTATCACATAATTCCATTTGTGTGAGACACATACTGGGGCTCTAATTATGAGTAACACTGATTCATGGACAACACGGATTACGAAAAACATCTCTTCCCAAAACCTCTACTGTAAACTGTAATGCTGAAAAAGACACAAAGTGCAGGAGTAACGCAGCAGGTCAGGCAGCATCTCTGGAGAACATGGATAGGTGACGATTCAGGATGAGACCCTTCTTCAGACCCCAGCTGAAACGTCACTTATCCATGTTCTCCAGAGATGTTGCCTAACCTGCTGATGTACTCCAACACTTTGAGTTCCTTTGTGTTTTAACCAGCATCTGCAGTTCCTTGTGTCTATAAAGCTCAAACTTAGGCTTTTCAAACTGGCAGAGTGGGGACGGGTAGGACTGTTGGGAAAAGGTGAGAGAATGCAAACCGTCCCTCCGGCAAACATGCCCCATCTACACTAGTCCCACCTGACTGCGTTTGGCCCATATCCCTCCACACCTATCCTATCCATGTTCCTGTCTAAATGTTTCTTAAACGTTGCGATAATACCTGCCCCAACTACCTCCTCCGGCAGCTCGTTCCATACACTTTGTGTAAAAAAAAGTTACTCCTCAGGTTCTTGTTAAATCTTTCCCCCCTCATCTTAAACCTATGTCCTCTGGTTCTCAATTCCCCTACTCTGGGCAAGAACTCTGTATTTACCTATCTATTCCTCTCCTGATTTTGTACACCTTTATAAGATCACCCCACATCCTCCTGCGCTCCAAGCAAAAGGCTTCTTGCTTGCTCAACCTCATCCAATACTTGGGACCCTCAAGACCTGGCAACATCCGCGTAAATCTCTGCACCCTTTCTAGCTTGACTACATCTTTTCTATAATATGGTGCCCAAAACTCGGCACAATAAATGTGGCCTCACCGACGTTTTATATAACAGCAACATGATCTTTCTTCAACCAACATGAGCTTCTTTCCCGGAAAAGCAATTATAAAACCATTTTGCTTTGATTTAATAGTTTTTAATAAGTATGGAAAATTTGGAAAGTGGAGGCACAAAACACTCTATGAAGTGGGCGCATCGAAAAAAAATTACAAGCTTCTGAATCTGTCTGCAAATACCACAAGAAATAACAGAATGCAGGCTGCTATGATCAACTAGCCACAGTTTGACACTTCTGCTTTTAAATACAGGACAGTATAGGAGCAAAGAGGTCCTTCTACAGTTGTACAGGGCCCTGGTGAGACCGCACCTGGAGTACTGTGTGCAGTTTTGGTCTCCAAATTTGAGGAAGGATATTCTTGCTATGGAGGGCGTGCAGCGTAGGTTCACTATGTTAATTCCCGGAATGGCGGGACTGTCGTATGTTGAAAGGCTGGAGCGATTGGGCTTGTATACACTGGAATTTAGAAGGATGAGGGGGAATCTTATTGAAACATATAAGATAATTAGGGGATTGGACACATTAGAGGCAGGAAACATGTTCCCAATGTTGGGGGAGTCCAGAACAAGGGGCCACAGTTTAAGAATAAGGGGTAGGCCATTTAGAACGGAGATGAGGAAGAACTTTTTCAGTCAGAGAGGGGTGAAGGTGTGGAATTCTCTGCCTCAGAAGGCAGTGGAGGCCAGTTCGTTGGATGCTTTCAAGAGAGAGCTGGATAGAGCTCTTAAGGATAGCGGAGTGAGGGGGTATGGGGAGAAGGCAGGAACCGGGTACTGATTGAGAGTGATCAGCCATGATCGCATTGAATGGCGGTGCTGGCTCGAAGGGCTGAATGGCCTACTCCTGCACCTATTGTCTATTGTCTATTGTCTATTGTCTATTGACAATAACAGACTGAATCAGTCTGAAGAAGGATTTTGCCCCGAAACTTCACCTATCCATGTTCTCCAGAGATGTGGCCTGACCCGCTGAGTTGTTGCAGCACCTTCGTGTAAATCTGCATCTGCAGTTCCTTTTTCCACAATGACAATGGTCTGAAGAAGGGTCTCGACCTGAAACTTCACCCATTCCTTCTCTCCATAGATGCTGCCTGTCCCGCTGAGTTACTCCAGCATTTTATGTCCATCTTCGGTTTAAACCAGCATCTGCAGTTCCTTCCTACATGATGGCAATGGTATTGTCCCACCCTAAGGTATTGCACTTTGAGGTGCGGCTTAATATAGAAGACGGCCACTGTTACTGCATCTATAATTATGTGACAGTTACCTCAAATAAAAACGCAGTAGCATTCACAGGCGTAACTGGCATTCACTGATGCGATTGTGCAATGGAAAGGTACAAAAGACTTTGGGCATTATTTTTGTCTTTGCACTACTATTGGTTCTTTATTTGTTTAATATACAGATGCTCCTCGACCTATGATGGGGTTACGTTCCGATAAACCCATCTTAAATCGAAAATATCATAAGTCGAAAATGCATTTAATACACCTAGCCTACCGAATATCATGGCCACCTAACCTACCGAACATCATCGCCACCTAACCTACCGAACATCATCGCCACCTAACCTACCCAACATCATAGCCACCTAACCTACCGAACATCATAGCCACCTAACCTACCGAATATCATGGCCACCTAACCTACCGAACATCATAGCCACCTAGCCTACCAAACATCATAGCCACCTAACGTACCGAGCATCATAGATAGCCACCTAACGTACCGAACATCATAGCCATCTAACCTACCGAACATCATAGCCACCTAACCTACCCAACATCATAGCCACCTAACCTACCCAACATCATAGCCACCTAACCTACCCAACATCATAGCCACCTAACCTACCCAACATCATAGCCACCTAATCTACGAACATCATAGCCACCTAACCATTCAAACATCATAGCCATCTAACCTACCGAACATCATAGCCATCTAACCTACCAAACATCATAGCCACCTAACCTACTGAACATCATAGCCACCTAACCTACCCAACACCATAGCCATCTAACCTACCCAACATAATAGCCATCTAACCTACCCAACATCATAGCCTAGCTCGGGAAAAGATAAAAATTCAAAATTCAAAGTACGGTTTCTACTGAATGTGTATCGCCTCTGCACCATCGTAAAGTCAGAATATCGTAAGTCGCAGCATCGTAAGTCGTACCGATACCAAAATGGTTTCCTTTCTCTGTTCGTTTACATATTTACTTATTTATCTATTTATTCATTTCCCTATGTTCTCTAAATCTCTGTAAAGCGTCTTTGAGTATATGAAAAGCGCTATATAAATAAAATGCATTATTATTATTATTATTATTGCTGTCAATATTTACATACTGAACTTTCTTTGGTTGTTCGTTATGGGTTATACAGAGAACTATGTTTACATATCGGTTATGCTACTGCTAGTAAGAATTTCATTGTTCCGTTTCGGGACATATGACAATAAAACTCTCTTGACTTGACACTTGATATATGCGGTAACATAGCTATTCATCCAACAATTTCACTATGTCGTTAGTGACGGTTTGGAAACTCCCAAGTTATCAGACGAGTCCTTACA
Organism: Rhinoraja longicauda; assembly: GCF_053455715.1. Lineage (NCBI taxonomy): Eukaryota > Metazoa > Chordata > Chondrichthyes > Rajiformes > Arhynchobatidae > Rhinoraja > Rhinoraja longicauda. The sequence continues at coordinate 9,351,320 of NC_135953.1, read as the reverse complement.
TTGTTGTTGTAAGGGCAGATATTTATCCGGCTTTATCAGGTTCTACAGCAGAAAATCTGTTTGTAAACAGATACTGGTTTTTAGAAAAATTAGCACCACATTCTTTTTTTAAAAACAAACCGGTATACTAACCTGAAAAAGGTGACAAAGAACTGTACAAGGTCCATAAAGTTGCTATGTTGAGAAAAGGCAATCTAGGGAAAAAAAGGGGGCATGCATTATATTTAAAACACAGCTAAAATATTCATTTAATTTGTAAGAACTATAAAGATACCGGACTATTCAGCGCGGAAACAGGCTCTCTCGAGTCCACATTGACCACTAAACATCATTTATATTCATCTGTCACTAAAACCCTCTTTTTCTATTCTCCCCACATTTTCATCAACCCCTCCCCGATTCTACCACTCACTGGGGACAATTTATAATGTCTAATTAACGTACCCGCTTGTGTGTCGTTGCAATGTGGGAAGACACGGGAGCATCCAGGGGAAACCCACACCGTCACAGGGAGAATGTCCAAACTCCACGCACACAGCGACCGAGGTCAAGTTTGAACCCAGTATCTGGAGCGCTCAAGACAGTCACCCAGCTCAAGATTGAACCCAGTATCCGGAGAGCGCTCAGTGACTGTGCTCAGGATTGAACCCACTATCCAGACCGCTCAGTCAGTGACTGAGGCGAGGATTGAACCCAGTTTCTGGAGCTGCGAGAAAACGGCTTTACCAGCTGCGCCACATCACGTTCCACGATATTGAACATGATAAAGTCATTAAATAAATTAGGTAGATAATAGTATTCAGTGTACTTCAGGAGAGCAAAAGCAGACACTACTATAACGTAATTAGTCTTCATGCATGATTAGGGCAGTTTTACTTATATTATTCTCTGAGCTGAGATAGAAGGGGACCGGGGCAGAGCATGTTCAATGGACCTGCATTATATGAATTCAATATTCAACAGGTCAAGCAAAGAAAATATACCAGAGTATAGTTTACAGCATTGTAATAATGCAGCTCCAGAGAAAAAGTCTGATATCCACGATGAGGTAGGCTGGATATTGGGACTATATCCTAACCTATTGGAAAACTGTTCAGAAGCCTGATAACAGAAGGGAAGAAGTTGTTCCTGAGTCTGGTGTAAGAAAATAACTGCAGATGCTGGTACAAATCGAAGGTATTTATTCACAAAATGCTGGAGTAACTCAGCAGGTCAGGCAGCATCTCAGTTTCGGGTCGAGACCCTTCTTCAGACTGATGTCAGGGGGTGGGACAAAGGAAGGATATAGGTGGAGACAGGAAGATAGAGGGAGATCTGGGAAGGGGGAGGGGAAGAGAGGGACAGATACCCGAGTCTGGTGATACGTGCTCTCAAGCTTCTACACCTTGTGCCAGAGGAGAGCAGGGGAAAGAGTGAATGGCCTGCGAGAAAAAGGAACTTGATTATGTCGGCTGCTTTCCCAAGGCAGTGTAGATGGAGTCAATGGGGAGGGGGGGGGGGGGGGGAGGTCTAGCCTGTTCTTGGGCATTCCGAAGTTGTGACTTTTGGTGGCAAGAACAGGAAAGCAGATTATTACCTGAATGGTGGCCGATTAGGAGAAGGGGAGATGCAACGAGACCTGGGTGTCGTGGTGCACCAGTCATTGGAAGTAGGCATGCAGGTGCAGCAGGCAGTGAAGAAAGCGAATGGTATGTTGGCATTCATAGCGAGGGGATTTGAGTATAGGAGCAGGGAGGTTCTGCTGCAGTTGTACAGGGCATTGGTGAGACCACACCTGGAGTATTGCGTACTGTTTTGGTCTCCTAATCTGAGGAAAGACATTCTTGCCATAGAGGGAGTTCAGAGAAGGTTCACCAGATTTATTCCTGGGATGGCAGGACTTTCATGTGAAGAAAGACTGGATAGACTCGGCTTGTACTCGCTGGAATTTAGAAGATTGAGGAGGGATCTTATAAAAACTTACAAAATTCTTAAGGGGTTGGACAGGCTAGATGCAGGAAGATTGTTCCCGATGTTGGGGAAGTCCAGAACAAGGGGTCACAGTTTAAGGATAAGGAGGAAGTCTTTTAGGACCGAGATGAGAAAGTTTTTTTTCACACAGAGAGTGGTGAATCTGTGGAATTCTCTGCCACAGAAGGTAGTTGAGGCCAGTTCATTGGCTATATTTAAGAGGGAGTTAGATGTGGCCCTTGTGGCTAAAGGGATCAGGGAGTATGGAGAGAAGGCAGGTACGGGATACTGAGTTGGATGATCAGCCATGATCATATTGAATGGCGGTGCAGGCTCGAAGGGCCAAATGGCCTACTCCTGCACCTATTTTCTATGTTTCTATGTTTTAACTTGCCTCATCCAGAGTCAAGTAAAAAAAAAAATCTGGAGCATGTACAATTATATATTTTTTAATTGCCATCGACAGGGGTTAAGATGTTGATCACGAACCATCAACGAGCAGTTCAGTCACATCCAATGTGTAATTTGGGCCACTATCTAATTAAAAGGATTGCACAATGAATGTGGAGAAGGCATGTCTGAACTGTATTTGCTGTGATATTGATATTATGCGTAAAGTATACTTGGTTCAGTTTAGAGATACAGCATGGAAAGAGGCCCTTCGACCCACAAAGTCCACGTCGACCATCGATCACCTGTTCACACTAGTTCTGTTATCCCACTTTCTCATTCCTACACATTAGAGATAATTTATAGCAGCTAATTAACCTACAAACCACACGTTTTGGGCGATACGGTGGCATAGCAGCAGAGTTTCTGCCGTACAGCGCCAGAGACCCAGGTTCGATCCTGACCTCGGGTGGTGCCTGTATGGAGTTTGTACGTTCTCCCCGTGACCGCGTGGGTTTTGGCCGGATGCTCCGGTTTCCTCCGAAACTTCAAAGGCGCATGGGTTTGTAGGTTAATTGGCATCGGTAAAAACTGTAAATTGTCCCTAGTGTGTATCACATTATTGCCATGTGTACCGAGGTACAGTGCACGGGGTGATCGCTAGTCGGCGCGGACTTGGTGGGTCGAAGGGCCTGTTTCGGTACTGTATGTCTAAAGTATCTGAAGCACTAAAATAAAGTCTTAGGGATGTGGGAGGAAAGCGGAGCACCCGGAGGAAACCCATGTGGTCACAGGGAGAACGTGCAAACTCCACACAGACAGCATCTGAGGACAGGATCGAACCAGGGTCTCTGGCGCTGTGAGGAAGCTGCTCTACCAACTGCGCCACCCTACATTTGGGGTGAAAAATATTATCCTGCTATCAAATTTTTGTTGAATGGATTTAAAATTTTAATGCAAAAAATTATTTCCAGCTTCAAAAATGGATCAGTTCCCTTGAAACCATTCATTGACCTTTTAACATATTTATGTAGAGTCTTTGCTTATGTCATATATCATGCAAAATAATGAGATTGTGACAGATTAATCTCCTGGGGTTTTAAGAGACTTCCATTTGAACTTTCTAAGGGGCCATTCTACCTAATTGCAACCGATCCAGACCTGCCAAGACACCTAGTCTTTAATCACACTGCACTGCCTCTCCTCCTAAAAATACCTCTTTGCTCAAACAGGTAGAATGATTCTTCTTTGGAGCAAACAAATTAAAATGTTATCGTTTACGGTTGTTGCTGATTAGATGCACAAAGACGTACAATTATCAGGGAAATTTAAATCACATTATTCCAGTTGAAGAAGCCGTTTCGGAACACAAAGACATCCAAGATCCGGCAATTAAAAGATAAAAGAAAAACGATTTTCTAATTATCCTGAATGGAACAAATCGGGACCATCCTGGAGATTGAGGGCTCCTTGGATAAAGCGCAGAGCGAGGTGGTCATGCCTATGTCCAGAAGGAGAGGTGACCGTGGGGAAGGGAAATAAACAGGGAGTGCAGGTGACTCCTGTGGCTACCCCCCCTTCAAAACTGTTCAGTTCAGTTTAGTTTATTGCCACGTGTACCGAGGTACAGTGCAAAGCTTTTGTTGTGTGCTAACCAGTCAGCAGAAAGACAGTACATAATTACAATCGAGCCATTTACATGATCAGTGCAAGGTAAAGTCAGCAAATTCCGATCGAGGATAGTCCAAGGGTCACCAATGAGGTGGATAGTGGTTCAGGACTACTCTCTAGTTGGCGACAGGATGAATCAGTTGCCTGATAACAGCTGGGAAGCAACTGTCCCTGCAGGTGTATGTTTTCACACTTTAGGATAGTGTCAGGGTGGGGGGAGCGGGGAAAGGGATGAATTAACATGTTTCAGTATATCACTGTTCTCGTCTCTGAATTCACAACCTACCATGACCTTCTTAATTGCAAATACAGACAAGTGGTAAATGTTTAAGACTTCACCCATTTCACACAGATGGCCACATTGATCTTTAAGGAGGCCTAGTCTCTTCCTAGTTACACTTTTGCTCCTAATATGAATTGAGAATTATTGAAAATTCTCCTTTAACTTAACTCTCAATCATTTTTCCTCTAATGTCTACGGTATCACAATCTTATACGGTCATAAGGAATAGGAGTGGAATTAGGCCATTCGGCCCATCAAGTCTACTCTGCCATTCAATTATGGCTGATCTATCGCTCCCTCCTAACCCCATTCTCCTGACTTCTCCCCATAACCACTGACACCATGCTAATTAAGAATCTATCTATCTCTGCCTTAAAAATATCCACTGACGGCCTCCACAGCCTTCTGTGGCAAAGAATTCCACAGATTCACCATCGTCTGACTAAATAAATTTCTCTTCATTTCCTTCCCAAAAGAACATCCTTTAATTCTGAGGCTATGACCTCCGGTCCAAGACTCTCCCACTGGTGGAAACATCCTCTCGACATCCACTCTATCCAAGCCTTTCACTATTCTGTATGTTTCAATGAGGTCCCCCCTTATTCTTCTTAACTCCAGCGAGTACAGGCCCAATGCCGATAAACGCTCATCGTAGGTTAACCTACTCATTCCTGGGATCATTCTCGTAAACCGCCTCTGGACCCTCTCCAGAACCAGCAAATCCATCCTCAGATACGGTGCCCATCCAGGCTCTGAGTTCATCTGCCTGACACGCCAGGGTATGGTGCACATGCAGAAGTTGGTGAGAGGTGTTGGGGACATGTCAAACCTCCTGAGGTTTCTGAGGCAGGAGAGGTGTTGGTGTGCTTTTTTGGTCACAACTTCATTGTAGCTCGTCAAGGACAAATTGCTGGTGATATCTATTCCAAGGAACTTGCTGATATGAATGATAAAAACCTATAGGTAAAGGAGATGATACATTTTTTTAAATTTAGACAGTAAAAACCAACCTGTATTTTTATAGGCCAGGTGAAGTTGTTTACGTACACAAAGAAAGTTATGTTAGGGTTGTTACGAAAATCGAACTTCTCATTGGAGAAGCTATCCTTGTATTCTTTGATGTTGGTCTTTGAAATGATCGGCATTTCTTCTCCTGGTGGTGTCCCTGCTGAGAGAGGAAAAAAATCCAAGTCTAAGTAGCTGTTTGATAAAAAGTTATAATGCATCTGAAAAGAGAGGAAACAGACCAGGCGAAAGCTCACATGAAGGTAGAAGTGTTCACGTGTGAGACTCGAGACAAAAATGAGCAAAAAAGTCAAGATTTTGTCATTTCTGGGGCAAAGTGTTAACACCACACTGGCAGGTCATTCCATTCACATTTTATAGACAATAAACAATAGTAGGCCATTCGGCCCTTTGAGCCAGCACCACCATTCAATGTGATCATGGCTGATCATTCACAATCAGTACTCCGTTCCTGCCCTCTCCCCATACCCCCTGACTCCGCTATCATTAAGAGCTCCATCTAGCTCTCTCTTGAAAGCATCCAGAGAATTGGCCCCCACGGCCTTCTGAGGCAGAGAATTCCACAGATTTACAACTTTCTGAATGAAAAAGTTTTTCCTCGTCTCCGTTCTAAATGGCCTACCCCTTATTCGTAAACTGTGGCCCCCGGTTCTGGACTCCCCCAACATTGGGAACATGTTTCCTGCCTCTAGCGTGTCCAATCCCTTAACAATGTTATATGTTTCAATAAGAACCCCTCTCATCCTTCTAAATTCCAGTGTATACAAGCCTAGTCGCTCCAGTCTTTCAACATACAACAGTCCCGCCATTCCGGGAATTAACCTAGTGAACCTACGCTGCACTCCCTCAATAGCAAGAATATCCTTCCTCAAATTTGGAGACCAAAACTGCACACAGTACTCCAGGTGCGATCTCACTAGGGCCCTCTACAACTGTAGAAGGACCTCTTTGCTCCTATACTCAACTCCTCTTGTCATAAAGGCCAACATGCCATTTGCTTTCTTCACTGCCTGCTGTTCCTGCATGCTAACTTTAAGTGTTAACTTATATTTGTTTTATTTAAGTTTCTGGCTCTCTGTGGTTCTTTAGCGACATGGGAGGGCTATCCTTCGCGGGCCAGGGGTATACTGTCATTTAATTATCACATGACCTCTGTTGGTCCAGAAAAACGGATAATTCAGAAAGGCTCTGGAACTGAGGGTGCCGGAGAATCGTTGTTCAACCTGTACTTGATTTTGCTCTGCAGCTGCTGATGGAAATAAGTTGTTTACCAAAAACGATGTATTTAAACCACAGAGCTTCCATTTTCTTGACCGCTGGCTCAATATCGTGTGTCATTATCTTATCTCTTTCCCAAAAGCATCCCACTTGCCAAATATCCTTTACCTGCAAACACCTGCGCCGATTCAACCGTTGCAAGTTCCTATCTAATGCCTTCAAAATTTGCCTTGCCCCAATTAAGGACTTTATTCTGTAGACCCGGCCTATCTTTCTCCATCTGCAGTAAAGTAGGAACTGCAGTGCTGGTTTACATTTTTTAAAAAGGCACAAAGAGCTGGAGTAACTCAGCTAGTCAACCAGCACTCCTGGAGAACATGGACAGGTGACATTTTGGGTCGGAACCTTTCTTCAACATGAAGACGGGTGCCCATCCAAAACATAATCTCTCCATTTCTCCAAGGATGCTGCCTGACTTGCTGAGTTACTCCAGCATTTTGTGCCTACCTTTTTCCATAACTATTTAAAAACTAATAGGAATTTGGTCACTGGTCCCAAAGTGTCCATCTGCCACACTTTGGATCCCATTTCTTGCAAGATGGGTGTGCCACCTTGTCTTATTGCTAACCCCAAGCAGAACATATCAATGCCCCATCACTTTGACGTTAATGATCTAAAAGATTGTTATTTTTACTCACTTACATCAGGCAGTAGCCAAAGAATGATATGGATATTCCATTACATTCACTCTCAGTTTCAGCGCGTGCAAAGACAACAAAACGTCAGCTCCACAATGCATTTGCTGCCACCATTAAACTCACCCAAGAAACTGCTTGACCACGTTATGTTCAGGTTGAAGTTTTTTGATGCATTGATAAACATATCCAGGTCTCGGTTTTGCTGCAATAGACAAGTACATACATTTTACATTTCCACAGAATATACAGTTAATTATAAAAAGTATTAACGTGAAGAGGTAAAGTGCTGAGATTTACAAAGTTGTGAGGTCACAGTTTAAAAATAAAATCAACACATTTCTGGAGTGTGCAGTGCAATGGCTTAGCTGCTGCTGGTAAATACCAGCTAGTTCATGACAGGCTAGTTAGTTTAGTTTATTGTCACGTATACCGAGGTGCAGTGAAAAGCTTTTGTCGCGTGCTAACCACTCAGTGGAAAGACAATACATGATTACAATCGAGCATCCACAGTGTACAGATACACAAAGGGAATAACGTGAATAACATTTATAGACAATAGGCAATAGGTGCAGGAGGAGGCCATTCGGCCCTTCGAGCCAGCACCGCCATTCAATGTGATCATGGCTGATGATTCTCAATCAGTACCCCGTTCCTGCCTTCTACCCATACCCCTGATTCCGCTATCCTTAAAAGCTCTATCTAGCTCTCTCTTGAATGCATTCAGAGAATTGGCCTCCACTGCCTTCTGAGGCAGAAAATTCCACAGATTTACAACTCTCTGACTGAAAAAGTTTTTCTTCATCTCCGTTCTAAATGGCCTACCGCCTTATTCTTAAACTGTGGCCCCTTCTTCTGGACTCCCCCAACATTGGGAACATGTTTCCTGCCTCTAACGTGTCCAACCCCTTAACAATCTTACACATTTCGATAAGATCCTCTCTCATCCTTCTAAATTCCAGTGTATACAAGCCTAGTCGCTCCAGTCTTTCAACATATGACAGTCCCGCCATTCCGGGAATTAACCTAGTAAACCTACGCTGCACTCCCTCAATAGCAAGAATGTCCTTCCTCAGATAATACTCTGCCTTCCTATTCTTACCACCAAAGTGGATTACCTTACACTTATCCACATTAAACTGCATCTGCCATTTACATTTAGTACAAGATAAAGACAGTATCTTCGCTATCCAAATATTGAAGTTCCAAACTTGACTGACAAGATTCCAAACTTCAGCGTGCAGCACGGTGGTGCTGTTAGTAGAGCGGCTGCCTCACAGCGCCAGAGACCCTGGATCCATCCTAACCTTGGGTGCTGTCTGTGTGGAGTTTGACAGTTCTCCATGTGACCGCATGGGTTTTCACCAGGTGCTCTGGTTTCCACCCACATCACAAAATTAAACATGCAGGTTTGTAGGTCAATTGGGTTCTGTAAATCGCTCCTCTGTGTAGGGAGTAGGTGCAAACCTGGGATAGGATCAGAGGCCAAAGCCTCAGAATAAAAGGACAAACCCTAGAAAGGAGACGAGGAGGAATTTCTTTAGTCACAGGGTGGTGAACCTAGGGAGCTCATTGCTACAGACGGCTGGAGAGGCCAAGTCAATGGATATTTTTAAGGTGATGATTGGCAGCTTCATGATTAATACGGGGGTCAGGGGTTATGTGGACAAGGCAGGAGAATGGGGTTGAGAGGGAAAGATAGATCAGCCACGATTGAATGGTGTAGACTCGATGGGCCGAATGATTTAGTGGGCCGAAGGACTATTTTCATGCTGCACTTAAGATAGACACCACTTGGACAATAAAAACACTTGCATCAGGCTGTTGTTTACAGACTACCGCTCGGCGTTCGATACCATCATCCCTCCAAGCTGGTTAGCAAGCTCACGGAACTGGGTCTCTGCGCATCCCTCTGCAATTGAATCCTCGACTTCCTCATCCACAGACCAGTCTGTTCGAATTGGCAGAAATACTTTTTCCTCATTAACAATCACTACGGCAGCACCTCAAGGCTGCGTGCTCAGCCCCCTGCTCTACTCACTCTATACTCATCACTGTGTAGCCGGACACAGTGCAAACTCCATCCTCAAGTTCACCGACAACAACACCGTTGTTGGACGAATTACAGATGGTGATGGGTCAGAGTATAGAGGTGAGATCGACCGGTTGACCAAATGGCACAACAACCTGGCTCTCAATATCAGTGAAACCAATGAACTAATTGTGGACTTTGGAAGAGGAAGGATGAGGACCCACAATCCTGTTTATATCAACGGGACGATGGCGGAGAGACCAAAAAACCTCAAATTCCTGGGCGTGCATATTTCCGAAGATTTCATATTTCGCCTCATATTTCACCTCATATTTCGCCTGGGCAGTTTGCAGCCCAGTGGTATGAACATCGACTTCTCCAACTTTAGATAGTTCCTCTGTCCCTCCCTTCCCCTCCTCCTTCCCAGATCTCCCTCTATCTTCCTGTCTCCACCTATATCCTTCCTTTGTCCCGCCCCCCTGACATCAGTCTGAAGAAGGGTCTCGACCCGAAACGTCACCCATTCCTTCTCTCCCGAGATGCTGCCTGACCTGCTGAGTTACTCCAGCATTTTGTGAATAAATATTTCCGAAGATTTTTTCTGGACCCAGCACACTGATGCAATTATAAATAAAGCACATCAACGCCCTACTTCCTGGGAAGATTACGGAGATTCGGTATGTCAGAAAGCATTCTCTTGAACGTCTACAGGTGTTCAGCAGGGAGCACATAGACTGGTTGCATCACGGCCTGGTTCGGCAACTTGAATGCCCGGGAGCGGAAAAGACTGCAAAAAGTGGTGAGCACCAGTCCATCACCGGCTCTGACCTCCCCACCATCGAAGGGATTTACCGGAGTCACTGCCTCAAAAAGGCAGCCAGCATCATCAGAGACCCACACCACCCTGGCCACACACACTCATTTCACCCCTGCCATCGGGAAGAAGGTACAGGAGCCTGAAAACTGTAACGTCCAGGTTCAGGAACTGCTTCTTCCCTAAGGCCGTCGGGCTATTAAACACTACAACCTCAAATAAGTTCTGATTAATAGACTCTTATTATTATTATTGCACTACCATTGTTTGTTTTTTGATTCATTGTACTATCTGGGACACATGACAATAGACACTCTTGAATCGTGACTCTTGAAAATGCTGGTTACTCAGAGGGACAGGCAGCATCTCTGGAGGGAAGGAATGAGTGACGTTTCGGGTCGAGACCCTTCTTCAGACTGATATCAAAGGAGAGGGAGATACAAAGATAAGGAAATATAAGGTGTGAAAACAGGACAAAGGTGATAGAGATCAGGGAAAATGTAGAATAGATCATTGTTAGCTGGGAGGTAACAACAAAGCAAACAGAGATAAAATGTAGTCGGAGACGGTCAGACTGGTCGGAGAAGCGGGAAGGGGAGGGATGGAGAGAGGTGGAAAGTATAGAAACATAGAAAATAGGTGCAGGAGTAGGCCATTCGGCCCCTCGAGCCTGCACTGCCATTCAATATGATCATGGCTGATCATCCAGCTCAGTAACCTGTACCTGCCTTCTCTCCATACCCCCTGATCCCTTTAGCCACAAGGGCCACATCTAACTCCCTCTTAAATATAACCAATGAACTGGCCTCAACTACCTTCTGTGGCAGAGAATTCCACAGACTCACCTCTCTGTGTGAAGAAATGTTTTCTCATCTCGGTCCTAAAAGACTTCCCCCTTATCCTTAAGCTGTGACCCCTGGTTCTGGACTCCCCCAACATCGGGAACAATCTTCCCGCATCTAGCCTCTCCAACCCCTTAAGAATTTTATATGTTTCTATAAGATCCCCCCTCAGTCTTCTAAATTCCAGCGAGTACAAGCCTAGTCTATCCAGTCTTTCTTCATATGAAAGTCCCGCCATCCCAGGGATCAATCAAGGGTTGCTTGAAGTTAGGGAAGTCAATGTCCATACCGCTGGGGTGCCTTTAAAGACGGTTAAGGGTCATTTCACTATGACTGCTGAAAAAGTCTAGCCAAGAATGGTAAGTTGTTGAAAGAAGGATGCAAATACACTCATTTGCTCTTCGACTTTCCTCTGCACCAAGTAACAGAGAGCACAAGATGTCAAGAGGCCAATAGCACAAGAGAGCACAAACAACAAGATGTCCTTTGCATCTCTGGGCTTATCTTTTGACTTGACCTGGCTTTGAAAAGCCTATGAATAAAATTAGGTAGGTTGGAACGTTGAAAATTCTATGCGGATATCCTTTAGTTGCAGTAGAGATAGGGTGGACATTTCCCATTTTTAAAACTTCACATTTTTAAGCAGTATCTTGTTGATAGCTGCAAACTCTCATTTCCATCCATGAAGTGGGACAAAGTTTAACAAGGCTTAAGTTTGGAGCTCGTCTTTACCCCCAAATATCTCCTGATGGAATGATCACTACACGTGTGGATGAAGCTATTCAACTTTAGAGGCCACAAAATTAGAGCTAAGCAAAATCCACTCTTCACTCAATTTCGATATGCTGATATTTTTCATCTGCTATCACTGAGCAGTAATCAAAAGAATTTTCTTATTGATATTTTTCCCTTTCCCTAATTCTTCCACATGGGACTTCCGTGCTGCTTTCTCTGAAATAAGGACAGGCTATTTAAGGTTCCTCTCAAAAAGGTTTATAAGGTGGCGAAGGTGGCAAACGGCATGCTTACCTTCATATGCCAGGGCATAGAATATAAGACTTAGGGTGCCGCATCAAACCTTTGCAAATCAGCCTTAAAAAACAGCTTGTGGCGGTGAAGAAACTTGAGTGGAAAAAATAATTTGATGCATATGGTCAAATTAATTATGGGGCAGGCAGGAGAATGGGGTTGAGAGGGAAAGATAGATCAGCCATGATTGAATGGCAGAGGAGACTCGATGGGCCAAATGGCCTAATTCTGCTCCTATGATTTATGAATAACTGATGCTTAGGGGTTATTAGCTGCAGGAAGAGAGGTTGGACAGACTTGGATTGTTTCCCCTGGAACTACTGAGGTTGCGGGGAGACCTGATAGAAGTATATAAAAGAGGCATAGATAGGATAGACGTTCTGAAACAACCCCAGCATGGAAAGATCAAACAGTAGAGGGCATAGCTTTAAGGTGAGAGGGGCAGAGTTTAAAAGAGTTGCGTGGGCAAGTTTCTTTTTACACTTATGCAGAAGGTGGTGAGTGCTTGGACATTGCTGCCGGTGGTGGTTGAGAGGTGGTTGTGGCTGATATAATAGTGGCATTTAAGAGACGTTTGGACAGGCATATAACAATTCAGGAAATGGAGGGATATGGATTATGTGCAGACAATCAGAGTTGGTTCTGGAGTCATGTGCGGCACAGACTTTGCAAGCTGAAGGGCCTGTTCTTGTACTATATATACTGTTTTAAGGGAAGGATGTGGTTGTGTTGGAGAGAGTGCCTCACTAAAATCCTCTTAAACACCATTATCTATTCCACCTCCTCCACCTTCCCGGGCAGCATGAAGTCCAGTTTCAGCTTAGTCACATTATAAATTGTCACGTGTACCGAGGTACAGTGAAAAGCTTTTGTTGCGTGCTATCCAGTCAGCAGAAAGACCATACATGATTACAATCGAGCCATTTATAATGTTCCGGGCATCCACCACTGTTTGTGTAAAAAGAAAACGTGCTTCACACGTTTTCTTTAAACTTTGCCCCTCTCACCTTCAATGTATGCCCTTCAGCCTTTGGCATTTCCACCTTGGTGAAAAGGACTTGACTGTCCACCTTCTCCATGCCTCTCGTAAATGTTTATACCTCTATCAGGTCGTAACTTGGGGCAGAGGAAAGTTGAAGAGCAAATGAGTGTATCTGTATCCTCCTTTCAACAACTTACCACTCATGGCTGGACTATTTCAGTGGTACATAGTGAAAGGTACAGTGCCAACCATCCTTCTTAAGTGCAGCATGGAAACAATCCCACCAAATCCACGCTGACCTTAATTGTAGTGCAAAGCTTCAGGGATTGTAACAGCCAGTCCTACTAATCAATATGTTATAGGTTCGTAAGTTTATAGGAGCGGAAATAGACCATTCGGCCCATCAAGTCGACACCATTCAATCATGGCTGATCTATCTTCCCCTTTAATCCCCTTTAAAGGGGTGGCACGGTGGCGCAGTGGTAGAGTTGCTGCCTTACAGCGAATGCAGCGCCGGAGACTCAGGGTTCGATCCTGACTACGGATGCCGTCTGTACGGAGTTTGTACGTTCTTCCTGTGACCTGCGTGGGTTTTCACCGAGATCTTTGGTTTCCTCCCATACTCCAAAGACGTACAGGTTTGTAGGTTAATTGACTGGGTAATATGTAAAAATTGTCCCTAGTGTGTGTAGGATAGTGTTAATGTGCGGGGATCGCTGGACGGCATGGACTCGGTGGGCCGAAGGGCCTGTTTCCGCGCTGTATCTCTAAATCTAAAAAAATCTAAAATCCCATTCTCCTGCCTCCTCCCCATAACCCCTGACACCCGTACTAATCAACCCGTACTGAGGTCTCCCCTCAGCCTCGAACATAAAGATCATAGTTTTAATAAAGCGACACCAAAGACCCAAACTGGGAATATGAAAGTTATAAAGATTCAACCTAGAGTAATCGGGACCATCCAAAGCATTTGAAGCACAGGGTGGCACGGTGGTGCAGTGATAGAGCTACTGCCTCACAGCATCAGAGGCCTGGGTTCAATCCTGACTATGGGTGCTTGTCTGTGCGGAGTTAATGCGTTCTCCCCGTGACCTATGTAGGTTTTCTCCGTGATCTTCGGTTTCCTCCCACACTCCAGCGACGTACAGGTTTGGAGGTTAATTGACTTGGTATAGGTGCTCCTCCAACTTATGACGGGGTTACGTTCCAAGAAACCCATCGTAAACCGAAAATATCATAGATGGAAATGCATTTAATACACCTGATCGCGTGGCCGGAAGCGAGCTGCCGTTTGCACCATCGCAAAGTTGAAATATGGCAAGTTGAAGCATCGTACATCGGGGAGCATCTGTGTAAGGGTATATTGTCCCTCGTGTGTGTTGGGTGGTGTTGATGTGCGGGGATCGCTGGTTATAGCGCGGGCTCGGTGGGCTGAAGGGCCTGTTTCCGTGCTGTATCTCTAAACTAAACAAATCAACCTCCAACATAAAGATCATAGATTTTAAAAAGTGACACAATAGACCCAAACTGAGAATATGAAAGTTATGAAGATTCAATGTAATTGAGTAATTGAGAACAGCCAAAACCTTTGAAGCACAGAAAAAAAACCAATGGGCAAATAGTCAAGCCTTCATTTTCCATTATCCTCAGTACTCAAGTGGTTAGTCGCACATTTCATCAGACCCGCGGAATCGCTAACCTGAACTGTCAAACGAGTAGCTGTTAGTGCTCAATATGATTATGTGTCCTGTGAATTTTGTCAGCAAGAAATAGGCCAAACGGTCCTAATCTCATTTTCAGCCGAGACACTGCGCCAATTTAAGGCCTGATCTGAAGTCAGTCATTGGAAATACTTACCTCCTGAGGGGTGGCAACAAAGTTAATGGCAGTGTAGTGACGGTCATCCTCTTGAGAGAGGCTGAAGGTGAACTGGTAGTCAATCAGCAGCGTGTCTGAAAGGAGAGAAGCTAAAATGATGCACTGAAATGCTGGACTCGAGCAATAAGTGTTCACTAAAGCAGATTTGATTAATTAGGTCCCTCTCATAATCAGTCAGAATATAACCAAATGCTTTTCACACAATTGCATGAAATTAGTCTGTTATGTTGCCAGAGATCCCAAATTTTAATTTGAAAGTTGAATAATGCATTTGTTATAAGAGAAATTATCATTTAAGACAAACAATTTCAAAGATTACTTCAACTTATGTCAACATGTACACAGAATAATTATACAGCAATATAACAGCAATCTTACCAATTGAATATAACAAATTATATGTAAACGTTAAGCAATCTTTTTCTTTGGGGAAAAGGGCAGCGATGGAACTGCTAGACTAAATCTGCAGCAGATCATTACTTACATAGCTAATTGACAACATTGTCGGCAGATTTTAAAACTTGAACACTCAGACACGTACAGGTCCACCACCCATTTTCCGGTGGATTCGGCCCACTCCCTTTAATCTGGACAAAATCGCCCCCCATAAAAATTGGCGCCTAGGCCGGGCGAGGCAGCCGGTCTCAACCTCATCGGGACTTCCGTGCCGATCAGCAGTGCGAATTTGCCCTCTGCGGCCGGGGCTCTGGAACTCTGGCCAGCCAGCAAATCTGTCCCCATAGCCGACTTCCGCGGGTCGAATTTACTGCCGGCGGCTGGGCCTCTGGAACTCTGGCCTGGCCGGAGCCGGCCGATCTGTTCCCATAGCCGACATCCACTGCTGAATTTGCGGGCCTGTATCTCGGCCCATCAAGGCCGTGACCTCTGTCGGTCCGGCAAAACGGATAATCCAGAAAGTCTTTGGAACCATGGGTACCGGAACATCAGTGGTGGACCTGTACATGGATGGACAAGGTATAAAAGGGATATGGGCCAAATGCAGACCGGTAGGACTAGCTTACATGGGGCATCCAGTCGGCACTTCATTGGCTTTACACAGATAAGGTCCGTGTCACCGTGTTAAATGAAAAACAAGAACCCAGCAGCAACATTTGTGTCTTTTAAAATTGGAACTTATTTACGGAAACATGAACAACTCAAATGTTGTAAGAGTTCAGCACAGGAACAGGCCTTCAGCCAACAATGTCTGTGTTGAATGAGATACCAAGTTAAACTAATGTCCACTGCCTGCCTGCACGTGATGCATATCCGGAAAGACTTTTTCAGTCAGAGAGTTGTGAATCTGTGGAATTCTCTGCCTCAGAAGGCAGTGGAGGCCAATTCGCTGAATGCACTCAAGAGAGAGCTAGATAGAGCTCTTAAGGATAGCGGAGTCAGGGGGTATGGGGAGAAGGCAGGAACGGGGTACTGATTGAGAATGATCAGCCATGATCACATTGAATGACGGTGCTGGCTCGCAGGGCCGAATGGCCTCCTCCTGCACCTATTGTCTATTCCTCCATTCTCTGCATATCCATGGAGCCATGGAATCGGACAGCACGGAAACAGGCCCTTTGGCCCAGCTCGCCCATGCCAATCAAGATGTCCCAACAACGCTAATCTCACCTGCCTGGGTTTGGTCCATATCCTTAATTGTTTCCATTCATGTATCTGTCCAAATGCCTTTTAAATGCAGTTTTAGTACCTGGCTCAACTACCTCCCCTGGTAGCATTCCACATACCCACAACCTTCTGAGTAAAAAGGTTCCTCCTAAGGTTCCTATTGAATCTTTTCCCTCTCACCATAGATCCATATCCTTTGGTACTTGATTTCCCTAGTCTGGATAAAGGACTCTATGCATCTGCCCTACCACATTCCTGTCATGATCTTATATACCTCTACAAGGTCACTTCTCATCCTCCTACGTTCCAAGGAATAAAGTCCTAGCCCGTTCAAATTCCCCCCTACAGCTCAGGCCCTCAAGTCCTAACAACACCCTTGTAAATCTTTCCAGCCTAATGACATCCTTCATCTAGTAGGGTGACCAAAACTGAACACAATACTCCAAATGTGGCCTCGCCAAGGGAAATCAAGGGTGAAGGTGAACAGCCGGAAGCGGTAGTGCACGTTGGCACAAATGATGTCGGAAAGAAGGGGATGAATATTCTGCAGCGTGACTTTGGAGAGTTCGGAAAAATACTGAAAAGCAGGACCTCCAGGGTGGTATTCTCCAGTTTGCTTCCAGTTCCTCGTGCTGGCGAGAGCAGGAACAGGGAGATACACGACCTGAATGTGTGGCTGAGGAAATGGTGCAAGGGGCAGGGATTTCGATTCTTAGATCGCTGGGATCTGTTTTGGGGTAAGGGGGAATTGTACAAAAGGGATGGATTGCACCTTAACAGGTGTGGGACCAGCATTCTGGCACTGGTTTGCCCCACTGCTACACAGGTGGTTTTAAACTAAATAAGGGGTGGGGGGGGGGGGGGGGGGGTGTCAAATGGGATAGTCAAGGATGGAGTTAAAGGGAAAGAGAGTAAAGGGATAGTTAATGGCCCCGGAATTAATGGGAAAGAAAGCTCACAAAGGGATAGGAGAGTTTGGCCAAGTGTGATAGGGATTGATGTGAAGGGTGAGATGAGTAAGGAATTAAAAGTATTCTATATGAATGCGCAAAGTATAAAAAGTAAAGTAGATGAGCTTGAGGCTCAGTTAGAGGTTGGTAGATACGACATTGTGGGGATTACAGAGACGTGGCTGCAGGAGGATCGGGCCTGGGAACTTAATATTCAGGGTTATACATCCTATAGAAAGGACAGGCAGGTGGGCAGAGGCAGTGGGGTAGCTCTGCTGGTGAGGGACAAAATTCAGTCCCTTGCGAGGGAAGACATAGGGACTGACGAGGTGGAGTCACTGTGGATTGAGTTGAGGAATTGTAAAGGCAAGAAGACACTAATTGGTGTTATCTACAGACCCCCAAATAGTAGCCCGGATGTAGGGTGTAAGATGCAGCAGGAGTTAAAACTGGCATATAAGAAAGGTAATGCCTCTGTGGTGATGGGGGATTTCAATATGCAGATAGACTGGGAAAATCAGGTTGGTTCTGGACCCCAAGAAAGAGAGTTTGTAGAGTGCCTCTGAGATGGATTCTTAGAGCAGCTTGTAATGGAGCCTACCAGAGAAAAGGCAATTCTGGATTTAGTGTTGTCCAATGAACCAGATTTGATAAGAGAACTCGAGGTAAAGGAACCGCTTGGTGGTAGTGATCATAACATGATTAGTTTTAATCTGCAATTTGAGAAGGAGAAGGTTAAATCGGAAGCGTCAGTGTTGCAGTTGAACAAAGGGGACTATAAGACATGAGAGAGGAGCTGGCCAAGGTAGACTGGAAAGGGATCCTAGCAGGATTGACGGTGGAACAGCAATGGCAGGAATTACTGGGCATAATCCGGAAGACGCAGGATCATTTCATTCCAAAAAGGAAGAAAGATTCTGAGGGGAGTAGGAGGCAACCGTGGCTGACAAGGGAAGTTAGGGATGGAATAAAACTAAAAGAAAAGATGTATAACACAGCAAAGAGTAGCCGGAAGCCAGAGGATTGCGAAACTTTCATAGGACAACAGAAGGTAACAAAACGGGCTAAAAAGATGAAGTACGAGGGGAATCTGGCCAAGAATATAAAGAAGGACAGTAAAAGCTTCTTTAGATATGTTAAGAGAAAAAGAGTAGCGAAATCAAATGTGGGTTCCTTGAAGGCAGACACGGGTGAAATGATTATGGGTAAAAGGAAATGGCAGAAGATTTGAACAGGTACTTCGGATCTGTCTTCACTAAGGAAGACACAAACAATCTCCCAGATGTACTGGAGGACAGAGGATCTAGGGGGGTAGGGGAACTGAAAGAAATTTTCATTAGGCGAGAAATAGTATTGGGTAGACTAATGGGACTGAAGATGATAAATCGCCTGGGCCTGATGGTCTGCATCCCAGGGTCCTCAGGGAGGTGGCTCTAGAAATAGTGGACGCATTGGTGATCATTTTCCAATGTTCAATAGATTCAGGAGCAGTTCCTGTAGATTGGAGGATAGCTAATGTTATCCCACTTTTCAAGAAAGGAGCGAGAGAGAAAATGGGGAATTACAGACCAGTTAGCCTGACTTCGGTGGTGGGAAAAATGCTGGAGTTAATTATTAAAGAGGTAATAACGATGCATTTGGATAGCAGTAAAAGGATAAGACCAAGTCAGCATGGATTTATGAAAGGGAAATCATGCTTGACTAATCTTCTTGAATTTTTTGAGGATGTGACAAGTAAAATGGATGAAGGGGAGCCAGTGGATGTAGTGTATCTAGACTTTCAGAAAGCCTTTGATAAGGTCCCGCACAGGAGATTGGTGACTAAAATTAGAGCACATGGTATTGGGGGTAGAGTGTTGACATGGATAGCAAATTGGTTGGCAGACAGGAAGCAAAGAGTAGGAGTAAACGGGTCCTTTTCAGAATGGCAGGCGGTGGCGAGTGGAGTGCCGCAAGGCTCGGTGTTGGGGCCGCAACTGTTTACCAAATATATTAATGATTTGGAAGAGGGAATTAGAAGCAACACTAGCAAGTTTGCAGATGACACAAAGCTGGGTGGCAGTGTAAACTACGAAGAGGATGTTAGGAGGTTGCAGGGTGACCTGGACAGGTTGAGTGAGTGGGCAGATGCGTGGCAGATGCAGTATAATATAGATAAATGTGAGGTTATCCACTTTGGCGGCAGAAACAAGGAGGCAGATTATTATCTCAATGGAGTTAGGTTAGGTAAGGGGGAGGTGCAGCGAGACCTGGGTGTCCTTGTACACCAGTCACTGAAAGTTGGTGTGCAGGTACAGCAGGCAGTGAAGAAAGCTAATGGCATGTTGGCCTTCATAACAAGAGGATTTCAGTATAGGAGTAAAGAGGTTCTTCTGCAGTTGTATAGAGCCCTGGTAAGACCACATCTGGAGTATTGTGTACAGTTTTGGTCTCCTAATTTGAGGAAGGACATCCTTGTAATTGAGGCAGTGCAGCGTAGGTTAACGAGATTGATCCCTGGGATGGCGGGACTGACATATGAGGAAAGATTGAAAAGACTAGGCTTGTATTCACTGGAGTTTAGAAGGATGAGAGGGGATCTTATAGAAACATATAAAATTATAAAAGGACTGGACAAGCTAGATGCAGGAAAAATGTTCCCAATGTTGGATGAGTCCAGATGGGCCAAATAGCCTACTCCTGCACCTATTGTCTATTGTCTATTGATATGGGGAGAAGGCAGGCACGGGTTATTGATTGGGGACAATCAGCCATGATCACAATGAATGCCGGTGCTGGCTTGAAGGGCCGAATGGCCTCCTCCTGCACCTATTTTCTATGTTTCTAAGTCTTGTATAACTTTAACATAATGTGTAGGAAGGAATTGCAGATACTGGTATATACATAAGATAGTTACAAAATGCTGGAATAACTCAGCGGGACAGGCAGAATCTCTGGAGAAAAGGAATGGGTAACTTCTTGGGTCAAGACCCTACTTCAGACTGAGAGTCAGGGGAGGGGGAGACTAGAGATATGGTAGGATAAGGTGTGAAAACAACAGATCAAAGCAGACGATAATCAAGGAAATGTAGAATGGTGCATTGTTAGCTGAGGGGAAGATGAGGCATACAATCAGCCAAATATCAGTAAAATTAATATAATATAATTTGCGGGCTGGTATCTTTGTCCGTCAAGGCCGTAACCTCTGTCGGTCCAGCAAAATGGATAATCCAGAAAGTCTTTGGAACCAAGGGTGCCGGAAAATCAGTGGTGGACCTGTACATGGATGGTCAAGGTATAAAAGGGATATGGGCCAAATGCAACCTCTATACTCCATAACCTGACTGATGAAGGTCAATGTCCCAAAAGCCTTCTTGACAATCCTTACTCCCTGTGATACCACATGCCTATTTAGAAGCCTCTTAAGGAAAGCGGAGTCAGGTGATATGGGGAGAAGGTAGGAACGGGGTACTGATTGAGAATGATCAATAGACAATAGACAATAGACAATAGGTGCAGGAGTAGGCCATTCAGCCCTTCGAGCCAGCACCGCCATTCAATGCGATCATGGCTGATCACTATCAATCAGTACCCCGTTCCTGCCTTCTCCCCATACCCCCTCACTCCGCTATCCTTAAGAGCTCTATCCAGCTCTCTCTTGAAAGCATCCAACGAACTGGCCTCCACTGCCTTCTGAGGCAGAGAATTCCACACCTTCACCACCCTCTGACTGAAAAAGTTCTTCCTCATCTCCGTTCTAAATGGCCTACCCCTTATTCTCAAACTGTGGCCCCTTGTTCTGGACTCCCCCAACATTGGGAACATGTTATCTGCCTCTAATGTGTCCAATCCCCTAATTATCTTATATGTTTCAATAAGATCCCCCCTCATCCTTCTAAATTCCAGTGTATACAAGCCCAATCGCTCCAGCCTTTCAACATACGACAGTCCCGCCATTCCGGGAATTAATCTAGTGAACCTACGCTGCACGCCCTCCATAGCAAGAATATCCTTCCTCAAATTTGGAGACCAAAACTGCACACAGTACTCCAGGTGCGGTCTCACCAGGGCCCGGTACAACTGTAGAAGGACCTCTTTGCTCCTATACTCAACTCCTCTTGTTACGAAGGCCAACATTCCATTGGCTTTCTTCACTGCCTGCTGAACCTGCATGCTTCCTTTCATTGACTGATGCACTAGGACACCCAGATCTCGTTGAACTCCCCCTCCTCCTAACTTGACACCATTCAGATAATAATCTGCCTTTCTATTCTTACTTCCAAAGTGAATAACCTCACACTTATCTACATTAAACTGCATCTGCCATGTATCCGCCCACTCACACAACCTGTCCAGGTCACCCTGCAGCCTTATTGCATCTTCCTCACAATTCACACTACCCCCCAACTTAGTATCATCTGCAAATTTGCTAATGGTACTTTTAATCCCTTCGTCTAAGTCATTAATGTATATCGTAAATAGCTGGGGTCCCAGCACCGAACCTTGCGGTACCCCACTGGTCACTGCCTGCCATTCCGAAAGGGACCCATTTATCCCCACTCTTTGCTTTCTGTCTGTTAACCAATTTTCTATCCATGTCAGTACCCTACCCCCAATACCATGTGCCCTAATTTTGCCCACTAATCTCCTATGTGGGACCTTGTCGAAGGCTTTCTGAAAGTCGAGGTACACCACATCCACTGACTCTCCCTTGTCAATTTTCCTAGTTACATCCTCAAAAAATTCCAGTAGATTTGTCAAGCATGATTTCCCCTTCGTAAATCCATGCTGACTCGGAACGATCCCGTTACTGCTATCCAAATGCTCAGCAATTTCGTCTTTTATAATTGACTCCAGCATTTTCCCCACCACTGATGTCAGACTAACTGGTCTATAATTACCCGTTTTCTCTCTCCCTCCTTTCTTAAAAAGTGGGATAACATTTGCTATTCTCCAATCCACAGGAACTGATCCTGAATCTATAGAACATTGAAAAATGATCTCCAATGCTTCCACTATTTCTAGAGCCACCTCCTTAATTACTCTGGGATGCAGACCATCAGGCCCTGGGGATTTATCAGCCTTCAGTCCCATCAGTCTACCCAAAACCATTTCCTGCCTAATGTGGATTTCCTTCAGTTCCTCCATCACCCTAGGTTCTCCAGCCCCTAGAACATTTGGGAGATTGTGTGTATCTTCCTCAGTGAAGACAGATCCAAAGTAACGGTTTAACTCGTCTGCCATTTCTTTGTTCCCCATAATAAATCCCCCTGCTTCTGTCTTCAAGGGACCCACATTTGCCTTGACTATTTTTTTCCTCTTCACGTACCTAAAAAAACTTTTGCTATCCTCCTTTATATTATTGGCTAGTTTACCCTCGTACCTCATCTTTTCTCCTCGTATTGCCTTTTTAGTTAACTTTTGTTGCTCTTTAAAAGAGTCCCAATCCTCAGCCATGATCACATTTAATGGCGGTGCTGGCTCGAAGGGCCGAATGGCCTCCTCCTGCACCTATTGTCTATTGTCTAAATGCCTCCATTATTAGCATTATACACATCATTCACACTATTTTCCACATTAATTGAAGGAGAATCTAGAAGCTGCGTATCTGATGAAATTGTAATGTAAAATCAAAAGCATGCTACTCATTGAAAACATCATCGAACAATGCCACAACCAAGAATTCACCAGATCAAAGCTTGGCAACCCAGCCACCAATGAAAGCAATCGTATAATCCATGGAGATGAAGAAGGGCCCTGACCCAGAACGTCACCCTCCCACGAGAGATGCTGCTTGACCTGTTGACCCCATGGAGATGAAACCTAGAGTCATATCTAGTACAATGCAAGGTGACCACGGTTGACGGAAGTCAGACATTTCAGCTCAGAGGGAAAGCTCATCAATCTCAAACACCGCAGATATTCTATGCTCCGCAAATCCTGCGCATTTTCTGTTCCATTTCAGATTTCCAACGCATGCAGTTTCTTTTTTTGCTTTTCCACTTCAAATTGGGATCTCATTAATGTCATAAATATACATCCTAAAACTGCAACAAACAAATCCTAGGCCAAAGAGCTGTAACAAAGTACCATTAAGGAACAGGTACCTGAAGATTGCTGATAAAGTGGGCAAAATCATAAAACGCTTTTTTCTCAGAAAATCAAATTAAAGTTAATGTATTTTTTGGTTGATTCTTCTGCCACTTTCCTATTGTACATCATACAATGAATGGCCTATTTCCATGGTTTTGATACAAGCTTTCAGTCTGAAGAAGGGCCTCGGCCCGAAACGTCACCCATTCCTTCTCTCCTGAGATGCTGCCTGACACGCTGAGTTACTCCAGCATTTTGTGCCTACCTTCGATTTAAACCAGCATCTGCAGTTTTCTTTATCCCTACCAAAACTGTTAAATTCAGATGTGGAAAAATCAATTAGTACATCAACTTCAGTTCAGTTTCCTTCAGACTAAATTAACCAAATCGCATCAGCCCATAACTTTTATTATCTTGATAAGTATCTCCATTGATTCTGCAGGCTGTGTAGTGATGGCGTTTCGGGATTTGAGATCTCCTTCCTTTTGTATTAGAGAAACGCATGTGCGAGATCCCTCCTGCTTGTCAGACACAGCAAGACAATTTGGCTTTAACTCTGTTTCCATTAAAGTGGTTGTGGATTTCAAGCCAGTACCTTGTCCATAGGTATATGCAAGGTGAAAATGAATGTACAAACTGCCAGGAAATGTGTTGAGCTCAGAATATAATTCCTCTTGTGACAGGAGGAACGGGTACAGTGTATCACAGTTACAGATTAGTTTATCGTCACTGAAAGTCAGCATGTGGGTACGGCAGGCAGTGAAGAAGGCTGATGGCATGTTGGCCTTCATAACAAGAGGAGTTGAGTATAGGAGCAAAGAGGTCCTTCTGCAGTCGTACAGGGCCCTGGTGAGACCGCACCTGCAGTATTGTGTGCAGTTTTGGTCTCCAAATTTGAGGAAGGACATTCTCGCTATTGAGGGATTGCAGCGTAGGTTCACGAGGTTAATTCCCGGGATGGCGGGACTGTCTTATGTTGAAAGAATGGAGCGACTGGGTTTGTATACACTGGAATTTAGAAGGATGTGAGGGGACCTTATTGAAACAGATAAGATTATTAAGGGATTGGACTTGCTAGAGGCAGGAAACGTGTTCCCGATGTTGGGGGAGTCCAGAACCAGGGGCCACAGTTTAAGAATAAGGGGTAGGCCATTTGGAACGGAGATGAGGAAAAACATTTTCACCCAAAGAGTTTTGAATCTCTGGAATTCTCTGCCCCAGAAGACAGAGGAGGCCAATTCACTGGATGCTTTCAAGAGAGAGTTAGATAGAGCTCTTAAAGATAGTGGAGTCAAGGGATATGGGGAGAAGGCAGGAACGGGGTACTGATTGTGGATGATCAGCCATGGATCATATCAGCCAGGACCATATCACCCCCGTCCTTTATAAACTCCACTGGCTCCCCATCCCCCAGAGAATCCAGTACAAAATCCTCCTCATAACCTACAAAGCCCTCCATAACCTGGCCCCATCCTACCTGACCGACCTCCTCCACAGGCACACTCCCACCTGCACCCTCCGCTCTGCTGCTGCCAATCTCCTATCCCCCCACATCCGGACTAAACTCAGATCCTGGGGGGACAGGGCTTTCTCCATTGCTGCTCCCACCCTATGGAACTCACTACCCCAAACCGTTAGAGACTCCCCCACACTCACCACATTCAAAACATCGCTGAAGTCTCACCTGTTCAGTACTGCCTTCAACTACTGAAGGTCACATCACCTTCTGTCTCCTTTCTCTGTTCATTTATTTATTTACTTATTTATCTATTTATTCATTTCCCTATGTTCTCAAAATCTCTGTAAAGCGTCTTTGAGTATATGAAAAGCGCTATATAAATAAAATGTATTATTATTATTATTATTATGATCACATTGAATGGCGGTGCTGGCTCGAGGGGGCAAATGGCCTCCTCCTGCACCTATTGTCTATTGTCTAATGCACTGTCACATGTACTGAGGTACAGTGAAAAGCTTTTGTTGCGTGCTGACCAGTCAACGGAAAGACAATACATGATTGCAATCAATCTATTTTCAGTATACAGATACATGGTAAGGGAATAACGTTCAGTGCAACGTAAAGCCAGCAAAGTCCAATCAAGGATATTCTGATGGTCACCAATGAGGTAGATAGTAGTTTAAGACTGCTCTCTGGTTGTGGTAGAATGATTCAGTTGTTTTGATAACATTTGGGAAGAAACTGTCCCTGAATCTGGGGTGTGGGTTTTCACACATCTAAACCTGGATACATGGTACATGAATATGTACATGGATAGGACAGATTTAGAGGGATATGGGCCAAGCGCTGGCAAATGAGACTAGTGTAGATAGGGCATATTGGTTGGTATGGGGAAGTTGGGCCAAAGGGCCTGTTTCCACAGTGTATGACTCTATGGCCATCTCACTGATTTTTTTAAATGAGACTGTTATCCACTTGGTCGAATCCTGGAGATCATTTATAAAAATTATTTTGCCCACACTCCCTGGAATTTTGGCAAAATCATGGGAGCCTAAAAACTATAATGTCCAGCTTCATGACTGGAGTATGGTGTTCAGTTTTAGTCACCCTGCTATAGGAAGGATGTAATTAAACACTACAACCTCCAAATAAGTATCGAACTACATAGACCTGGGGACATTATTATTGTCTTTGCATGACTATTGATTGTTTATTTGTTTGTTGTTTTTTTCACTATATAGTGAACTTTCTCTTGTTGTTTATTATGGGTTTTACAGAGTACTGTGTTTGTGCTACTCCAACATAGTTTTGTATGTTGCTGTAAGAATTCCATTGTTCCATTTTGGGACCTGTGACAATGAAACACTCTTGACTTGACTTTGTTTGACAAAATACACAAACCAGAGGTTTACGTCCACAAGCATTCTATGACCAAGCCCTTCAGCCCACAATGTCTGTGCCAACAATGTATACAAAATCATGAGAGGAATAGATCGGGTAGATGCACAGAGTCTTTTACCCAGAGTAGGGGAATCGAGGACCAGAGGACATAGGTTCAAGGTGAAGGGGAAAAGATTTAATAGGAATCCGAGGGGTAACTTTTTCACACAGAGGGTGGTGGGTGCATGGAACAAGCTGCCAGGGGAGCTGGTTGAGGCTGGGACTATCCCATCGTTTAAGAAACAGTTGGACATGGATAGTACAGGTTTGGAGGGTTATGGACCAAGCGCAGGCAAGTGGGACTTGGGTAGCTGGAATATTGTTGGCCGGTGTGGGCGAGTTGGGCCGAAGGGCCTATTTCCACACTGTATCACTCTATGACTAATGGGGCCAAGTATTGGAGGTAGGGTACTGACATGGATAGAAAATTGGTTGACAGACAGAAAGCAAAGAGTGGGGATAAATGGGTCCCTTTCAGAATCGCAGGCAGTCACTAATGGGGTACCGCAAGGCTCGGTGCTGGGACCGCAGCTATTTACAATATACATCAATGACTTGGATGAAGGGATTAAAAGTACCATTAGCAAATTTGCAGATGATACAAAGCTGGGTGGCAGTGTGAACTGTGAGGAAGATGCTATGAGGTTGCAGGGTGACTTGGACAGGTTGTGTGAGTGGGCGCATGCATGGCCGATGCAGTTTAATGTGTGTAAGTGTGAGGTTATCCAGTTTGGTGGTAAAAATAGGGAGGCAGATTATTATCTGAATGGTGTCAAGTTAGGAAAAGGGGACGTACAACGAGATCTGGGTGTCCTAGTGCATCAGTCACTGAAAGGAAGCATGCAGGTACAGCAGGCAGTGAAGAAAGCCAATGGAATGTTGGCCTTCGTAACAAGAGGAGTTGAGTATTGGAGCAAAGAGGTCCTTCTGCAGTTGTACAGGGCCCTAGTGAGACCGTATCTGGAGTACTGTGTGCAGTTTCGGTCTCCAAATTTGAGGAAGGATATTCTTGCTATTGAGGGCGTGCATCGTAGGTTTACTAGGTTAATTCCCGGAATGGCGGGACTGTCATATGTTGAAAGACTGGAGCGACTAGGCTTGTATACACTGGAATTTAGAAGGATGAGAGGGGATCTTATCGAAACATATAAGATTACTAAGGGGTTGGACACGTTAGAGGCAGGAAACATGTTCTCAATGTTGGGGGGAGTCCAGAACCAGGGGCCACAGTTTAAGAATAAGGGATAGGCCATTTAGAATGGAGATGAGGAAAAACCTTTTCAGTCAGAGAGTTGTGAATCTGTGGAATTCTCTGCCTCAGAAGGAAGTGGAGGCCAATTCTCTGAATGCATTCAAGAGAGAGCTAGATAGAGCTCTTAAGGATAGCGGAGTCAGGGGGTATGGGGAGAAGGCAGGAACGGGGTACTGATTGAGAATGATCAGCCATGATCACATTGAATGGAGGTGCTGGCTTGATGGGCCGAATGGCCTCCTCCTGCACCTATTGTCTATTAAACGGCACATCTCCCTGCATGCGATCCATATCCCTCCATTCCCTGTCTGCTTGTGAGTTTTTTTGGTCTTTTTTCATCACTGGCAGCCCTAGAGGGCCTCACACATATTCTGCACCTCTTGCATCTTTTGTTCTTTTTTAACCAATGTAATAACCAATGACAAACACAACCCAGATGGATGGAACTGGATCTGCATCTACATGCCTTTTGCAAAAATTCCTATATGAAAACAAATTATTTCCGCATACGTTGACACAAGAAACTGCAGATGCTGGAATCTTGAGCAAAACAGCAATTGCTGGACTCAGCAGGTCAGGCAGTATCTGTGCAGGGAATGGACAGGTGATGTTTTGGTTCGGAACCCTTCTTCAGACTGCTACAGGTGACGTTTTGGGTTTGGACCCCCGAATCCATTCCCTCCACAGATGCTGCCTGACCCGCTGAGTTCCTCCGGCATTTTGTAAATTTCTGCGTAGTCTGCATTATTGTAAAATTTTCCAGTCAATGTTTGTAATTGGGTCTTTGGAGTACTCTTGGACCTTCAGAATTAGTTTAGTCCTAAAAATACACGAACCAGAGAAAAAGTGAATGGAGGAACTCTGTGGGTCAGGTAGCATCTGTGGATCCATATTTAAGACTCATATTTAAACCAGCATCTGCAGTTCCTTGTGTCTACCCATAGTTATACTCACAGTAACAGGTTCCTCTCAATGGATTTCCCTGGTATCGTGTTTCCACATCACATCTGTAAACAAATTGATACAGTAAAGTTTGCATCATTTGATCCTGACCTCAAGTACGGAGTTTGCACTGTTCTCCCTGTAACCGCGTGAGTTTCCTCTGGGTGCTCTGGTTTCCTCCCACATCCCAAAGATGTGCGGGTTTGTAGGTTAATTGGACTCTGTAAATTGTTCCCTAGAGTGTCGGGAGTAGATGGGCAAGTGGGATAACATAGAACTAGTGTGAACGGGTGATCGAAGGTTCGGCATGGACTCAGTGGGCAAAAGGGCCTGTGTCCATGCTGTATTCCTGAACTAAACTAAATTGCCGTGGGTATTAATAATTCTTTAAAACCTTCAAGCAGAGCTTAACCACGTATTCAAAGCTGAGCTTTCTGCAATGCAGATCTTCTCTGATCTTGCGGACAAATAAGAGGTGATTTCGCTGCTGGTGAGGAAATTAATGTCTTGAACTCTACATTTCCAAGTTTCTCCTCTGCTGAAGACTTCCGCAAACAAAAATATCTGCTCTTGGGAACATGGTCCAAAAAGGCGCTCATTGTGGGCACGGAAGCACAGAGATAAAACATTCAACTTGTAAAAGTCAGAATAATCTTGTTTTGCTGGTATTTCCGTATCTGGATAGAGTTGATACCAAATGCATAATACGTTTTGGGCAAGAAGATGAGGATAGCATTTTACACCGGTACGAAATAAGCGAAATGAAATCCTACTCCACTCTATCTCAAGACAACAGATGTCCATAGTTTATGGAGGATTCTTTTAAAATTACTCTCCAAACACTTTATTTGATTGCATTAGCTTGCTCATTAATTGAAAATGTCATGGTCACAAAGTGGAACTGAATAATAGGAAATTTTATTGCAGCCATAAACCTGTGCCAAAAGCAGCGTGGTGATAAAAAGTACTGAATGTAACTTACAGCTGACACTTGTCGCCTTTGATTCCTTTAGTGGTGCAGAAACATTTGCCTGTCTTAGTATCGCAGATGGATGCATGCCCATTGCACTTGCAGGCTTGAAAAACAGGGGGGGGAAAAAACGTATTATGAAAAGCAGACATTACCTTTTCAGCACCCTGGCGACAAGCAAATTTAGACACAAAGTTCTGGAGTAACTCAGTGGATCAAGCCGCACCCCTGGAAAGCATGGATGGGCGATGCTTTGAGTCGGGACCCCTCTTCCCTATCCATGTTGCCCATAGATGCTGCCCCCATAGATGCTGCCTGACCTGCTGAGCTACTCCAGCACTTTGTGTCTTTTTTTGTTTCAGTTCAGTTTATTGTCACGTACAGTGAAAAGCTTTTGTTGCGTGCTAACCAGTCAGCAGAAAGACTATATATGTTTACAATCGATCCATTTACATCATAAGGGATTAACATAAACCAGCGTCTATAGTTCCTTGCTGCGTGCAAGCAAGTTTAGGTCCTTCTATTGCTCTGCTATCTCAACCACAGTCAGCCTCAATTCCAGTCTCAATAAGCGGCACGTGATTGTCACCTATTTCCTTTCATCCTGTGGTGAGCGTTTGACAGCACTGGGCCTGTACTCGCTGGAGTTTAGAAGGATGAGTGGGGACCTCACTAAATCTTACCGAATAGTGATGGGCCTGGATAGAATGGATGTGGAGAGGATGTTTCCACTAGGGGGAGAGTCTGGGACCAGATACCATAGCCTCAGAATCAAAGGACGTTCCTTAAGGAAGTAGATGAGAGGAGGAATTTCTTTAGTCAGAGGGTGTTGAATCTGTGGAATTCATTGCCACAGAAGGCTGTGGAGGCCGTCAATGGATATTTTCTGGGGGGAAAAAAATAGATTTTTGATTGGTACAAGTGTCAGGGGTTATGCAGAGAAGGCAGGAGAATGGGGTTGAGGGGGAGTTAGATCAACTATGATTGGAGCATCCATGCTAGTATCTTCCCTTTGATTCCATGGGCTCTCATCTTCTTTAGCAGTCACACCTTTCTGAAAATCTAAGTAAACAACATCCACTGACTTTGCTTTGTCTGTCCTGCTATTACTTCCCCTCATAGAATTCCAACAGATTCGTCAGGCAAGATCTCCCCTTCCCAAAACTGATTCGTGACCTTGGGTGCTGTCTGTTAGGAGTTTGCATGGGACCATGCAGGATTCCTCCGGGTGCTCTGGTTTCCTCCCACATCCCAAAAACGTGCAGATTTGTATGTTAATTGCCCTCGGCAAATTGCCCCTAGGGCTTTGGGGGCGGATGAAAAAGTGGGATAACGTGGAACGAGTGTGAACGGGTGATCGATGGTCAGTGTGGACTTGGTGGGCTGAAGGGCCTGCTTCCATGCTGTACCTTTAAGCTAAACTACAAATGAAAGGCAAGCATTTACTTATGAACAACTATTCAAATCTCCCCCGATTCAAAACTTCGGTAACTACCTTTAGACATTAACTGAAATGTGGACCAGGGTGTTTAAAATTAATGACTGATACGGTTGATAACTTTGTGAAGCGTGAGGCAGGGAGGTGATAACTCTTCAGCGCACGTCAAGGATAACCGCACAAAACAACCTGTGCAGAATTCTCTTCTGATGGTTATTATTTCAAGGGAAACTCTTGATCGTTCTAATCTTAAAATTGTAAAGTAAACAGAAATGCAACATACAACTATGAAGACATTCAGAACTAACAAAATGGCATTATGGAAGCACTTAAATCAAAAGTATAACGTAAAAAACACATTTTGGGGACCGGAGAAAACTAATTTATTTTCTGTCAATTGTTTCTCAAATGGCTAATCAATTGCTGAGAAGAACCTAATGTTACTCAGATGTTGTTGGTCTATCAAACTTTAGTGAGTTTTGACACAAAAAGCTGGAGTAACTCAGCGGGACAGGCAGCATCTCTGGAGAGAGGGAATGGGTGACGTTTCGGGTCGAGGCCCTTCTTCAGAGGAGTTAAGCTACCAAATTTGATCCTCAGAACTCGCAATCCATGGTCTTAATGCAGCTTTACAAGTTGAAAAATTGTCAAATTTACTTGAGCAGCTTGACCTAGGCATGGAATGCTGCTAGGCATTTCCTTCAGCTCTCATTTCACACGTTTACTTTTCTTTGTTTACACTCTTTTTCCAAATACCCTCATTTCATAGCTTCTATATTTTGTTTCTCATGCCCCTTCCAACTGCCTCCCACATTAGCCCATCAACTACTGAGGTTCAGTGGGTGGCACGGTGGCACAGTGGTAGAGTGGCTGCCATACAGTGCCAGAGACACGGGTTCCATCATGACTACAGGTGCTGTCTGTACCGAGTATGTACGTTCTCCCTGTGACCATGTGGGTTTTCTCCGGGGCCTCCAGTTTCCTCCCACACTATAAACACGTACAGGTTTGCAGGTTAATTGGCTTGGTATAATTGTAAATTGTCCCTAAGGTATCACAAAATGCTGGAGTAACTCAGCAGGTCAGGCAGCATCTCTGGAGAGAAGGAATGGGTAACGTTTTGGGTCGAGACCCAAAACGTCACCCATTCCTTCCCTCCAGAGATGCTGCCTGACCCGCTGCATTACTCCAGCATTTTGTGATACCTTCGATTTGTACCAGCATCTGCAGTTATTTTCCTATGTAAATTGCCCCAATGTGTGTAGAGTAGTGTTAATGTGCGGGGATCGCTGGTCGGTGTGGACTCAGTGGGCCGAAGGATCCATTTCCGCGCTGTATCTCTAAACTAAACTACATGTGGAAAGTCAAGTCAAGGACTGATTAGAGGACTCGTATATCTAGACTATTTTTGGCAGCAACCATATGAGGAAAAGGCAAGAAAGTGGAGTTAAGGCCGAGATCACAACAGCCATGGTGTTACTGAGCAGGCTCAGGCTCACTGAGCTCAGAGGCCATCAGCATCTCCCATTTCCTAAATTCACATGGAAAAGTTTACGCTTACATTTCAATTGAAAGAAAAGGAGGGCCTCTGTCTACTTACTTGCAGAGAAGAAAAATAAACTACTAGCTGATGAAACTTAGCCTTTGTCCCGAAGGATGTGATTTTATTTAAAGGTGATATTCCTCAGATACCTTGATCAAAGAATATATAGATATGTACAGCACAGGAACTTCAGTCCACAATGTCCTTGCTGAACACGATGCCGTTAAACTAATCTTCTCTGACTGCCCTTGTCCATATCCCTCCATTCCCTCCGTACTCATGTACCTATCTAAAGGCCACTCAAATACCACTGTTGTATCTACTTCTACCACCATCTCTGGCAGCGCGTTCCAGATCCCCACCACTCTGTTGAAAAAAATTGTCGTTGATATTCCCACACTCCAAAGACGTACAGGTTTGTAGGTTAATTGACTGAGTAAATGTAAAAATTGTCCCTAGTGTGTGTAGGAGTGTTAATGTGCGGGGATCGCTGGGCGGCGCGGACTTGGTGGGCCGAAAAGGCCTGTTTCCGCGCTGTATCTGAAATATGAAATAATAATAATATGAAATATTCCCTCCTTGAGAAAAGTTTCCGACTATCTACCTTGTTGTCCATGTCCCTTACATTTGATCTCCCAAAGTGCAACACCTTACACCTGCTCCGATTAAACTCAATCTGCCATTTTTCCACCCAAGTCTGTAACTCGCCATCCTGCTGTAACCTTTGGCAGCCTTCCTCACTGTCTGCAACTCCACCACACTTACGAACCAACCCATCAACCTGAGGTCCAGTCTTACCCTTATTCATAAAGATGTTAAACCATGTGCGGTTGTGATCATGGTTCCCAAGAATGCTCTTCCACTAAAGCACCAGTCCCCAATACATGGTCCAGTCTGGTCCTTTCTTGAGTTGGTCTGTCCACAAACTGTATCAAGAAACCCTTTTGAATACATCTAACAGCTTCTGCTCCGTCTAAGCCTTTTGCATTGAGGTATTCCCAGTCAATATTGGGGGTTATTTTGTGCACCCTGTCATAACAAGGAATCAAGACCTTTCTTATTGGGGTTATGGAGAGAAGGCAGGTGAATGGGATTGAGAGGGAAAGATAGATCAGCCATGATTGAATGGTAGAGTAATTCTGCTCCTTTGAGAAAGAAGATAATTGAAAGAAGCTAAGCAACATTAAATTGGGACTTACATTGGCAATTTCCTCCATTGGTCGGGTCACCATAATAACCAGAGATGCAAGTATCACAGTGGTTGCCAGTTGTTAGGTCTTCACATTTTTCACAGATGCTTTCATTTACACACTTGCTGTGGCCGTTACACTGACAAGCTGGAAGAAACACTTCTTTTTTAGTCAATGGAAAATCACAAATACAAGTTCCTTCTCCTCCCCAAAATCTCCAATTTCCGCTCACACCATTGAAAGGTAAATCTAGAGTATTTTGTATTTCGTCTGCAAAAAGTCAATATGGCATACAGCTAGAAGCAGGGAATAGACATTCTAAATGCACATTGCCGAAGCCATTTAAGGAGTTAAATGACTTGGTCTGGACCAGTTGTTGCTCCAGATTCTGGTATCAGGTTGACTGCTAACTGGGATGGCACAGTGGCGCAGCGGTAGATTTGCTGCCTTACAGCGCCAGAGACCTGGGTTCAATCCTGACCACGGGTGCTGTCTGTATGGATTTTGTATGTTCTCCCCGTGACCGCGTGGGTTTTCTCCGGGAGCTCCAGTTTCCTCCCACCTTCCAAAGACGTGCAGGTTTGTAGGTTCGTTGGCTTTGGTAAAATTGTACGTTGCCCTTAGTGTGTAGGATAGTGCTAGTGTACAGGGGCATTGCAGGTCATGGCGATGGGCCGAAGGGCCTGTTTCCCCGCTGTATCTATAAACTCCAAAGTCCTCTCACAATGGACAGGTTGAGTGAGTGGGCAGATGTGTGGAAGATGCAGTATAATATAGATAAATGTGAGATTATCTACTTTAGCAAAACCAACGAGGCAGATTATTATCTCAATGGTGTCAGATTAGGTAAAGACCTTGGTGTCCTTGTACACCAGTCACTGAAAGTAAGCGTGCAGGTACAGCAGGCAGTGAAGAAAGTTAATGGCATGTTGGCCTTCAGAACCAGAGGATTTAAGTATAGAAGCAAGGAGGTCCTTCTGCAGTTGTATAGGGCTCTGGTGAGACCACATCTGCAGTATTGTGTGCAGTTTTGGTTTCCTAATTTGAGGAAGGACGTCCTTGCTATTGAGGCAGTGCAGCGTAGGTTCACGAGGTTAATCCCTGAGTTGGAAGGACTGTCCTATGAGGAAAGATTGGCCTTGTATTCACTGGAGTTTAGAAGGATGAGATAGAGACGTACACAATTATAAAAGGACTGGACAAGCTAGATGCAGGAAAAATGTTCCCAATGTTGGGGGAGTCCAGAACCAGGGGACACAGTATAACAATAAAGGGGAAGCCATTTAAAACTGAGAAGTAATCTTTTCACCCAGAGTTGTGAATTTGTGAAATTCTCTGCCACAGAAGGCAGTAGAGGCCAATTCACTGGATGAATTTAAAAGAGTTAGATAGAGCTCTAGGGGCTAGTGGAATCAAGGGCTATGGGGAGAAGGCAGGCACAGGTTACTGATTGTGGATGAGCAGCCACGATCACAATGAATGGCGTTGCTGGCTCGAAGGGCCAAATGGCCTCCTCCTGCACCTATTTTCTATGTTTCTATATGAACACAAATCTCGAGCTTGTATTTTATCTGCAATGTCATTAACTATATGCAATCAGACGCAAGGAACAGACATTCTAAATGCATGTTGCCAAAGCCATTTAAGGATTTGAATGACTTGGTCTAGACTAGATGCGGCACCAGACCCAGGCACAAGCAGGTTGACTGCTAACGGCCCTGCAAAATGGGTTTGCAAAGTATTTAGCTGATACGGTAGCCCCTCACCGCTCCCCATCCACCAGGATAGGATGAGTTTAGAGGGATATGGGTCGAACGCAGGCAGGTGGGACCAGCGTAGATGGGGCATGTTGGTCGGCGTGGGCAAGTTGGGACGAAGGCCCTGTTTCCACGCTGTTTGACTCTATGACATAACCCGAGATAGACTTGCTAGAAATGACTGCAACTCACAAATGAACAAAATAAATGCTGACCTGGACAATGGATAAAGGACCAGTTGAACCTTGTTTCTACTGGACACATGCTGACGTTGAGAATGGGTACAGGAGGGGTATGTACTGTCGATATTTTCATTGGCCCACGATAAGATCCTTCTATACACTGTCCTTTTCCTGTATTGCTGGGGTCAGTACACCATCCACATCCAGGCTGCTCCAAACAGTGACTGCACGTACGATAGCCAGAACAATTCTCGGCTAGAATGACAGAAAAAAAACACATCAAATAGCTCCTTCTGTTGCTATTTTCATCTGTGAATCCACAAAATTAGAAATGACATTTTACTCCTGTACAAGATACGTTAATGTATATTGTCAAATAATCTGACAAAACTTGGTACACGTGACAATAAAAGACCTTTGAAACCTTTGAAACCTGTTCAAAGGAAAAGTATCAGACAAGAACTGATTTTTGCTGAATAATTATTAAGAGAGGTTTTGTTGGCTTGAACAGCGGTGTGATTTAAGATTGATATTAAAAATGGTACAATATTATAAGTTCATGTTCATAAGTGATAGGGGCAGAATTAGGTCATTCAGCCCATCTTCGCCATTCAATCTCCCATCTCCATTCCCCAGAATTCCAGTTTCATCACCCTCTGACTAAAGAAAGTCCTCCTCATCTTCCTAAAGGACCACCCTTTAATTCTGAGGCTATGACCTCTGGTCCTAGACTCTCCCACTGGTGGAAACATCCTCTCCACATCCACTCTATCCAAGTCTTTCACGATTTGGTAAGTTTCAACGAGGTCCCCCCCCTCATTCTTCTAAAATCCATGTGCTGTCAAACTCTCATCCTATGTTAACCCACTCATTCCTGGGATCATTCTTGTAAACCTCCTCTGGACCCTCTCCGGAGCCAGCAAGCACGTCCTTCCTAAGACATGGGGCCCTAAATTGCTCACACTAAACCAAATACAGCCTGACCAGTGCCTTATAGAGCCTCATCATTGCATCCCTGTTTCTGTATTTTCGTCCTCTTGAAATAAATGCCAGCATTACGTCTGCCTTCCTTATTACCGATTCGACTTGCAGTTATAAGCAAGGAAAAACACTTTACAACCTACCTTTTGCCAGACCAATGACTAATAATTGCTCATTGCCCTTCCGATGAATAAATAACTACATTTATTTGTGTACGTTTCTGTTAACTACTGCCGAATAAGTCAAGTCACTCCTGAATGTGGCCACGCCAGTAGATAGAGTGGAAAAATCATCATGTGGTATCCTTGCTTTCAATGGTACAAGTGGGGCTTTGCGCAAGAGTCAGGAAGCATGATAGAAACATAGAAACATAGTATCAGACTCTGGTTTTGCTGGTCACCCCATTACATACAGGAATGATATGGAGGCTTTAGAAAGTGTGCAGGGGTATTAGCTACAGAGAGAAGTTAGACAGACTTTGGAATTCTGAAGATTGTGGGGAGACCCGATAGAAGTATATCAAATTATGAAAGTCATAGACAGACAGTCAGAATCTATGCCACATATTTGTTTAAACCCTCGATTATAGACAAAGCATTCATACATTGGGAAAGAGCAGGAATTAAAACTTTGGGAGATTTGTATGATACGGGAAAACTATTATCATTTAAACAATTACAACTAAAATACAATCTGGGTAGCAATCAGTATTTTAAATATTTCCAAATATGTGATTATTTGAAAAAATATGCGCATGAATTTCACAACGTCCCATCAGACTTATTAGATGAAGTAATGAATACAAAGGCGGAATCACCAAAATTAATTTCACATATATATAATATTATACTAAATGCAGTAATACCAACAACGGAAGGTATTAGAGGTGAGTGGGAAAACGAACTAAGCATAAAAATTTCCACTGAAAGGTGGAAACAATACTTATTAAATGTGCATAAATGCTCAATTAACGTAAGACATACTCTAATACAATTTAAAATCATACATAGATTATACTACTCAAAAACTAAATTAAATAAATTTTTCCCTAACGTTTCACCAATTTGTGATAAATGCCATTGTCAAGAAGCTACTATAGCGCACTCATTCATCTTTTGTACAAAAATTCAAAAGTTTTGGACTGAAATTTTTGAAATTTTCACAAAAGTGTTTAAAATAAAAATGACACCAAAGCCAGAACGGATTATTTTCGGAATGACAGAAGGTAGTTCGGAATTAAATGCGTATCAAAAGAATTTATTTGATTATGGTTTAATAATAGGAAAAAAATTAATCTTAAAATTTCGGAAAAATGCTCCTATACCAACATTAAATATGTGGATTTCTACTATGTTTGAAACACTACATCTGGAAGATATGAGACTCCGCCTGGAAGGAAAATCAGAACGCTTCTATCAGACGTGGTCTGCATTTATAGAATTATTACAAAGATAGGGTGGAGGAGTACCTCGGGCCTTGGTAGGGGGGGGACGGAAAACTATCGAGTTGGTGGATTCCCTTTTTTTTTTTTTTTTTTTTTTTCTTCTCTCTCTTTCTCTCTTTCTTTCTACTATTTTTCTTTAAAAGCCATAAAATTATGGGGTACAATGACTGTAACAAGATATATGTGAAGTACATTGATGTATTTAACCTCTAATAAAAATTTAAAAAAAAAAAAAAAAAAAAAAAAGAATCTATGCCACAGGATGGAAATATCAAATTCTAGAGGATATAAGCTGTACGGTGAGACGGTGATATGTTGGGCAAGGTTTTTTTTAACAGAGAGTGGTGGGTGCCTGGAGAGGTGAGGGCAGAGGTGGGGGCTCGTACAGAATTGACATTTAAGAAACGTTTGGATAGGCACCTGGATGTGCAGAGAATGGAGGGATATGGATTATGTTCAGGCAGACAAGGGTCATAAATTCATGTGATAGGAGCAGAATTAGGCCATTCGGCCCATCAAGTCTACTCCGTCATTCAATCATGGCTGATCTATCTCTCCCTCCTAACCCCATTAACCATATAACCATATAACAATTACAGCACGGAAACAGGCCCGTTCGGCCCTACTAGTCCACGCCGACCACTTTCTCTGACCTAGTCTCATCTACCTGCTCTCAGACCATAACCCTCCAATCCTCTCCCATCCATATACCTATCCAATTTACTCTTAAATAATAAAATCGAGCCTGCCTCCACCACTTCCACCGGAAGCTCATTCCACACAGCCACCACCCTCTGAGTAAAGAAGTTACCCCTCATGTTACCCCTAAACTTTTGTCCCTTAATTCTGAAGTTATGTCCCCTTGTTGGAATCTTCCCCACTCTCAAAGGGAAAAGCCTACCCACGTCAACTCTGTCCGTCCCTCTTAAAATTTTAAAACCTCTATCAAGTCCCCCCTCAACCTTCTACGCTCCAAAGAATAAAGACCCAACCTGTTCAACCTCTCTCTGTAGCTTAAGTGCTGAAACCCAGGCAACATTCTAGTAAATCTCCTCTGTACCCTCTCCATTTTGTCGACATCCTGCCTATAATTTGGCGACCAGAACTGCACACCATACTCCAGATTCGGCCTCACCAATGCCCTGTACAATTTTAACATTACATCCCAACTTCTATATTCGATGCTCTGATTTATAAAGGCAAGCATACCAAATGCCTTCTTCACCACCCTATCCACATGAGATTCCACCTTCAGGGAACAATGCACAGTTATTCCCAGATCCCTCTGTTCCACTGCATTCCTCAATTCCCTACCATTTTGCCCTGTACGTCCTATTTTGATTTGTCCTACCAAAATGCAGCACCCCACGCTTATCAGCATTAAAACTCCATCTGCCATCTTTCAGCCCACCCTTCCAAAAGGCCCAAGTCTCTCTGTAGACTTTGAAAATCTACTTCATTATTAACTACACCACCTATCTTAGTATCATCTGCATACTTACTAATCCAATTTGCCACACCATCATCCAGATCATTAATGTAAATGACAAACAACAGTGGACCCAACACAGATCCTTGGGGTACTCCACTAGACACTGGCCTCCAACCTGACATACAGTTGTCAACCATTACCCTCTGGTATCTCCCATTCAGCCATTGTTGAATCCATCTTGCAACCTCACTATTAATACCCAACGATTTAACCTTCTTAATCAACCTTCCATGTGGAACCATTCTCCTGCCTTCTCCCCAAAACCCCTGCCACCTGCACTAATCAATAATCTATCTCGGTCTTGAATATATCCATTAACGTGGCTTGCCACAGCATTCTGTGGCAAAGAATTCCACAGATTCACCACCCTCTGACTAAAGAAATTCCTCGTCATTTTTCTAAAGGAACGTCCTTTAATTCTAAGGCTATGTATGTATGACCTCTGGTCCCAGGCTCTCCCACAAGAGTGGAAACATGCCGACCCACATCCATTCTCTCCAGGCCGTGGCATTATGTTCAGCACAGACATCATGGGCCAA
Source organism: Rhinoraja longicauda (assembly GCF_053455715.1). Taxonomy (NCBI): domain Eukaryota; kingdom Metazoa; phylum Chordata; class Chondrichthyes; order Rajiformes; family Arhynchobatidae; genus Rhinoraja; species Rhinoraja longicauda. The sequence goes on along the minus strand of NC_135953.1, from coordinate 9,311,236 downwards.
AGTCCCTGTGCTGTATTATGTTCGAATCTTTCTGGCACCAAGGATCAACTCATTTCCTGTCACTATCGCTGAACCTTAAATTTTCTAGTGAAGAAACTAGAACCAGGTGGCGACACGGTGGTGCAGCAGTAGAGTTGCTGCCTTACAGCACCAGAGACCCAGGATCGATCCTGACCACAGGTGCTGCCTGTACGGAGTGTGTCTCCCCATGACCTGCACGGGTTTTCTCCAGGTGCTCCGGTTTCCTCCCACACTCCATAGGTGTGTAGGTTTGTAGGTTAATTGGCTTTGTTAACATTCTAAATTGTACCTAGTGTGTAGATTGTGTTTGTGTACGTGGATCGTTGGTCGGCACGGAGTTGGGGCGGGCGAAGGGCCTATTTCCGTGCTGTATCTCTAAACTAAATAAACTAAACTTCGCATCCAATCCACTGGCAGATGATACCAACAGTCAATATTTGTTAGAACATTTCCTCAACCCAATGCTAATCAAAGAGTAAAGGTTGATAAGGAAACTAAACAAGGGCTTCAGAGAATGTTCATTTTAATTGAACAGCAACAATGGCAATCAATGAAACAAGCTGTCTCCATGGCTATTTGTTATCTGCACAGAGAGAGATACAAATGTTGTTAAAATCAAATATTCAACCAATTTCCTTTAGAAAACCACAACTTCAACAACATCCATGTCACCTGCAGGCAGTGCATTCCAGATCATGACTGAATGAGTAACATATTCCCAAAATCTTTTTAAAATCACTTAACATCCCTTGGAGCGCAGGAGAATGAAGGGTGATCTTATTGAGGTGTACAAAATCATGAGAGGAATAGATCGGGTAGACGCACAAAATCTCTTTCCCAGAGTAGGGGAGTCAGAGGACATAGGTTTAAGGTGAAAGGGGGAGAGATTTAATAGGACCTGAGAGGCAATCTTTTTCACACAATGGGTGGTAGGTGTAAGGAATGAGTTGCTGGAGGAGGTAGTTGAGGCAGGTACTATTGCAACGTTTAAGAAACATTTAAACAGGTACAAGGCTACGACAGGTTTGGACGGATATGGGCCAAATGCAGGCAGGTGGGATTGGTGTACATGGGACATGTTGGTCGGTGCGGGCAATAGACAATATTCTATGGAGGAGGCCATTCGGCCCTTCGAGCCAGCACCACCATTCAATGTGATCATGGCTGATCATTCTCAATCAGTATCCCGTTCTGCCTTCTCCCCATACCCCCTGACTCCGCTATCCTTAAGAGCTCTATCCAGCTCTCTCTTGAATGCATTCAGAGAATTGGCCTCCACTGCCTTCTGAGGCAGAGAATTCCACAGATTCACAACTCTCTGACTGAAAAAGTTTTTCCTCACCTCAGTTCTAAATGGCCTACCCCTTATTCTTAAACTGTGGCCCCTTATTCTGGACTCCCCCAACATTGGAAACATGTTTCCTGCCTCTAACGTGTCCAACCCCTTAATAATCTTATATGTTTCGATAAGATCTCCTCTCATCATTCTCCTCTCACCCGCAAGTTGGGACGAAGGCCTGTTTCCATGCCATATTACTCTATAACATGCACGGTAGCGCAGCGGTAGAGTTGCTGCTTTACAGCTAATGCAGCGCCGGAGACTCAGGTTCGATCCTGACTACGGGTGCTGCACTGTAAGGAGTTTGTACGTCCTCCCCGTGACCTGCGTGGGTTTTCTCCGAGATCTTCGGTTTCCTCCCACACTCCAAAGACGTACAGGTATGTAGGTTAATTGGCTGGGTAAATGTAAAAATTGTCCCTAGTGGGTGTAGGATAGTGTTAATGTACGGGGATCGCTGGGCGGCACGGACTTGGTGGGCCGAAAAGGCCTGTTTCCGGCTGTATATATATGATATGATATGATATGATATGTTTTCACTCTGGTCCATGAACTCCTGTACTAAATAGAAAAGGAACATACTCTCCCTTTTCGTCCCTTGAAAACCTGCCACCATATTGCCCATCGGATAATCTATTTTAACAATCTATCTGGTAACCAATCCAGATCTGATGACATATCTACTTCAAGTACTGACAGATTTCACAAGTACATCCTCTTAAACTATTCATATCTTGTATCCATCAACTGTTTACATTTTCAAAGTACTCATTTTGAATTTCCAATATATTTTCTGGCCCCCATCAACAGAGCGGTCCTGAGCTACCATGACCTCATCGTTGACCCTCGGACTATCTGTAATCAGACTTTTATGGACTTTATCTAAACATTATTCCCTTTATCCTGTATCTGTGCACTGTGGACGGCTCGATTGTAATTATGTCCAGTCTTCCTGCTGACTGGAGAGCACACAACATATCGGAGGACATTGCAGGGAAACTAGACAGGAAATTGTGGGAGCCCAGGTTGAAATTTACGAGGCATCCTTAAATACAGGAGAGGTGCCGGAAGACTGGAGGGTGGCGAATGTTGTGCCTCTTTTAAAGAAGGGCTGCAGGGAAAATGCTGGGAACTATAAGCCGGTGAGCTTAACATTTGTAGTTGGTAAGTTACTGGAGAGTATTCTGAGGGATAGGTTATACAGGCATTTGGATGGGCAAGGGCTGATTAGGGACAGTCAGCATGGTTTTGTACATGGGAGGTCGTGTCTCACAAATCTGATGTTCCGCATGGTAGGCTGCTCTGTAAGGAAAGCTCTTCAGCGGGTAGTCCATAGAGCTTAGAGGACCATCGGAACACAGCTACCAGCCTTGGAGGGCATCTACAACACACGATGCCTCAGAAAAGCCACCAGCATCCACAAAGACTCCTCACACCCCTGCAACAGTCTGTTCGAACTTCTACCATCGGGCAGACGATACAAAGCCTTCTACGCCCGCACCTCCAGACTCAGGAACAGCTTCATCCCCAGGGCCATAGCTGCTATGAACCGGTCCTGCTGAGCCGGATGGTCACATCGCACAGTGAACCGGCACAGATCTACTTGCACTTTATTCTGTTTTAAAACTGTTACAATTTGTTTCATTGGGTTGTTTAAATTAATACTGACTAGCTAATTAATTTATTGCATCGTATGGGAGGCGCATTCCAATCTCGTTGTACCCCTGTACAATGACAATAAAGATATATTGTATTGTATTGTATTGTATTGTATTAGATCGCATGGGATCCAAGGAGAGATAGCTGAATGGATAGCAAATTGGCTCCATGGAAGGAAGCAGAGGGTGATGGTGGAAGGTTGCTTCTTGGACTGGAGGCCTGTGACTAATGGTGTGCGTCAGAGTTCGGTGCTGAACCCATTACTGTTTGTCATCTCCACCAATGATTTGGATGAGGACATAAAGGGAGAGATGAGCAAGTTTGCTGATGATACAAAAGTTAGTGGTTTTGTCGTTAGTGAAGATGGTTGTGAAAGATTGCAGCAGGATCTGGATCGATTGGCCAGGTGGGAGGAGTAATGGTTGATGGAATTTAATACATAGAAGTGTGAGGCATTGCGTTTAGGGGCGTCGAACTAGGGGGAGATCTACCCAGTAAATGGTAGGCCTCTGGGTAGTATTGTAGAGCGGAGAGATCGTGGAGTACAGGTGCTTGGTTCCTTGAAGGTCGAGTCGCAGGTAGATAAGGTGGTCAAAAAGGCTTTTGGCCTTCATCAGTCAGAGTATTGAGTATCGAAGTTGGAAGGTCATGTTGCAGTTGTTTCAGACGTTGATGAGACTGCATCAGAAAATTGTGTTCAGTTCTGGGCACCATGTTATAGGAAAGATATTGTCAAGCATGAAAAGGTTCAGAAAAGATTTATGAGGATGTTGCCAGGACTAGAGGGTGTGAGCTATCGGGAGAGGTTGAGTAGGCTGGGTCTCTATTCCATGGAACGCAGGAGGATGAGGGGAGATCTTATAGAGGTGTACAAAATCATGAGAGGAATAGATTGGGTAGATGCACAGAGTCTTTTGCCCAGAGTAGGGGAATCAAGGACCAGAGGACATGGGTTCAAAGTGAAGGGGAAAATATTTAATAGGAATCCGAGGGGTAACCTTTTCACACAAAGGGTGATGGGTGCATGGAACAAGCTGCCAGAGGAGGTATTTGAGGGTGGGACTATCCCATTATTTAAGAAACAGTTAGACAGGTACATGGATAGGACAGATTTGGAGGGATATGGACCAAGCACAGGCAAGTGGGACTCGTGTAGCTGGGACATTGTTGGCTGATGTGGGCGAATTGGGCCGAAGTGCCTGTTTCCACAGTGTACCACTCTATGACTATGACTCTGAAAAAAGCTTTTCACTGTACCTCAGTGCACGTGACAATAAACCATGTTAAACTAAACAATAACATTTTTACCAAAGATAGACACAAAATGCTGAAGTAACGCAGTTGCACAGGCAGCATCTCTGGAGAGATGGAATGGGTGACGTTTCGGATCAAGGTCTTTCTTTTCGACCTGAGACCCTTCTCCTCGACCCGAACTGGATAGTACAGATTCAATACATTTCTGAGACACAAGGAACTGCAGGTGCTGGAACCTTGAACAAAACACAATGTTTTAGTAGTTTAGTGGGTCAGGCAGCACCTAAGCGGGGAAATGGACAGGTGACTTTTTGGGTCGGGAACCTTCATCGGACTGATTGTAGTCGAGGGATGGGGAAGCTGGAAAAGAGAGGTGGCAGTGGAACAAAGCGTGGCAGGTGATGAGTGGGTGCAGGTTAGCTAATAATACATTTCTAATTGTGTGTGCATTCGAAAAGATGGCTCATAAATTTTATAAAAATTGATTTATTTGCTTTCAAGAATACATAATGGGCAGCACTATGTTTAATGTTGTAATTTATTAATACACTTCAGCCTTCTCTGCTGTCAAGCTGGTAATTAAGAAAATACATCAATCACTTTCATCTGCAAGATACACAACAAACTCATAGAACTTGTTGTCCGCAGAGCAGCACAGTGGTGCAGCGGTAGAATTGCTGCTTTACAACCTCAGAGACCCGGGTTCGATCCTGACTACGGATGCTGTCTGTCCTGAGTTTGTACGTTCTTCCTGTAACCACGTGGGTTTTCCCCGATAACTGCGGTTTCCTGCCACACTCCAAAACATGCATGTTTGTAGGTTAATCGGCTTGGTGTAAATGCAAATTGTCCTAAGTGCATGTAGGATAGTGTGAGTGCGCAGGGATCACTGGTCGGTAAGTGCATGTAGGATAGTGTGAGTGCGCAGGGATCGCCGGTCGGTAAGTGCATGTAGGATAGTGTGAGTGCGCAGGGATCGCCGGTCGTTGTGGACTCGGTGGGCCTGTTCCGCGCTGTATCTCTAAATTAAACTAAACTAAACAGTGACAACAGACACATCGCTTCTGCAAGTTATTTGAAGTAGTGAAGGGTAGTCCTTCCGAAAAGCTGGTTTCACGGTTTAATGAACTGTTACTTGATTTGTGGTGTTATGTATGCAGTTTCATTTTGCAGCAACTAGGGAGTACACCTGATTACAATGTCAAGCCAGGTATTAAAATAAAACACTCTCGCCCGTGAAAACTCGAAATGATTTCAACTTGAGATTGTTGGATCGAAGGCAGACAGCCTTCTAAGTTAGTTCAATAACTATCCAATAATCCAAATCAGTCTGATGAAAGGTCCCAACCAGAAACGTCACCTATCCATGTTTTCCAGGGTTACTCCAGCACTTTGTGTCTTCTCATTGAAAACTATCCAGATCTTTTTAAGAGCCGAGGAGCACAGAGGAGTGAACAAGGAAATGGAAGATACCATCAACCATAAAATAATCCAGGACGTGATGGCCCACATCCAAGTGTTTTGAAGTTCGTCATTATGGATATAACAGATGCCATCTTCCAAAATTTCACAGGTGGCAAAATAGCAAAGGCAACCCTACCCTTAAAGAATGGAGGTAGAAAGAAATGGGGAACTACCAATCAGTTAGCCTGAGTTAGCAGTGGTAAGAAAATGCTGCGTATGGGGCTGCACACGGAGGACCAACAGCATATTAGGCAGGTGGTCATAATGTTTTGGCTCATCAGGTAATAATGTTTTGGCTGATCGGTGTAGATGTCAGTTGGAAATAGCAGATGGAGTTTAATCCGGACAAGTGTAAACTGTTGCATATTGGAAGGTCAAATGTAAGAGGGAATTATACTGTATAAGGCAAGAACTCTTGATTAGTACGGGTGTCAGGGGATATGGAGAAAAGGCAGGAGAATGTGGTTGAGAGGGAAAGATGGAGCAGCCATGATTGAATGGCGGAGTAGAATTGATGGGCCAAATGGCCTAATTCTGCTCCTATCACATGAACCTTTGGAGCATTGCTGTACAAAAGGATCTCAGAGCACAAATCCATGGCTCTCTGAAAGTGTCAACAACGTAGATAGGGTGGAAAGGACAGAATTCAGTACCACATATTCTTCTTTTCATTAGTCGAGCATTGAGAATAAAAGTTGAGAAGTCATGTTGCAATTTGAAGACAAGTGGATATAAACTTAGGCGACACGGTGGCGCAGCGGTAGAGTTGCTGACTTACAACGCCAGAGACCCGGATTCGATCCTGACTACGGGTGCTTGTCTGTATGGAGTTTGTACGTTCTCCCCGTGGCCTGCGTGGGTTTTTCCCGAGATCTCCACTTTCCTCCCACACTCCAAAGACGTACAGGTATGTAGGTAAACTCGCTTGGCAAATGTGAAAATTGTCCTTAGTGTGTGTAGGGGATTTTTTAAGATATTTTAGAGATACAGCGCGGAAACAGGCCCTTCGGCCCACCGAGTCCGCGCCGCCCAGCGATCCTCGCACATTAACACTATCTTACACACACTAGGGACAATTAAAAAAAAAACATTTATCCAGTCAATTAACCTACATACCTGTACGTCTTTGAAGTGTGGGAGGAAACCGAAGATCTCGGAGAAAACCCACGCAGGTTACGGGGAGAATGCACAAACTCAATACAGACGGCGCCCGTAGTCAGGATCGAACCCGAGTCTCTGGCGCTGCATTCGCTGTAAGGCAGCAACTCTACCGCTGCGCCACCGTGCCGCCGTGTTAAGATGCGGGGATCGCTGGTCGGCGTGGACCCGGTGGGCCAAAGGACCAGTTTCCGTGCTGTATCTCTAACCTAAACTATTTTTGGAATTCTCTGCCCAAGAAGGTTGTACAACTCAGGCTCTACTGAGAATATTTAAGGCACAGATCTATGTTTTTAAAAATGAAAGCAATCAGAGTATACAAATGGTAAGGAAAGTGGCACTAAAGGTGAAAGACAATCCATGATTTACTGAATGCAGAACTGGCACATGGACCGAATAGCATACTCCAACATCAATTTCTTATGTGACTTTGCATGTTCTCATGGTCTTATAACTGGAAATGTCAACATCCTTGAATTTTATAGAAGGAATGGAAAAGGTGCGAAACATCATTTGTCCAGTCCCCCCTCTGCAGATGCTGCCTGACCTGCTGAGTTCCTCCACCAGTGGTGCAGCGGTAGAGTTGCTGCCTTACAGCACCAGAGACCCATGTTTGATCGTGACTACGGGTGCTGTCTGCGTGGAGTTTGTATGTCCTTCCTGTGATCGTGTGGGTTTCCTCTGGGTGCTCCAGTTTCCTCCCACATTCCAAAGAAGCGCAGATTAATTGGCTACTGTAAATTGGTGCCTAGTGTGTAGGACTGGACTAGTAACTGGGTGATTGTTGGTCGGCGTGGACTCGGTGGGCCGAAGGGCCTGCTGCCACGCTGTATCTCCAAACTAAACTAAACTCTAAGTTTCCAGCATCTGCATTTTCTTATGTCTCCTGGGATTATTTTGTCCAACACGACTGTGGAGTGACTTGACCAGAAGTTGCACAGAAGTTCAAATATTTCTGCTGTATCTTGGTACATAGATGTGACAATAAAAACCAAATAACAATATAAGTCAAAACTACTGCCTCAAGGAAAAACACAGAAAGGCAATAAATGCAGATCGTCCTGCTAATCATATCATATATATACAGCCGGAAACAGGCCTTTTCGGCCCTCCAAGTCCGTGCCGCCCAGCGATCCCCGTACATTAACACTATCCTACACCCACTAGGGACAATTTTTTTAAAAACATTTACCCAGCCAATTAACCTACATACCTGTACGTCTTAGGAGTGTGGGAGGAAACCGAAGATCTAGGAGAAAACCCACGCAGGTCACGGGGAGAACGTACAAACTCCTTACAGTGCAGCACCCGTAGTCAGGATCGAACCTGAGTCTCCGGCGCTGCATTCGCTGTAAAGCAGCAACTCTACCGCTGCGCTACCGTGCCGCGTGGGTTAGTTGATACTGAATTTGGCCTGAAACACCAACCATGTTACTGGCTCAATCACTGATATATAGTTTGTCAAATAATAGAAGACTAGACATCTGAAAAACACTGCAATTGATACCCCTCAAAGAAGAATGAAAGATGAAGAAATGGTATTTCTGATTTTGCTCATCATTTTAGTGGACGTATAGAAGACATTAAGCAAATAGATTGTAAAACCTCTTAAGATTAGGCACTACCATAAGCAATGGTGCATATTCACATGGAATATCTACTATGTCAGGTTAATAGTACCCAGTTCCATTTTCATACCGGATCTCAGGCATCCGCTGGGTTTGGGTTTGACTTACTGCAGTGGAAAACAAGAGAAAGTAACGAAGGAGCTGGAAAATGGGCCAACAGAGAGAGATAAACTACTAATTCACCAATGCACAATGAAAGTATTCAGCAAATTCAACAATTACTAATGCACATAAAAGCATCGAGAAACAGAACTTAAGCAAATCAAATTCATTATACAGTGATGACTACTAAACCTCATGGGATCAGAGGATAGAAAACAAAAAGCTGGAGTATCTCAGCGGGACAGGCAACATCTCTGGAGAGAAGGAATGGGTGACGTTTTGGGTCGAGACCCTTCTTCACACTGGTTAGGGATGAGGGAAACGAGATATATAGACAGTGATGTGGAGAGATAAAGAACAATGAATGAAAGATGTGCAAAAAAGTAACGATGATAAAGGAAGACCCGAAACATCACCCATTCCTTCTCTCCAGAGATGCTGCCTGTCCCGCTGAGTTACTCCAGCTTTTTGTGTCTATCTTCGGTTTAAACTAGCATCTGCAGTTCCTTCTTACACACTCATGGAATCAGAGTTTTGTTAAACGAATATCTTCAACTTGATTGTAAATAAATAGCACCTCTGTGGTTTACACTGACATTGAGGCAGCAATCACAAACAATGCAAGTGCTATCACAACATTTACAAAACATTTAGACAGGTACATGGATGGGATAGGTTTCGAAGGATATGGGCCAAACGCAAGCAGACGGGACTAGTGTAGATTGGACGTGCTGGCCGGTGTGGGCAAGTTGGGCCGAAGGGCTTGTTTCCATCCTGTATCACTCTCTGACTCAATGACAGTACAGGATTTGCTTTCACTTACGTGAACAATTGTTGGAAGTAGACCATTCCATGCACTGGCCAAAAGGGAATGAAGCCACGTATGCATTGGCATCGACACACTGCCTCATGTTGCTGCACCACATACACTCCGAGTTGCCGGTCGTACATTCACTGCAGCCTGTCCTCAATGCACAAGGTGTCCGGCACTGATTGGTGCTGTGGTTTGCTGTGAATTAAAGCAGTACGACTTCAGTTCCAGCGATACTTTAATTTCCTTCCCTATTCTGAACATGATGCATCCTGCGTGGCGCAGTGGTAGAGTTGCTGCCTGACAGCTCAACCATCAGGGCGGCACAATGGTGCAGCATTAGAGTTGCAGCCTTACATCGCCAGGGACTCGGGTTCAATCCTGACTACGGGTGCTGTCTGTATGTAGTTTGTACGTTCTCCCCGGTTTCCTTCTACACTCCAAAGATGTACGGGTTTGTAGGCTTATTGGTTTGGTAAAATTGTAAATTGCCCCTAGTGTGTCGGATAGTGTTAGTGTGCGGGGATCACTGGTCGGCACGGACTCGGTGACCCAATGGGCCTGGTTCTGCTCTGTATCCCTAAACTAAACTTTTCACAGACTAAAAGCCTCTCAAATGCCACTATTGTTTGTCTCCACCATGACCCCTGGCAGTGCGTTCCAGGCACCCGCCACTCTCTGTGTAAAAGAATCTGCCACACACATCTCATTTAAACTGTTCCCCTCTCATCTTAAAGCTATGGTCCCTAGTCTTCGTTCATATTTGAACATGTTACTTGTTTCGTGACCCAAAACCCTTTCCCCACTTAATTTTAACCTCTTCCTTTTTCCACCAAGATGGCGGCCAACCCAGGCGACTCTTTGTATGCTAGTCACAGAAGTGGATCTGCAATCACGCATTATAATCGCTCCACTCCTTTAAATCTCTACTCCTACAGATCTGTACACTGTAACTGGCTCGATTGTAATCATGTATTGTCTTTCCGCTGACTGGTTGGCACACAACAAAACTTTTCACCGGACCTCGGTACACGTGACAATAAACTAAACCGACTTGCCAGAAAACTCACCTGGTCTTTCACATACACTTCCATTTACTAAGTTGATGCAGGTTGCTGCTTTCAAGCCGGCACAGTTTGGTTCTGCCATGTAGCCACAAAATCCTGCATCACTTGGCTCCTCCATCATCCATTGTAGTGATGTGTTTGTGAAGGGTGACATATCTTCCCAGCACCAATAGGAAACATTTATTTTCCGTAATCCGACCCAAGGGGTTATGGGCGATTTGTTCTGCAATGGTAAACAGATGCGCCACTGTCAACATGCATGACATTTACAGCAAATGGCACAGAAACTATTCGAGGCATAGTTTTTTCCCCCCCTGAGGTCCACCTACTAAACCCCTCAGATGATGATGTAGGAATGGAAGGGTCTCAACCCGAAACGTCACCCATTCCTTCTCTCCAGAGGTGCTGCCTGACCCGCTGAGTTACTCCAGCATTTTGTGTCCACCTCAGATGATGACCATCACCTGCTCAAAGCCAACTGGGTAGTAAGGTCAATAAATATATTGGTTCCCAAACCACTTGAATAAATGAATTTAACATTACTGCTACTTCTCATGTCCACAAACACGACTTCCCAACTGTTATACAATGCATCTTTCAAACATCAAGTTCACAAACTCCAACATCTCTTGGATTCAAACGCCCCTCCTAATCTCTCTCCTTCACTTTCCTCTGATCCCTTCTCTCCTCCTAGTTCTACTCCCTGCCACGTTTTCACCATCCTTTCTGAAATTCCCAATTTTGCATTTAATGATCAGTCCCCAGCTTTGTCTCCTGTATCACTATCTTAATGAACTCTGCGACCAAGACAACTATGTATTTTTCTTTCGCCACCACTGCCTCGGTACCCATTTCTTCATCCAGGAGTCTTCATCCAAAACCCTGTGTCCTTTCACCCTTTTCCAGCATTCCCAATCTCCCTGACCACCTTGATTTTCCACACCTCTCACTTGCTCTAACCTACCAGCTTCTCAACTTTGCTCACTGACTAATCTTGACATTATCAACAAACCTGCAGAGTCATAAAGTCATACAGCGTGGAAACAAGCCCTTCCGCCCAACTTGCCCACACCAGCCAACACTTGCCCACACCAGCCAACATGTCCCATCGACACTAGTTCTGCCTGCCTGTGTTTGGCCCATATCCCTCTAAACCTATCCTAACCATGTACCTGTCTAAATGTTTCTAAAACGTTGTGATAGTACCTCCCTCAACTACCTCCTCTGACAACTCGTTCCATATACCCATCAAGTGTGAAAAAGTTCCTATTAAATCTTTTCCCCCTCACCTTAAACCTACGGTCCTCTGGTTCTCGATTTCCCTACTCTGGGCAAGAGACTCTGTGCGATCTATTCCTCTCATAATTGCCAATATTCTTTCTGCCATTTATTTTAGATTTCAAGAAGTTCAATTTTTGAAGTCCCAAGTAATAAAAAGATGCGTATATTCAATGGGGGTGAAAAAAATATTTGGCTTCACTCTGATCTCAAATCAAATCTGTTCCGAGCATTTACTCACCATCATGTGCATGATCTGTAATTCCTTCAGCACAAATTCAACTTTCTTCTGTGACGTCAGTGAGACTAATGCAGCTTTCTGACCTCTGCAGAACAGTTTTGCATTATCGTAGTCATTCTTTATATTGGTGATTGTCAGACATGAGTTTCCCACTAAGTGCCAGTTCTCTCCACAGATTGTTTCTGCAGTTCCCAAGACAAAAATTAAATACTTCAAAATGAAATTCACTAAATCATACATATTTATGCATTGATATTGCACAGACATAGCTGCATATGCATTGATTACACTGCCACTTGAGGCTGTTTAATGACAGCATGTGATGTTCCGAGGAGCACAATGTGAGGCAAATATTTGTTCATGAATAAAATGGATATCAAATTTCATTCGTAACCCACTCCAGTAACTTTATTCCTCTTTCCCAACTTAATGATCCGCTTCACAGACTATCATTCACACAGCAAATGAAAGCAGCATCTCAGTAAAGCTTAAGTCAAAATTATCTTTGGAAGCACCTAATCTTTCCAAGAGGAATTTAAAAAAAAACACATCCAAAACTCAGTTGCAGGTTATACTGTACGAGCTATAAAACACAACTTAATTACAGGTCTGTGCTGAAGAGTGGAGGCTTTGGTTTATGTTCATCACTGGGGAGGAGCCAGCGCTGCCGTCGCAGCTGCGGCTTGCCTGCAGTCCGTCTGTCTTTTGTGTTTTTTGTTGTTTTTGTCTGAATTGTAGTTTAATATGATGTAGTGTTGTATGTTATGTTTTGGGGGGGGGGGGGTGTGGGAGGGAACGGGAACTGTAACATTCTCTCTCCAGAACGGAGACGTGACCTTTGTTCTGTGTCGTGTCTCCGTTCCCGTTGCGGCCTACCACCGGCCATTCACCTGGGAACACCTGGGGCTCTGGTTCGCAGAGCCCGCGGCGCGGACTCACCACCTGTGGCGCTGGCTGCCTGCGGATGTTGCGGGCGCGGCTGCGACTCGTCTCCGGAGGCTCCGGCGCGGGCCGCGTGGACGTCGGAAGCCCGCAGACCCCTGGATGGGGGCCGACATCGGGAGCTCCGGCAGCGGCAGAGGCAGCGTGTTCGCCCGCCCCGAATCGCGGGGCTTGGGTCGGCCCGCCACGGACCTTTCACCGTCCGGCGCGGCCTGAAATAGGCCGTTGACCTTTCACCGCCCAGCGGGGGCTTCAATATCGGGAGCCCCGACCGCCCCGACGTGGCAAATCCAACAGCCTGACCGCGGGAGAAGACGGCAGGGGAAGAGAAAAAGACATTCTGGCCTTCCATCACAGTGAGGAGGGACTGGAGGAGACTCACTGTGATGGATGTTTCTTTTTGTTTGGTGTTAGTTGTGATTGTATGTGTTATTGCATTTTTATTGATTAATCTTATTGGTCTTATTGTTCAACTGCGGGTAATGTTTCATTTTACTACACATTTATGTGTATGTAACAAATAAACGACTATTGACTATTGACTATTGACTAATGATAATTCAAATGCAACAAAACAGGCAAGATCAGCACAAGTGCGATCTGAAAGTGTGTCTTGTGAGTTTTTACCATTATTACTCTTCAGATATGACGTAATTTGGACTTGCACTGGTAATCTTAAATGCAAAATATACCCGTGTGTGGCAAGTGATATTACTGGAAAAATCCACAAAGAACCATTTCAGAGTCAGATACATAATTCAGATCATTCGGGCGGCACAATGGCGCGGCGATAGAGTTGCTGCCCTACAGCGCCAAAGACCCGGGTTCGATCTTGACTACGGGTGCTTGTCCGTACGTTCTCCCCATGATTAGTATTGGTGTCAGAGGTTGTGGGGAGAAGGCAGGAGAATGGGGTTAGGATGCAGAGATAGATCAGCCATGATTGAATGGTGGAGTAGACTTGATGACCTAATTCTGCTCCTATCACTTATGATGTTATGACCTGCACAGGTTTTTCCCAGGATTTCCGGATTCCTCCCACTCTCCAAAGACGTACAGGTTTGCGGGCTAGTTGGCTTGGTGTTATTGTAAATTGTCCCTAATGTGAGTAGAATACCGATAGTGGGCAGGGATCGCTGGTCGGCGCGGATTTGATGGGCCGCAGGGCTTGTTGCTGCGCTGTACCTTAAACTAAACAAAATAATGATCTGCATGGAAAATAACCTCCCTCATGACGCTGCATCACAGTGAACTTGACAATGGCAATAAAAGGTAGAATGGGGATCACTGCTGCTCAAATAACTAACATATGATCCTGTCAAGAACAACTGAATATCAAGTATGAAGAGCTCAAAGTTGCATGCTGTTCTCTCAATAATGGGCGTCATTTTCCTCACAGTTCCTGAGGAAGCACGGGTAGTTGAGAATTAAACACAAAATGTTGGAGTAACTCAGAGGGACAGGCTGCATCTCTGGAGAGAATGACTGATATATGATGAAAGAATGGGTCGAGACTGACATATGATGAAAGGATGAAAGAATGGGTCGACTGGGCTTGTATTCACTAGAATTGAGAAGAATGAGAGGGGATCTGAAAGAAACATATAAAATTCTTAAGGGATTGGACAGGCTCGATGAAGGAAAAATGTTTCCAATGTTGGGGGAGTCCAGAACCAGGGGTCACAGTTTAAGAATAAGGGGTAGGTCATTTAGGACTGAGACAAGGAAAAACTTTTTCACCCAGAGAGTTCTGAATCTGTGGAATTCTCTGCCACAGAAGGCAGTGGAGGCCAATTCACTGGATGCTTTCAAGAGTTAGATATAGCTCTTAGAGCTAATGGAATCAAGGGATATGGGGAAAAAGCAGGAATGGTGCAGATTTTGGATGATCAGCCATGATCATATTGATTGGCGGTGCTGGCTCGAAGGGCCGAATGGCCTACTCCTGCACCTATTCTCTATGTTTCTATGAATGGGTGACATTTCGGGTCGAGCCCCTTCAGAGAATTAGCACAGGACATCAAGGATACCCTGACAACTGGGCATTGTAAAGTAATCACATCATAACTGGAGAATATATAATAACTCCTACCGGGTAATGGAATGCATTCTTGATTCCGAGGCTCCCACTGACAGTTCTGGTCCACGGCACAACTCTTGCAGCTTGTCAGCTTATTGCAAACGTACTCGGGTTTATCCTTTGGACAAGCTCCAAAACTCACAATTGCTCCCTAAACCAACCACCGTCAACAACAAGCAAGTAACTAGCACAATATTGCAGTACAGTGAGTGATACAAGTGTAAAGATTGTGCATTATTTTGATGAAAGTATTTCCTGCAACTCTCACTCCAACATGGAGCTTAATTATACATTGGAAAATTTAGATGCTTTAATTGCTGTACAAACAGAATTTTAATAGGAAAATAACTGCAGATACTGGTTCAAATCGAAGGTGTCACAAAATGCTGGAGAAACTCAGCGGGTCAGGCAGCATCTCAGGAAAGAAGGAATGGGTGACGTTTCGGGTCGGGTCGAGACCCGAAACGTCACCCATTCCTTCTCTCCTGAGATGCTACCTGACCCGCTGAGTTACTCCAGCATTTTGTGATACCTTCAAACAGAATTTTAATATCAGGACAAAGGAAGATGGATGTGATTCCCTCATTGACGTTTCTCTCATGATACGATTGTCCTAATACTCCCTTGGCTGCCCCTCCCATCTT
The DNA here is from genome assembly GCF_053455715.1 of Rhinoraja longicauda. NCBI lineage: Eukaryota > Metazoa > Chordata > Chondrichthyes > Rajiformes > Arhynchobatidae > Rhinoraja > Rhinoraja longicauda. The sequence continues at coordinate 9,295,548 of NC_135953.1, read as the reverse complement.
GCTTCATGATCGCAAGTTTGTTGAAAACCTGGCTACCCATCTCAAAATGGGCATCTCAGGCCGACACTTGTCCTTCATCCTTTAGTGGTATTTTAGTCATTTCAGCTTTGGCCTCTTACATGTACCCGACCAAGCTTTTTGATTGTCTGTCCTGGGAATGTATCTGTGGCATTTTATCAAACTTGCTTTGATGAGGCTTCCTTGAAGTACCTGCAACATGGTACTGAGCGGTGGCGCAGCGGTAGATTTGCCGCTTTACTGCGCCAGAGTCCCGGGTTCGATCCTGGCCACGGGTGCCGTCTGTACGGAGTTTGCACGTTTTCCCCGTGACCTGCGCGAGTTTTCTCCGGGTACTTTGGTTTCCTCCCACTCCAAAGATGTACAGGTTTGCAGGTTAATTGGTTTGGTACAATTGTAAATTGTCCCTAGTGTGTGTACCATGGTGTTAGTGTGCGGGGATGGCTGGTCGGTTCAGATTCTGTGGGCCAAAGGACCTGTTTCCACGCTCTATCTCTAAACTAAACTAAATTTACTGCAATGAAGTTGCCGTATATATGCAAGCTGTTGTTCTTATTTTCTCAGCAAAATAATACTGGAATCTAAAATCTACATTCCATCTCACAACTCATTATCTTTTGCTTGGCCTTTTAATTTAGTTTTAATAGTGGCATTTAAGAAGCTTTATTAGGCACATGAAAATGCAGGGAATGGAGGGATATGGATCACAGGCACAGAAAGGAGATTAGTTTAACTTGGCATTATATTCAGCATGGACATTGTAATCCGAAAGGCCTGTTCCTGTGCTGTACTGTTCTATGTTCTGGGTCAATGTACTTAAGAACGCATCAATACTTCCAGAGTAAATGAGTAAGCGTGTTTTATGGGATGTTCAAAGGAATATTGAGTATCTGTCACCAGTATCTGAAATAGGTTCCACTGCTCCTCCAGCAATTAAATTTGTATTCAGAGAAACGTTTCATTTTGTACGAAACCAGTGCAACAATTAAGCTCGCCTTCATCAGTATGGGCCATTGACTAAAAGAGTCAGAAGTTATGTTGCAGCATTATGGGCGGCACTGTTTGTACAGCAATTGTGGGCGGCACGGTGGCGCAGCGGTAGAGTTGCTGCCTTACAGCGAATGCAGCGCCGGAGACTCAGGTTCGATCCTGACTACGGGTGCTGTACTGTACGGAGTTTGTACGTTCTCCCCGTGACCTGCGTGGGTTTTCTCCGAGATCTTCGGTTTCCTCCCACACTCCAAAGACGTATAGGTTTGTAGGTTAATTGGCTGGGCAAATGTAAAAATTGTCCCTAGTGGGTGTAGGATAGTGTTAGTGTGCGGGGATCGCTGGGCGGCGCGGACCCGGTGGGCCGAAGGGCCTGTTTCTGCGCTGTATCTCTAAATCTAAAAAAAATTATAAAACATTGGTTAAGCTGCACGTCGAATACTGGGTTGCCAGTACTGGTTACCCCCATTACGATAAGGATGTGGAGGTTTTGGAGAGGGTGCAGAGGAATTAGAGGGTGTTAGCCATAAGAAAAGATTGGACAAACTTGGATTGTCATCTGCTGGGTGTCGGCTGTGGGGAGAACAGATAGATGTATATAAAGTTATGAGACGCATAGATAGAATAGACAGAATCATTTTCCCAGGTGAAAATGTGCAAATACCAGAGGGCGCAGCTTCAAGGTGAGAGGGCAACGATTTAAGGAAATGTGCTGGGCAAGTTTTTATTTCCACAGAGAGCGGTGGGTGCCTGGAATGCACTGTCTGGGGTGGTAGTGGTGGAAGCAGGTACGGAAGTGGCGTTTCAGCAGCTCTTAGACACATGCATATACAGGGAATGGAGAGATAGAGATCATGTGAGAGAAGGGATTAGTTTAGATACTAGGAACTGCAGATGCTGATTTACAAAATAAGAAACAGAGTGCTGGAGTAGCATAGCGGATGAGGCAGCATCTCTGGGGAGATGGAACGGGTGACGTTTCGTGTCGAGACCTTTCTTCAGACTGAGAATCAAAGGAGAGGGAGTCCGAGAATAGTTTCTGGAGAATAATTTTGCATTACGTTCGGCAGTGGGCAGTGAGGTCTGTTGCTGCACTCTACGGACCTTTCACCGTCCGGCGCGGCCTGCAATAGGCTGCGGGATTTTCACCGCCCAGCGGGGGCTTCAATGTCGGGAGCCCCGACCGCCCCGACGTGGCAACTCCAACAGCCTGACCGCGGGACAAGACGGCAGGGGAAGAGAAAATACATTCTGGCCTTCCATCACAGTGAGGAGGTGACTGGAGGAGACTCACTGTGATGGATGTTTCTTTTTGTTTGGTGTTAGTTTGTGATTGTATGTGTTATTGCATTTTTAATTGATTATTCATATTGGTCTTATTATTCAACTGCGGGTAATGTTTCATTTCACTGCACATTCATGTGTATGTGACAAATAAACGACTATTGACTATTGACTATTGACTACTGAGGTCATAAGGGATAGGAGCAGAATTAGGCCAATGAGCTCATCAAGTCTACTCCGCCATTCAATCATGGCTGATCTATCTTTCCCTCCTAACCCCATTCTCCTGCCTTCTCCCTTTAACATCTGATACCTGCATTGCTCTATGCTCTATACAAAAATCTATTTTAACAGTAGAAAAAACTGTCTGTCTGGAAGAATAACCATCGTAAGAGTGATGAATTAAAATGCACTTAGAAGGGTTTTTTGATTACTCACAGAGGCTTCCGTGCAGTTACTGTTCTTTGACAAGCATTTGTCATGGCACCATTGACAACCATTTGTGTTCACAGTACAGCTGTAGCAATCGGTATACTGATCACACTTTTCGTTATCTGCGTCTGTAGTATAGCAGGGGGGGAAGAAAACATGCTTAGTTTTTCTATAAATACTATCTGCTCAGCGACTGACGTTTTCTCTCGTTTATTTATATGGAAACGTTGCCTGCCTGCCACCTACGAAAAATAATTTTGAGCTGTAGAAGCAAGGAACTGCAGATGCTTTAGGGCATCTTATTGAAACATATAAGATTATTAAGGATCTTATTGAAACATTTCAGATTATTAAGGGGTTGGACACGTTAGAGGCAGGAAACATGTTCCGAATGTTAGGGGAGTCCAGAACCAGGGGCCACAGTTTAAGAATAAGGGGTAGGCCATTTAGAACGGAGATGAGGAAAAACATTTTCAGTCAGAGAGTTTTAAATCTGTGGAATTCTCTGCCTCAGAAGGCAGTGGAGGCCAATTCTCTGAATACTTTCAAGAGAGAGCTAGATAGAGCTCTTAAAGATAGTGGAGTCAGGGGGTATGGGGAGAAGGCAGGAACGGGGTACTGATTGAGAATGATCAGCCATGATCACATTGAATGGTGGCGCTGGCTCGAAGGGCCGAATGGCCTCCTCCTGCACCTATTGTCTATAGCACGGTGGCACAGCGGCAGAGTTGCTTCCTCACAGTGCCAGAGACCTGGGTTTGATCCAGACTACGGGTGCTTTTCTATATGGGGTTTGTACGTTCTCCCCATGACCTGCGTCGGTTTTCCCCGAGATCTCCGGTTTCCTCCCACCCTTCAAAGACGTACAGGTTTGCAGGTTAATTAGCTCGATAAAATTGTAAATTGTCCCTAGTGTGTATAGGATAGTGTTTGGGGATCGCTGGTCGGCGTGGACACGGTTGGACGAAGGGCCTGTTTCTGTGCTGTATCGCTAAAAACTAAAACAAAAAGCTGATTTACATCAAAGGGCACCAAGTGCTGGAGTAACTCAGCAGGGACAGGCAGCATCTCTGGAGAACATGGCCAGGTGACATTTCTGGTCGGGACCCTTTATCAGACTGTAATTTTAAGTCTAACAGAACAGACTGAGCAACCAGAGACACCTTGTTATTCGTCTCCAGTTGCAACTGCGGGCAGCTTATAAACTGAGTGATTCAAATAGTTTTGTAGACAGCAGATGATTTCCATATAAATTGTTTTTTGTGCTGCAGTCCACTTAATACACTTGCTGAAGTGGTGGCTTACGCTAAGTGCATTATATAAACATTGTGCAAATCGATCCTGTCACCGGGAGGGTACCAGTTACAAACTACGTAAACCTCACTCTATTGTACATCCCAGTTTCTTCCAATGAAGTGCTTTGTCTTGCTACCTCAATTAATTAATGCTGATTATTTTAATTGCTCCTCAATTAGCTTCATTCCCCATAAACATCATCAAAACATTTAGTTGTGCATTGCTGCTTGCCTCACAAAGCAATCACAAGCTGGTCCTTTTATTTGGCTGAAAGGCAATTCAAAGAGGAAATCTGACTCAACATCAAATCGCTGGAGGCAAGAGCTATATCTTGATGATGCCAACCCATCAACTGGGCAGCACGGTGGCGCAGCAGTAGAGCTGCTGCTTTCCAGTGCCAGAGACCCGGTTTCAATCCTGACTACGGGTGCTGTCTGTACGGAGTTTGTACGTTCTCCCCGTAGCGTGGGTTTTCGCTGCGATCTCCGGCTTCCTCCCACGCTCCAAGGACATACAGGATTGCAGGCTAATTGGCTTGGTAGAATTGTAAATTGGCCGTAGTGTAGGTTGAGTAATGTAAGTGTGTGGGGATCGCTGGTTGGCGCGGACCCGGTGGGCCGAAGGGCCTGTTTCCGCACTGTATCTCTAAACTAAACTAAAATCTGGGAACTTGCTGCCCTACGTCTGAACCTTAAGAGCATGTAAATGGAGAAAGATGAGAAAGGGCCATCAGACCAAGAGTGATCAGCCAACCAACGAGTGGGAACGTGTGGCCCATTTCAGGAACTATTGTAAGAAACCTAAACGGCCTTAAAACTGATAAGGCTGGAGAGAGAAACAAGATCACTCCAGACCTGGAGCTGGAACATCGTATTCTTCATTCTATCTTCTCGTTTGCACGACCTGATGTCTCATATTTGGTAAGATTTGCCTGGTTAGCATAACAAAGTTTTTCAACTATATCCTGTACACATGGCAACCATAAACCAATATCGATACCATGGAATGGATGCACTCACATATTTTCTTCCGTTTCTTCGGGAAGGTGACTTACAGCATCGTTCCTTTCTTGATCTAAGAAAGTTTGCCTATATCTTGAATAAATTAATCAATTTGTCCTGTTAACTATTCAATTAATATATAGAATAGATGCACAGAGTCTTTTATCCAGAGTAGGAGATTCGAGAACCAGAGGACATAGATTTACAGTGAGAGGGAAAAGATTTACTAGGAACCTAAGGGGCATATTTTTCACTCAGAAGGTGGTGGATATATGAAACGAGCTGCCAGAGTTGGTGGTTGAGCTAGGTACTTTAAGAAAGATTTATAGACAGGTACTAAGGATAGAATAGGGTTAGAGGGGTCTGGGCCACATGCTGGTAGGTGGGACGAGTGTGTATGGAACATGTTGGGCAAGTTGGGCCGAAGGGCCCATTTCCACGCTGTAAGACTGACTATTATAAACACTGAAAATGAAGTCATTAAAACTTACAGGTCTTGTTTACACATGTTTTTGAAATCTGATGCTTTTCTCCCTCTGATGCCATTTCCCAAGGCACACATTGCGATGTATTGTTGCGCCAGACACAGCGGATTCCAGGCCCTGCTTCCATGCATGGTGCCTCGTCAGAGAAAGCGTCACACTTGGCTGGCGTGAACATAAGTACATCGCTCAGCAGAAGACTGTTGAACCCGCCAAAAATATACATGGTGCTGAGAACAAGAGGGAAAAACAAAAAAATTGTATCAGAATCCAGTACAAAATCCTGGATACCTGTCAGCAAATATTTTGCAACTCATTGCAAAAGATAACATGTAGACACAAAATGCTGGAGTAACTCAGCGAGTCAGGCAGCATCTCAGGAGAGAAGGAATGGGTAACGTTTCGGGTCTCGGCCCGAGATGCTGCCTTCTCTCCCGAGATGCTGCCTGACCCGCTGAGTTACTCCAACATTTTGCGTCTACATTCGATTTAAACCAGCTTCTGCAGTTTTTCTTTCCGGCACAAAGGATAACATGCTGGGCAGAACAAAATTATTCCAAAACCACTCTATCCAGAAGATGCACTTAAGAACCAATATGGAGTTCCACCTTAGGCCATCAAATATTGCCTCAGGAAATATTAACCCCTTGTCATTCACTGTCTGCATATCTAAACTGCAGAGAATGTCAATATAGTCTGCTATTTTTGCCAGATTTTCCACACCAACGGATATCAGTTTCTTGCTCTCTCTCTCTTCCAGCTTTTTTTTCCACTCTCCTCCACAACCTCCTCCACAACCACCTCGACCCCCCCCCCCCCCCCACTTGATGCCCCTTTCTTATCTTTCTCAATTTACACGCTTAAGGTTCAGGTGAATGGCAGCAAGTTTCCAGATTTTAGTTTAGAGACACAGCGCGGAAACAGGCCCTTCGGCCCACCGAGTCCGCACCGGATCCCCACACACTTACACTATCCTACATACACTAGCGACAATTGTACCAAGCCAATTAGCCTACAACCCCCCAAGACCCTTCTGCAGAGATGCTGCCTGTCCCGCTGAGTTGACGCCAGCAGCTTGTGTCTATCTTCGGTTTAATCCAGCATCTGCAGTTCCATCCTACACAAATCTCATTACTCATGTTAGGTTCACCGGCCTGTAGTTCCCTAGCTTCTCTTTGTGCCCCTTTTTAAATAAAGGCACATTAGATATCCACGAGACTTCTGGTAGCTCGCCTGTGCCAACAAAGAGGTACCATTATCTTCCTTTATGCTTGTCAAGATCTCCACCATTAGCTCTTTTGTAATGCTAATATGCTCCAGGATATCACGTTTCCCTCCCCTGATCTCACCATCTCTACAATAATTACAGACAAGAAGTATTTAGTTAAGACCTTGTCCTTTGTTGATTTGAAAATGTTGGCTCCTGGTGATTACTGGGAGTTAAATAAGCTTTTGTTCATTTCCTTTTTTAAACACTAACATAACGAAGAAAATAACGGGAACATGGTCATAGAGTAGGCAGAATCGCTCTAATGTGACAGTAATTACAGCTTAGAGCTACTGCAGTACTGGAGTTGGGGTGGGAAAATTGGGTCAAGGGGCCTATTGTCTGTACGGAGTCTGCAAGTTCTCCCTGTGACCTGCGTGGATTTTCTCTGAGATATTCGGTTTCCTCCCACACTCCAAAGACGTGCAGGTTTGTCGGTTAATTGACTTGGTATAAATGTTGAATTGTGCCTAGTGTGTGTAGGGCGGCATTAATGTGCAGGGATCGCTGGTCGGTGCGGACTCGGTGGCATTAATGTGCGGGGATCGCTGGTCGGTGCGGACTCGGTGGGCTGAAGAGCCTGTTTCCGCACTGTATCCCAAAAGTAAAACTAAAGTAAATGGACAACCCATTTGCATGCATTTCTAGATGAGACTCCACTCTGTCCTCGAGAACTGCAGCATTTCTTAGTGATTTGCAGCTTTGTGCTTACAAAGTGAGGTACTATAATGAGAGCACCTTACCGATTTTTCTTCAAAATTAACAGCTTTTCCTATGTGATAATCCAGTGACTTTTAACTTGAATTAACTTTGTTTTTTTAACATTTTTACAAATTAACTAGAATATTTGCTAGAATACTGTGGGGAGAGGTTGAGCAGACTGGGACTCTATTCCCTGGAGTGCAGGAAGATGAGGAATGATCTTATAGGGGTGTATAAAATAAAGCGTGAGAGGAATAGATCGGGTAGACGCACAGAGTCTCTTGCCCAGAGTAGGGGAATCGAAAACCAGATGGGCATAGATTTAAGGTGAAGGGGAAAGAGTTTATAGGAATCTGAGGGGTAACCTTTACATACAAAGGATGGTGGGAGTATGGAATGCGCTGCTGGGGGAGGTAGTTGACACAGGAACCATCACAACATTTAAGAAACAGTTAGACAGGTACATGGATAGGATAGGTTTAGAGGGATATGGGCCAAACACAGGTAGGTGGGACTAGTGTAGATGAGCCAGGTTAGTCGGTGTGGACAAATTGGACCAAAGGGCCTGTTTCCATGCTGTATGACTCTATGAATCTATAAATATCATCTCCAAAACTACATCAATAAAATTATATAGTGCCTTTCACAATCTCAGGACATTGTGAAGCACTTTACAACAAAACAATAGTTTATTACAAAAACAAAATATCACAGAAACAGAAGAAACATTAATTGCTGTTAACATTCAAAGTCCAAAATCACCAGAGTTAACATTCCAGATCACGAATGAGCTGAATTATTCAATTTCTCGCCCTCTATTCATGCTTTGCAACCAGCTTAATATCCCAATGATAATGCTGCCATTTTTCACAGAAGTTTTCTCTAATTCTGCGGCATTGGTTAACAGTAAATTGAAGTAGGGTATGTGACTCATCTCATTCAGTTTCCACCTCAATTCCACGTTCCCCGATCAGTCTTAAATATAGTTCAATAATTAACCCTTTGTACTCCAGTGCTAAATGTCCAAACATAAGACAATACTCCCAGCCATAAAAAAACTCTCTCCAACAACTTGCACAGAATCCTACATTCATTCATTGAATGCGATGAATCCTTGAATCATAGCTTTCTTCAGGCAAATGGAGAAGTTACTTCTTTATATAAGTTTTCAATCCTTTCAAGTGAGTAGAGACTAATCAAGTATTCGAGCAAACATCTCATCTTTTCTCTCAGGAATCAGCTGCGACTCCACAGTGCACCAACATCTATCTCCAAGACAAAAATTGCACACAGTATTCTTGGTATGGTTCCACCAAAAACCCTACAATTGCAGCAAGATTTGCTTGCTCTTCTTTTCCAATCACAAAATTAAGCTGAAAGCCTGCAATACAACAGAAAATGCTGGAAACACTCAGCGGGTCCATGGTTTGGACAGGTACATGGATGGGGTGGGTTGAGAGTTATATGGGCCAAAAGCAGGCAGGAGGGACTCCTGTAGATGGGGCATGTTGGTCAGCGAGGGCAAGTTGGGCCGAAGGCCCTGGTTCCACGCTGTATGACTCTATGTCGTTTTGACCCTGTAGACAATAACAGAGTTGATATTTCAAGCCAATGACCGTTGAAAGATTGCGAAAATCCAAAGTTGAACCAAGTTAGGAGTTGCAGAAAAGGATGGGCAAAAGAATAACAGGGAAATTCGATGATTAGGTGAAGGCTGAAAGACATATGCTGGTGGTAATGGCTGAGAAATTATGGTAAATTTCCAATATCAATTAGACAAAATCTCAGTGGCCGTTGTGATGTATGTGTGAAATGTCCTTACCCATTGTTGAATACAGCCGAATGACCAAACCGGTTGACATCGCGAGGGAGGTCCGGCACAGGCAACACAGTCCACTCATCACAAGCTGTAGACATAGAAATGCACGTTAACTAAGTCCAAACTCAGCTTTGAACTATGAATGAAGGAATGAATGAATGAATGATACTTTACTGTCACGTGACAAGTCACAGTGACATTCTTGGCTTTGCATACCCAAGTATCTCAATAGACAATAGACAATAGGTGCAGGAGGAGGCCATTCGGCCCTTCGAGCCAGCACCGCCATTCAATGTGATCATGGCTGATCATTCTCAATCAATACCCCGTTCCTGCCTTCTCCCCATACCCCCTGACTCCGCTATCCTTAAGAGCTCTATCCAGCTCTCTCTTGAATGCATTCAGAGAATTGGCCTCCACTGCCTTCTGAGGCAGAGAATTCCACAGATTCACAACTCTCTGACTGAAAAAGTTTTTCCTCATCTCAGTTCTAAATGGCCTACCCCTTATTCTTAAACTGTGGCCCCTGGTTCTGGACTCCCCCAACATTGGGAACATGTTTCCTTCCTCTAACGTGTCCAACCCCTTAATAATCTTATACGTTTCGATAAGATCTCCTCTCATCCTTCTACTCCTTCTCCTCTATCCTTCTCGTTTTAACACAAACCATTTTTAACACATTCCATTTGTAACCCCTCTTAGTTCTCAGCGATCTCCCCACGCCGAGCCCTCCGTTGTTCTTCCTCTTGGCAGCCTCCCCAAAATTAAACAATGTAACGTGCACAGCGCTTACAAAACTACCTTTTTAAATTTCATTTTATAGCAACATCTCTTAGGTTAAGCGTATCGTATCGTTAACTTGAGAGATTGGTAGTTTCTGCGGCATTTTCCACAATATGGCGGTTAATTGCATGTTCCTTTTAGGTTCTTAACATTGGAACAACACTGACAATTCACCAGTCATTATTCACCCAGTTCTCCTGAGGTGATTAAGAGTCAACAGGCATCTGATTACATGGAAACCGGGATAATGGATTAACATATTTTATTTGAGCTCTCAATCTATAGGTTATTTGGGCTTGTCACACAGGTCTCCAATATTCTGATGTCCTGTTAAGTATTTTGGATTTAGTTGAGTTGGATTTATTGTCACGTGTACCGAGATACAGTGGAAAAAAAAAATTCCCCTCGCCATATGACTGAAATCATTGACTCACTGAATTGAGTTTGAGTGTTTAGTTTATTATCACGTGTGAGCAGCTTTTGTTGCGTGCTAATCAGCTAGTGGAAAGACGATACATGATTACAATCGAACCATCCACAGGGCACAGATACATGATAAAGGGAATGACGTGAATAACGGTTAGTAGAAGATAAAGCCAGTGAAGTCTGATCAAAGATAATCTGAGGGTCTCTAATGAGATAGATAGTAGTTCCAGACTGCTCTCTAGTTGTTGGTAGGATGGTTTAGTTGCCTGATGACTGCTGGGAAGAAACCGTCCCTGAATCTGGAGGTCCCTGAATCTAGCTTTTGCCCGATGGGAGTGGCCAGGATGTGACTCATCCTTGATTATGCTGCTGGCCTTGCCGAGGCAGCGTGAGGTGGAAATGGAGTCAATGGAAGGGAGGTTTGTTTGTTTGATGATCTGCGCTGAGTCCACACCACAACTCTCTGCAATTTCTTGCAGATTTGGACGTTAATACTACTGGGAAAGCAAACAAACACAATAGATGGTAAAAATAAACTTTTCAGTCTCCCAAGGGAGGGTTCTGTACAAATGCTCCACAATTGTATAAAATTAAATGCTACAGGCAGGACACGCTAGAGGCAGGAAAGATGTTCCCAATGTTGGGGGAGTCCAGAACCAGGGGCCACAGTTTAAGAATAAGGGGTAGGCCATTTAGAACGGAGATGAGGAAAAACTTTTTCACTCAGAGTGTTGTAAATCTGTGAAATTCTCTGCTTCAGTAGGCAGTGGAGGCCAATTCTCTGGATGCTTTCAAGAGAGAGCGAGATAGAGCTCTTAATGACAGTGGAGTTAGGGGTATGGGGAGAAGGCAGGAATGGGGTACTGATTGGAATGATCAGCCATGATCACATCGAAGGGCTAAATGGCCTATCCTGCACCTATTGTCTATAACCAGTTCTGAATCTGTTCTTATTTTACTATTCAAAACTGGTCTGCTGACATTCCACGGATGAAACCAGCTGGTGTAGGTGGTCTGAAAACTGCGCACAAGAAAAGATCATCCAGGCATCCAGCCAGGACAGTGGCAACCAACTTCACCGGAGAATCGGCAAGGCAAACAAGAGCTCAGCTTCACGTGTGTGCAGTTCTGCTCGCCCCTTACAGGAAGGGTGTGGAGGTTTTGGAAAGGGGACAGAGGTGGTTGAGCAGAATGTTGCCTGGATTAAGGGATATTAGCTACAGGAGTGCTTGGGCAGACTCGGATTGTTTTCTCCGGAACGCAGGGAGACCTGATAGATAGAAGTATATAAAATTATGCGAGGCATGGACGGGATAGACAGTCAGAATCTATTTTTACCAGGATGGAAAAACTCAAAAACTCAAAGGTGAGAGGGACAAAATTTAAAGGAGATGTGTGGGACAAGTTTATTTTTAACACGGAGGGTGGTGGGTGCCTGGAATGCACTACCGGGGACGATCGTTAAAGCAGATGCATTCGCGGCAACTAAAAGATCTTTAGATGGGCAGGGGATGGAGGGATATGTGTTATGTGCAGGTAGATAAGGGCGGCACGGTAGCGCAGCGGTAGAGTTGCTGCTTTACAGCGAATGCAGCGCCGGAGACTCAGGTTCGATCCTGACTACGGGTGCTGCACTATAAAGAGTTTGTACGTTCTCCCCGTGACTTGCGTGGGTTTTCTCCGAGATCTTCGGTTTCCTCCCACACTCCAAAGACGTACAGGTTTGTAGGTTAATTGGCTGGGTAAATGTAAAAATTGTCCCTAGTGGGTGTAGGATAGTGTTAATATACGGGGATCGCTGGGCGGCACGGACTTGGAGGGCCGAAAAGGCCTGTTTCCGGCTGTATATATATGATATGATATGATAAGTGATGGTCTTGGCATCATGTTCAGCATAGTCACTGCGGACCACAGAGCCAGTTCTTGTGCTGAAGATAGACACAAACAGTCTGAAGAAGGGTCTCGACCCGAAACGTCACCCATTCCTTCTCTCCATGGGTTACTCCAGCATCTGCAGTTCCTTCATACACAGTTCTTGTGCTGTTCTGTTTTATGTTGTGAAGTTATTTAGACACAAAAAGCTGGAGCAACTCAGCAGGTCAGGCAGCATCTCTGGAGAAAAGGAATAGGTGATGTTTCAGGTCGAAACCCTTCTTCTATTCTATTCAGTTATGTGCTCTATTAGCTCTGCTCCAGAGCTCCAACCGGCCAGTGGGGCAGACTGAGGAAAAGTCCCGACCCAAAATGTCATCTCTCCATTCCCTCCACTGACACCGCCTTACCCGACAGGTTCCTCCAGCACTTTGTTTTTAGTGAGGCAGCAACCTGCCCCTGCCCTCAGGACAGTGTCAGCCTGCTCTTGCCCCTCAAGCCCTTAAGGGATTGGACAGGCTAGAAGCAGGAAAAATGTTCCCCATGTTGGGGGAGTCCAGAACCAGGGGTCACAGTTTAAGAATAAGGGGTTGGCCATTTAGGACTGAGATGAGGAAAAACTTTTTTCATCCAGAGAGTTGTGAATCTGTGGAATTGTCTGCCACAGAAGGCAGTGGAGGCCAATTCACTGGATGTTTTCAAGAGAGAGTTAGATATAGCTCTTCGGGCTACCGGAATCAAAGGATATGGGGAAAAAGCAAGAACGGTGTACTGATTTTGAACCATTGTTTCTGTAAAAACTCATCGAAAGAGCACTTTGTAATTTCAGCTAATGCCAGCAAGACCCATTCCCACCAGTATGTATCTCGGTTATACAGCAGCATATCTATGCCCATAAATACACTACCCCAATGTTACTTATAGACCTGTGAAGCTAGCGACATGTTGGTCGGCATGGGCAAGTTGGGCCGAAGAGCCTGATGCCAAGCTGTAAGACTCTATGACTCTTTGAACACAGATGTGGCTTAAGGACCTAAGTTATGCAATGTGGTGGACTGGGATGTCAGGAAGCAACTTCTAAAATAGCAAGTAAAAGATCAGAATTCTGCCTCAAATTGGAAATTACCTGCCCCATCCCCAAGAACATGAGAACCATCACTCCAGTCCAATCTCCAGGTCACTGAGAGTTTGCTCCACACATATGTTTTAGATTACATGACATCAATTCTTTTCAATATTAAATATCTTAACAGGGATAAGTCACACAAAGCTAACACAAGGCAAATATATATATTCCTTTATTCGTCCCACACCGGGGAAATTTACAGTGTTACAGCAGCAAAGTGGATAGCAAGAGAGCGAGATCATTCATTATAAATAAAAGATACCTAAATTGTTACCAGTTTTCTGTGTGTTCTTAGCTGTTATCGTTGACTCGTCTGCTGGGAGCAGTGCTGGTTGTGCAGTCTCACAGCAGCGGGAAGGAAGGACCTCCTATATCTCTCCTTCACGCACTTGGGGTGAAGGAGTCTGTCACTGAAGGAGCTACTCAGTGCAGTGACAGTGTCCTGCATGGGGTGGGAGTCGTTGTCCAGCAGCGATGTTAACTTTGCCATCATCCTCCTCTCTCCCACCGCCTGCACTGAGTCGAGGGGGCAACCCAGGACAGAGCTGGCCTTCCGGACCAGCTTGTCGAGTCTCTTCCCCTCCGCCACTGAGATGCTGCTGCTCCAGCAGACCACTCCATAGAAGATGGCCGATGCAACCACCGTGTTGTAGAAGGTCCTTAGTAGTGCCCCCTGCACTCCAAAGGACCTGAGTCTCCTTAGCAGATAAAGTCTGCTCTGGCCCTTTCTGTATAGCGCATCGGTGTTTTCAGTCCAGTCCAGTTTATTGTTGAGGTAGACACCCAGGTACTTATAAGAATCCACCCTCTCGATGTCCATTCCCTGGACGTTCACCGGTGCCGGGGGGACCTGGCTGCGCCTGCGGAAATCTACCACCATCTCCCTGGTTTTCCCCGCGTGGATCCGGAGGCAGTTCCGCTGGCACCAGTCCACAAACTCCTTGATCAGTTCTCTGTACGCCCTGTCCTCGTCGCCCGTGATGAGGCCGACGATGGCAGAGTCGTCAGAGAACTTCTGTTGATAGGAGTCTGCAGAGCTGTGCCTGAAGTCCGCAGTGTACAGGGTGAACAAGAATGGCGCTAGCACTGTAAACAAGAATGGAGCTAGCACTGTGAACAAGAATGGAGCTAGCACTGTGAACAAGAACGGAGCTCGCACTGTGAACAAGAATGGAGCAAGCACTGTGAACAAGAATGGAACAAGAATGGAGCTAGCACTGTTCACTGCAGAGCCCCAGTGCTGCCGTATTTGCAATAAAACACAAAACAATGAATAATCTGGTAACGATTGATCAGTTTGCAGGCAAGTCAGTTACTCCAGCATTTTGTGTCTATCTTTGGTTTAAACCAGCATCTGCGGTTCTCATCATACACATGGAGGCATTGGCAGGCCTGGGTCAAAATGTTATTCCCGTGCTTGGGTTGTCAAACGCAAGAGGGCATCTTAAGATGAGAGGAAGGACGTTTGTGGGGAATCTAAGGAGCGTGTTTTTTCAGGCAGAGAATGAGTAAAATAGAATAGGTGAAAGGCTTGGATGGAGTGGATGTGGAGAGGATGTTTCCACTAGTGAGAGTGTAGGTCGAGAGGTCATAGCCTCAGAATTAAAGGACTTCATCCGATGGACAGCAGGAACGGGATACTGATTTTGGATAAGAAAATAACTGCAGATGCTGGTACAAATCAAAGGTATTTATTCACAAAATGCTGGAGTAACTCAGCAGGTCAGGCAGCATCTCAGGAGAGAAGGAATGGGTGACGTTTCGGGTCGAGACCCTTCTTCAGACTGATCAGCCATAACCATATTGAATGAGCGAGACTCCTGACGGGTACCCGTAAAAGGGACTACATCACCCCGATTCTGGCCTCTCCACTGGCTCCCTGTACGGTACAGAATCAACTTCAAGCTCCTCCTATTCACGTATAAAGCCCTAAATGGACACCCCCCCCCCCTACATCAAAAATCTTCTAACCCCCCTCTCTAACTCCAGGTCCCTCAGGTCGGCCGACTTGGGGCTACTCACTATCCCGCGGTCTAGGCTTAAGCTCAGGGGTGACCGCGCTTTTGCGGTTGCAGCTCCTAGACTGTGGAACAGCATCCCTCTCCCCATCAGAACTGCCCCCTCCATCGACTCCTTTAAGTCCAGGCTCAAAACCTATTTCTACTCCCTAGCGTTTGAGGCTCATTGAACTGTTTGCGTGCTACTGTATGTTTCATTTTTTTTCCATTGGAACCTAATCAGATGTACAGCACTTTGGTCAACGTGGGTTGTTTTTAAATGTGCTATACAAATAAAATTGAAAATTGAAATTGAAAAATTGAATGCTCGAAGGGCCAATGGCCTACTCCTGCACCTATTTTCTATGTTTCTATGTTTCCCATGCTAACAGTGTGGGCAAATTGACAGCACAAGGCAGACTTTGCCATTGAAATTCTATGCAGACAATTTGGATTGATACAGAACATTAAGGGACAAAATCAGACGCTCTTGTGATTGAATTATAAATACAAAGGCTGGTGTCAGTGCAAGTAACTCATGATGCCGTTCCAGTCATTCGGTTACAGAGAGAATACTTCCTATTTGACGCTTAACCAAGCACAACAACTTTTTGACAGCACAACCTTAATCAACACTGAGCCCATGTAAATGTTTATAAAACTTGCTGCCAAAAGTGGCTACAATAGTTCCCAAAAGATAAAACCTTGTCCAATACTGAAGCTTCGAGAAAATCAAGCAGACAGGGCAGCACAAGGGCAAGGGCAGCACAGGAACAGACCCCTTGGCTCCCAATGTTATGGACAGTTCTAAGAGAAAGGGAGATGCAATACAAAATTTAAAACGCTCAGACCGCCAAGGCCTACGCAATCTCCCGGTTGCCAAACATTTTAAACTCCCCTTCCCACTCCCGTATTGGCCTTCCCTCCATTGCTCCGGTCACGTGTGGCTGCGCCTAACGGCTGCGGCTCTCTGGCAGTCTGTTTGTCTTTTTTTTTGTGTGTGTCGGTGTTGGGATGGTTTTTGTTTCTGTTTTTGGCTGTGTATGTGTGGGGGGTGTGGGGGGGGGGTGTGGGGGGGGGGTGGGGTGGGGTGGGGGAAAACTTTCTTTTATTGGGTCTCTTCCCCGGGGCGCAGCTCGGCTGCGGGGCCTTCCATCGCCCGCGGGGCCTTCCAGCTCGGCCGCTGGACTTAACATCGCCGGCGCGGCTCGGCCGCGGGACCTAACAGTGCCCGGCGCGGCTCAGCCGCGGGGCCTTCCATCGCCCGGTATGGCCGCGGGACGGTTCAGTGCTCGGTGCGGCTCGGCCGCGGGGCCTTCCATCGCCCGGTGCGGCTCGGCCGCTGGACTTAACATCGCCGGCGCGGCTCGGCTGCGGGACGTTTCAGTGCCCGGTGCGGCTCGGCCGCTGGACTTAACATCGCCGGCGCGGCTCGGCTGCGGGACGTTTCAGTGCCCGGTGCGGCTCGGCTGCGGGACTTAACATCGCCGGCGCGGCTCGGCTGCGGGACGTTTCAGTGCCCGGTGCGGCTCGGCCGCTGGACTTAACATCGCCGGCGCGGCTCGGCCGCGGGACGTTTCAGTGCCCGGTGTGGCTCGGCCGCGAGGCCTTCCATCCCCTTGCGGGGGCTGTGCGTGTCGGTTGCCTCGGTAGGGGTCGAGCTGCCTGTCCGTGGGCGCGGGGGGGAAGAGAGTGGAAGTTTTGTTGCCTTCCATCACAGTGAGGGGGTGTTTGGAGTCACTGTGATGGATGTTGGTGTTGGGGTCGTGTGTCCTGTGTTCTTTTCTTTTTTTGCTGTGTCTTGTGACAGCTGAAATTTCGTTCGGTATTTATACCGAATGACAATAAAGTTCTGTTATACTGTTATACTGTTATACTGTTATACTGTTATATTGTCAGAGTGAGGCCACATGCAAATTGGAGGAACAGCACCTCATATTTGGCTTGGGCAGCTTACAACCCAGCGGCATTAATATTGATTTCCCTAATTTTAAGTAACCCTGGCATTCCCTCTCTCTCCGTCCTACCCCCACCCTGGTCACCTTGCTCATTTAATTGTTTGTATTCCTTCGTTATCACCTCATTCCGAGCCAACAATGGACCATTGTGGACCATACCTTCAAGGTCGGCAGAGGAGCGGCAGGTGAAGGAGTGAGTGCGGGGACAGGCAGGTGGGCAGAGTTGGTGAGGGATGAAGTTCAGTCCTTTGCGAGGGGTGACATAGGGACTGACGATGTAGAGTCGCTGTGGATAGAATTGAGGAATTGCAAAGGTGAGAAGATGCTAATGGGAGTTAACTACAGGCCCCCAAACAATAGGCTGAATATAGGGTGTAAGTTGCAGCAGGAGTTTAAATTGGCATGTAACAAAGGTAATGACACTGTGGTTATGAGAGATTTCAATATGCAGAGAGACTGGGAAAATCAGATAGGTTTTGGACCCTAAGACTCCTTCTGCAGTTGTATAGGGCCCTGGTGAGATCACATCTGGAGTATTGTGTGCAGGTTTGGTCTCCTAATTTGAGGAAGGACGTCCTTGCTATTGAGGCAGTGCAGCGTAGGTTCACAAGGTTAATCCCTGGGATGGAGGGACTGTCATATGAGGCAAGATTGGAAAGACTGACCCTGTATTCACTGGGGTTTAGAAGAATGACAGGGGATCTTATAGAGACGTATAAAATTATAAAAGGACTGGGCAAGCTAGATGCAGGAAAAATGTTCCCAATGTCGGGGGAGTCCAGAACCAGGGGACACAGTCTAAGAATAAAGGAGAGGCCATTTAAAACTAAGGTGAGAAGAAATCTTTTCACTCACAGAGTTGTGAATTTGTGGAATTCTCTGCCACAGAAGGCAGTGGAGGCCAATACACTGTATTCATTTAAAAGAGAGAAAGATAGAGCTGTCGGGGCTAGTGGAATCAAGGGATATGGGGAGAAGGCAGGCACAGGTTACTGATTGTGGATGATCAGCCATGATCGCAATGAATGGCGGTGATGGCTCGAAGGGCCAATTGGCCTCCTCCTGCACCTATTTTCTATGTTTCTATGTTTCTAAGAAAGGGAGTTTGTAGAGTGCCTCCGAGATGGATTCTTAGAGCAGCTTGTACTGGAGCCTACCAGAGAGAAGGCAAATCTGGATTTAGTGTTGTCCAATGACCCAGATTTAATAAGGGAACTCAAGGTAAAGGAACCACAAGGAGGTAGTGATTATAATATGATAAGTTTTAATCTGCAATTTGAGAGGGAGAAGGTTAAATCAGAAGTGTCAGTGTTGCAGTTGAACAGAAGGGGACTATGAAGACATGAGAGAGGAGCTGGCCAAGATTGACTGGAAAAAGATCCTAGCAGGAATGACGGTGGAACAGCAATGGCAGGAATTTCTGGTCATAATCCAGAAGATGCAGGATCATTTTTTGATTCCAAAGAGGAAGAAAGATTGTTAGGGGAGCAAGAGACAACCGTGGCTGACAAGGGGAGTTAGGGAGGGAATAAAACTAAAAGAAAAGATTTATAACATAGGAAAGAGGAACGGGAAGCCAGAGGATTGGGTAACTTTCACAGGACAAGGTAACAAAAAGGGCAATATGGGGTGAAAAGATGAAATACGAGGGTAAGCTGGACAAGAATATAAAGAAGGATAGTAAAAGCTTCTTTAGATATGTTAAGAGAATAAGATTAGTAAAGACAAATGTGGGTCCCCCAGGGCCTGGTGGTCTGCATCCCAGGGTACTCAAGGAAGTGGCTCTAGAAATCGTGGACGCATTGGTGATCATTTTCCAATGTTCTATAGATTCAGGATCAGTTACTGTGGATTGGAGGGTAGTTAATGTTATCCCACTTTTCATGGAAGGAGCGAGAGAGAAAACGGGGAAATATAGACCAGTTAGCTTGACATCGGTGGTGGGGAAGATGCTGGAGTCAATTATTAAAGTGGTAATAATGACGCATTTGGATAGCAGTAAAAGGATCGGTCCAAGTCAACATGGATTTATGAAGGGGAAATCCTGTTCGCTAATCCTCTGAAATTTTTTGAGGGTGTGACAAGTAAAATGGATGAAGGAGAGCCAGTGGATGTTGTGTATCTGCACTTTTAGAAAGCCTTTGATAAGGTCCCACACAGGAGATTAGTGGGCAAAATTAGAGCACATGGCATTGGGGATAGGGTATTGACATGGATAGAGAATTGGTTGGCAGATAGGAAGCAAAGAGTAGGAGTAAACAGATCCTTTTCAGAATGGCTGGCAGTGGAGAGTGGAGTGCCGCAAGGGTTGGTGCCGGGGCAGCAACTATTTACAATATCTATTAATGATTTGGATGATGGAATTAAAGGAAAAATTAGCAAAATTGCAGATGACACAAAGCTGGGTGGCAGTGTGAACTGTGAGGAAGATGCTATGAGGTTGCAGGGTGACTTGGACAGGTTGTGTGAGTGGGCGGATGCATGTTTAATGTGGATAAGTGTGAGGTTATCCATATTGGCGGCAAAAACAAGGACACCAGTCACTGAAAGTAAACATGCAGGTACAGCAGGCAGAGAAGAAAGCTAATGGCATATTGGCCTTCATAAATGTAGGATTTGAATATAGGAATAAAGAGGTCCTTCTGCAGTTGTACAGGGCCTTGGTGAGACCACATCTGGAGTATTGTGTGTAGTTTTGGTCTAATTTGAGGAAGGACATCCTTGCTATGGAGGCAGTGCAGCGTCAGTTCAGGGGGTTAATCCCCGGGATGGCGGGACTGTCATATTAGGAAAGAATGGAAAGACTGGGCGATGTATTCAATGGAATTTAGAAGGATGAGAGGGAATCTTATAGAAATGTATTAAATTATAAAAGGACTAGACAAATTAGATGCAGGAAAAATGTTCAAAATGTTGGGGGTGTCCAGAACCAGGGGCCACAATCTAAGAATAAAGGGGAGGCCATTTAAAACTGAGGTGAGAAAAAACTTTTTCACCCCGAGACAATAGACAATAGGTGCAGGAGTAGGCCATTCGGCCCTTCGAGCCAGCACCGCCATTCAATGTGATCATGGCTGATCATTCACAATCAGTACCCCGTTCCTGCCTTCTCCCCATACCCCCTGACTCCGCTATCTTTAAGAGCTCTTAAGGTAAAGGTACAGAACAAAGCAGAGCCTGCATCGATGACGCAGGAACGGTGGAGCCCACAATAGAAACATAGAAAATAGGTGCAGGAGTAGGCCATTCGGCCCTTCGCGCCAGCACCGCCATTCATTGTGATCATGGCTCTATCTAACTTCATCCAGCGAATTGGCCTCCACTGCCTGCTGTGGCAGAGAATTCCACTAATTCACAACTCTCTGGTTGCTCTCCAAATTTGAGGAAGGATATTCTTGCTATTGAGGGTTTGCAGCATTGGCTCACTAGGTTAATTCCCGGAATGGCAGGACTGTCGTATGTTGAAAGACTGGAGCGACTAGGCTTGCATACGCTGGAATTTAGAAGGATGAGAGGGGATTTTATTGAAACATATAAGATTATTAAGGGGTTGGACACATTAGAGGCAGGAAACATGTTCCCAATGTTGGGGGAGTCCAGAACCAGGGGCCACAGTTTAGGAATAAGGGGTAGGCCATTTAGAACTGAGATGAGGAAAAACGTTTTCAGTCAGAGAGTTGTGAATCTGTGGAATTCTCTGCCTCAGAAGGCAGTGGAGGCCAATTCTCTGAATGCATTCAAGAGAGAGCTAGATAGAGCTCTTAATGATAGCGGAGTCAGGGGGTATGGGGAGAAGGCAGGAACGGGGTACTGATTGAGAATGATCAGCCATGATCACATTGAATTGTCACTCTTTGCCTTCTGCCATCCAGCCAACCTGAAATCTTTTGTAAGGTGTCGAGATACCATTACTGCAAGAATCAGGAGAGGGATAAGCAAAGCCATTATTAATTGATGTGAGTCTTTTTGTTAAATTTGCTGCTCAAACAATTAAAGATAACACTAATTACATTTTTAAAAGACCTTCAACGAATAGTCCCCATGTTGCAATTGGTTTGAGCAGCACAGCAACTTGTACAACTCAGGCAAAATACACTTACAAAGACAAAAGCAGGCTAAGATCAGATTGCTAAATAATGACTTGAACCTCATGGCAATTTACAGCAAAGCTAAATAATGTTTTTAGAAAAAGAGAGATAGCATGAGTCAGTTATCAGTTGATTTTCACATTGCAAGTTGAAACATAAATATGAATAGATTAAATCCTCACGGATAAACAACACTAAAACGTGAGCATGTATCATAACAGAAATTACCAATAGTTGATACAAACTGAAGATGTGGTTTGAAAAAATTGATTTTTTTATCTTAGATGAAGTAAAATAACACAGGCTAACACTTTCATTGTGCGCTGCTATCAATTAACTTAGGGTTGGCATGAATTTAAACATTCCAGGTGGGATTTTTGCAACAGAGATATCAGGAATCACGCACATGAATTAATAATGGTTTATTTTTGAATGGATGTTTTAAGTTCTTTAACCCATGAAAGATTTCCAAACATCTGTGTTCAGTTCAGCAAATCAATTCTATAAAGTTCCTCTTGTTTAAGTTCCTCCGTGTGAAATTCATGGTAGCTCCCCTAACGGAGAGATCTGGGGGTACAGGTACATGGTTACCCAGTGGCAATCTGGTGGGCAGTGTGGTGAAGAAGGCGTCTGGCATGCCTGCCTTCATTAGTAAGAATCTCGAGTACAAGAAAGATCATTGAGTGCCTGAAGAAGGGTTCCAACCTGAAACGTCGCTTATTCTCCAGAGATGCTGCCTGACCCGCTGAGTTACTCCAGCATTTTGCGTCTATCTTGAGTACAAAAGTTGGGACATCATGATGCAGTTACGCAAGTCATTCGTGAGACCATACTTGGAGTACTGTGTGCAGTTCTGATCGCTCAGCTAAAGGAAAGGTATCATTAAGTTAGAAAAGGTGCAGAAGAGATTCTGATAATGGGAGAGGTTGGATAGACTTGGGACTATTTTCTTTGGAGCATAGGAGGCTGACAGGTGACTTTATTGAGGTGCAGTAGATCATGAGGGGCATGGATAAAGTTTAGGTTTTACTTAAGGTTTATTGTTGTCACATATACCAAGGTACAGCGGAAAGCTTTATTTTACATGCTGTCCTAACAGATCAGATAATACTAGACATATATACAATCAAATCAAACTCAAGTAGAGTGGATAGAGTGATGACTCGCTGTTTTCCCCAGAAGGCAAGATTCTAAAACTAGAGGGCGTAGACAAGGTGAAAGGGGAAAGATTTAAGAGGGACCTCAGGGCCAACTTTATCAGTGAGAATAGTCCATATCTCAAATGAGCTGCTAGAAGAAGCTATGGAAGTAGATACATTGTGACATTTATAGACAATAGGTGCAGGAGGAGGCCATTCAGCCCCTTGAGCCAGCACCGCCATTCAATGTGATCATGGCTGATCATTCTCAATCAGTACCCCATTCCTGCCTTCTCCCCATACCCCCTGACTCCGCTATCCTTAAGAGCTCTATCTAGCTCTCTCTTGAATGCATTCAGAGAATTGGCCTCCACTGCCTTCTGAGGCAGAGAATTCCACAGATTCACAACTCTCTGACTGAAAACGTTTTTCCTCATCTCAGTGCTAAATGGCCTACCCCTTGTTCTGGTCTCCCCCAACATTGGGAACATGTTTCCTGCCTCTAACGTGTCCAACCCCTTAATAATCTTATACATTTCGATAAGATCTCCTCTCATCCATTTAATGGGCATTTTGGATGGATAAATGGATAGGAAATGTTATGGCAAATGGTCAGCATGGACAAGGCGGGCCAAGGAGCCTGTTTCCATGCTGTAAAATTATTTGGTCTCAGTAAGTGTAATCTCTACTTGTGGTTTTATGAGTGTTGGCAGATCAATTCCCCGAGTGAGATGAATAAAGTTCTATCATATCGTATTGTAAGAACTGCCAAATCTTACATGCAAGCATCATTTCGCCGTCACCAACTTTCCTTCCTGATAATCTTAGTCAAACCCAAAACACTAGCCACAATCACAGTCACGCCTTCAGTTGTCAAAATCCATTACTAGAAATCCCCCCCTTAACTATCAACTTGCCCATTTGCTTCTACAATACAATACAATACAATACAATATATCTTTATTGTCATTGTACCCAGGGGTACAACGAGATTGGGAATGCGCCTCCCATACGATGCAATAATTTAATTAATTTATACAACAGCAACCCAACCAATCACATATCCCTCCAACATTAGATAGAGCTCTGGGGGCTAGTGGAATCAAGGGATATGGGAAGAAGGCAGGCACAGGTTACTGATTGTGGATAATCAACCATGATCACAATGAATGGAGGTGCTGGCTCGAAGAGCCAAATGGCCTCCTCCTGCACCTATTTTCTATGTTTCCAACATCTATTCCCTTACATATGATTTTTCTTACATCCCATAATGAAGTGCCTTTTGAGTTTAAAATGCTGATAAGATAAATGCCACCGAAACATCCAACTGCTAAATTAAATCTGGCATTAGTCTTGCATTATAACAGCGCTTGGCATTTCAAAAATGTGAACGGTGCTTTGGAAAATCTGCAAGTTCTCAGAGATGACATAAATTGAAATGTTTCCTTGACATTCCATGCTTAGCACCATCTGTTTTAAGGTAATACTAAATGCGGTGGTCTAATGGACCGAGACAAAGACATCAAAAAGATAATGCACAAAATACTGAAGCAAAACAAAGAACATTTTGCTTCACTGAAGAATAGGCTACATTTAAATGCCAATGCTGCCCTCTCCTGGAATTTACTTTACAGTCCAAATACACATAAAATGCTTTCATTAGGTCACAGCAAAGTCAGGGCATTAATTAAACTACACCTTTCTGCTTAATTGAGCAGAAACCGTTTCTGATTGAATGCTGGAGGGCCAATAGTCAAACACTCAAAATGCAATTAAGCAATCTTAGCAAATTTATTACCAATTATGAGAGGGAGGAGAGGAAAGTGATGCATCAGAATGAAAATCTTGATAATTTTTCATGAATTTTACATTGCAACCAAACATCTTTCACACTAACTAAGAATTAGAATGGGGCAGCATTGGAATATGATAGGCCTGGAGAGAGTGGATGCAGAGAGAATGTTTCCATTAGGGGAAGAGTTGAGGACCAGAGGCCATCGCCTCAATAAAAGGACACACCTTTAGAAAGGAGATGAGGAGGAATGTCTTTAGTCTGAGGTGGGCGCATCTGTGGAATTCATTGCCACAGATGGCTGTGGAGGCCGTCAAAGGATATTTTTAAGGCTGAGATTGACAGATTCTTGATTGGTAAGGGTTTCAGGAGTTAGGGGGCAAAGGCAGGAAAATGGAGTTGAGAGGGAAAGATAGATCAGCTCTGATTGTATGGTGGAATAGACCTGATGGGCCGAATGGCCTTATCCTTCTCGTAGAATTTCTGAACATGAATATTGGTTATCTCAGAAGTAAATTAGCCATGATAGTCGGCCTTTCAATTGCAATGGTATTTGTTGAGTGCTAGAATGAATAGATCACAATGTCATAAGGAATAAGAGTAGAATTAGGTCATTCGGCCCATCAAGTCTACTCTGCCATTCAATCATGGCTGATCTATCTCTCCCTCCCAACCCCATTCTCCTGCCTTCTCCCCATAACCTCTGACACATGTACTAATCAAGAAATTAGATCTTGCATCAAGAACTAAATCTTACGAAAATTGTAAATATATAGAATATGATGCTTGATCGATCATACAAACTGCGAAAATATGTACTTCTGATTGAGGGAACACAGAGGAGATTCACCAGTGGGATTCCAACATGGAATTCTCCACCCAAGACTGTGGAAGCTCAATAGCCGAGAAAACTCAAGTCAAGAAATTGAAACATTTTTAGATATTAAGGAAATTTAGGGATTATAGAGTTTGTATAACAAAGTGATACTGACGCAGAGCAGCTCGGATGGCGCAACGGTAGAGTTGTTGCCTTACCATGCCAGAGACCTGGGTTCAATCCTGCCTATGGGTGCTGTCTGTACGGAGTTTGTACGTTCTCCCTGTGACCGCGTGGGTTTCCTCCAGGTGCTCCTATCTCCTGTCTCCGACTACTTTCTATCTTTAATAATAATAATAATAATACATTTTATTTATATAGCGCTTTTCATATACTCAAAGACGCTTTACAGAGATTTTGAGAACATAGGGGAAATGAATAAATAGATAAATAAGTAAATAAATAAATGAACAGAGAAAGGAGACAGAAGGTGAGGTGACCTTCAGTGGTTGAAGGCAGTACTGAACAGGTGAGACTTCAGCGATGTTTTGAATGTGGTGAGTGTGGGGGAGTCTCTAACGGTTTGGGGTAGTGAGTTCCATAGGGTGGGAGCAGCGATGGAGAAAGCCCTGTCCCCCCAGGATCTGAGTTTAGTCCGGATGTGGGGGGATAGGAGATTGGCAGCGGCAGAGCGGAGGGTGCAGGTGGGAGTGTGCCTGTGGAGGAGGTCGGTCAGGTAGGATGGGGCCAGGTTATGGAGGGCTTTGTAGGTTATGAGGAGGATTTTGTACTGGATTCTCTGGGGGATGGGGAGCCAGTGGAGTTTATAAAGGACGGGGGTGATATGGTCACGGATCGAGGTGTGTGTGAGTAGACGGGCAGCAGAGTTTTGAATGTATTGAAGTTTATTGATGATTTTTGAGGGTGCGTTTGTACGTTCTCCCTGTGACCGTACATGTTGCAGTAGTCCAGACGGGAGGTGATGAAGGCGTGGATGAGGGTTTCTGCAGCTGTGGAGGAGAGGGATGGACGGAGACGGGCAATGTTTTTGAGGTGGAAGAAGGCTGTCTTTGTGATGTGTTTGATGTGTTTGTCGAAGGAGAGGGTTTGATCAAGGATGATTCCAAGATTCCGGATGTGAGGTGAGGTGGATACTGGGAGACCATCAATGTTGAGGATGAAGTTTTGGGTGGATTTGGTGAGCATTTTTGGACCAATGATAATGATTTCAGATTTGTTGCAATTGAGTTTGAGGAAGTTTGATTGAAGCCAAGATTTTATTTCAGTAATGCAGTTTGTCAATGTAGAGTGTGTGGTGGAGGAGATTGACTTGGTGGAGATGAGGAGCTGGATATCATCGGCGAAGCAGTGGAAGTTGAGACCATGACGGCGGATTAATTGACCAAGGGGGAACAGGTAGAGGATGAAGAGGTGGGGGCCAAGGACTGAGCCTTGGGGGACACCTTGGGGGAGGGGAGCGGTGGGGGATTTACAGTTGTTAATGGAGATGAACTGGTGTCTGTCAGAGAGGTAAGATTTGAACCAGGATAGGGCTGTGCCGGTGATGTTAAGGGAGGTTTCAAGTCGGGTGAGGAGAATGGAGTGATTTATGGTGTCAAAGGCGGCGCTGAGGTCAAGTAGGATGAGGATGTTGAGGTTGCCAGCGTCGGAGGAGAGGAGAATGTCGTTTGTGATTTTGAGGAGCGCAGTTCTTTGTCCCGCCCCCTCCCCTGACATCAGTCTGAAGAAGGGTCTTGACACGAAACGTCACTCATTCCTTCTCTCCCGAGATGCTGCCTGACCCGCTGAGTTACTCCAGCATTTTGCGTCTACCTTTGAAAGAAATTGAATCTAAACTGCTGCCTTAGACGCCAGAGACCCGGGTCGATCCTGACCTCTGGTTCTGTCCGAGTGAAGTTTGCACGTTCTTCCTGTGACCACATGGGTTTCCTCCGGGTGCTCCGGTTTTCTCCCAAATCCCAAAGACGTGCAGATTTGTAGGTTAATTGGCCTCTGTAACATTGCCCCCAATGTGTCGGGAGTGGAAATGAAAGTAGGAGAGCAAAGGACCAGTGCCAACGATTGATGGTTGGCGTGAACTTGGTGGGCTGAAGGGCCTGTTCCCACGCTCTATCTTTCAATTCATCCATTGAATAAAAAATCCTTTAAAATCACATTCTTCTCCAACTTCGGCATTTTGTGCGTGCCATCTTTAATGGTCCACACTGGATGGCGTGCCCTCAGTCACCAAAGCCCGAAACTCTGGAATTCATTCCCTGAACTTATGTGCCCCTCTAACTCTCAAAACCCTCTAAGTTCATAACTCGTAACTCTCTGAACTCAAATCTCTCCTTAGAACCTCACAATGTGATCAAGCTTTCCCTATTGCCTCCATGTCAGCGTCAAATTTTAACATATAACAAACATATAACAACTACAGCATGGAAACAGGCCTGTCCGGCCCTACCAGTCCACGCCGACCATTCTCCCTGACCTAGTCTCATCTACCTGCACTCAGACCATAACCCTCCAATCCCCTCCTATCCATATACCTATCCAATTTACTCTTAAATAATAAAATCGAGCCAGCCTCCACCACTTCCACCGGAAGCCCATTCCATACAGCCACAACCCTCTGAGTAAAGAAGTTCCCCCTCATGTTACCCCTAAACCTTTGTCCCTCAATTCTGAAGCTATGTCCCCTTGTTGGAATCTTCCCCACTCTCAAAGGGAAAAGCCTACCCACGTCAACTCTGTCCGTCCCTCTCATAATTTTAAAAACCTCTATCAAGTCCCCCCTCAACCTTCTACGCTCCAAAGAATAAAGACCCAACCTGTTCAACCTCTCTCTGTAGCCTAAGTGCTGAAACCCAGGCAACATTCTAGTAAATCTCCTCTGTACCCTCTCCATTTTGTCGACATCCTTCCTATAATTTGGCGACCAGAACTGCACACCATACTCCAGATTCGGCCTCACCAATGCCCTGTACAATTTCAACATTACATCCCAACTTCTATACTCGATGCTCTGATTTATAAAGGCAAGCATACCAAACGCCTTCTTCACCACACTATCCACATGAGATTCCACCTTCAGGGAACAATGCACAGTTATTCCCAGATCCCTCTGTTCCACTGCATTCCTCAATTCCCTACCATTTACCCTGTACATCCTATTTTGATTTGTCCTACCAAAATGCAGCACCTCACACTTATCAGCATTAAACTCCATCTGCCATCTTTCAGCCCACCCTTCCAAAAGGCCCAAGTCTCTCTGTAGACTTTGAAAATCTACCTCACTATCAACTACTCCACCTATCTTAGTATCATCTGCATATTTACTAATTCAATTTGCCACACCATCATCCAGATCATTAATGTAAATGACAAACAACAGTGGACCCAACACAGATCCTTGGGGCACTCCACTAGACACTGGCCTCCAACCTGACATACAATTGTCAACCGTTACCCTCTGGTATCTCCCATTCAGCCATTGTTGAATCCATCTTGCAACCTCACTATTAATACCCAACGATTTAACCTTCTTAATCAACCTTCCATGTGGAACCTTGTCAAATGCCTTACTGAAGTCCATATAGACAACATCCACAGCCTTGCCCTTATCAATTTCCCTGGTAACCTCTTCAAAAAATTCAAGAAGATTAGTCAAACATGACCTTCCAGGCACAAATCCATGTTGACTGTTTCTAATCAGGCCTTGATTATCCAAATAATTATATATATTGTCTCTAAGTATCTTTTCCATTAATTTTCCCACCACAGACGTCAAACTAATAGGTCTATAATTGCTAGGTTTACTTTTAGAACCTTTTTTAAACAAAGGCACAACATGCGCAATGCGCCAATCTTCCGGCACCATCCCTGTTTCTAATGACGTTTGAAATATTTCCGTCATAGCCCCTGCTATTTCTGCACTAACTTCCCTCAATGTCCTAGGGAATATCCTATCAGGACCTGGAGACTTATCCACTTTTATATTCTTCAAAAGTGTCCGTACCTCCTCTTCTTTAATCATCCTAATTTCCATCACTACTCTACTTGTTTCGCTTACCTCACATAATTCAATATCCTTCTCCTCGGTAAATACCGAAGAAAAGAAATTGTTTAATATCTCCCCCATTTCTTCCGGCTCAGCACATAGCTGTCCACTCTGACTCTCTAATGGACCAATTTTATCCCTCACTATCCTTTTGCTATTGACATATCTGTAGAACCCCTTGGGGTTTACTTTTACATTACTTGCCAAAGCAGCCTCATATCTTTTTTTCGTTTTCTAATTTCCTTTTTAAGATTCCTTTTACATTCTTTATATTCCTCAAGAACCTCATTTACTCCCTGCCGCTTATATTTATTGTATATCTCCCTCTTTTTCCGAACCAAGTGTCCAATTTCCCTGGAAAACCACGGCTCTTTCAAATTATTATTCTTTCCTTTCCACCGAACAGGGACATAAAGACTCTGTACTCTCAAAATTTCACCTTTAAATATCCTCCATTTCTCTATTATATCCTTTTCATAAAACAACAATTTCCATTTCACTCCTTTTAAATCCTTTCTCATCTCCTCAAAATTAGCCTTTCTCCAATCCAAAATCTCAACCCTTGGTCCAGATTTGACCTTCTCCATAATGATATTGAAACTAATGGCATTATGATCACTAGACCCAAAGTGCTCCTCAACACATACCTCCGTCACCTGACCCATCTCATTTCCTAACAGGAGGTCCAACACTGCCCCTTCTCTGGTAGGCACCTCTACGTATTGCTGCAAAAAACTATCCTGCACACATTTTACAAACTCCAAACCATCCAGCCCTTTAACAGAATGTGATTCCCAGTCTATATACGGAAAATTGAAATCACCCACAATCACCACTCTGTGCTTACTACTAATATCTGCTATCTCCTTACATATTTGCTCTTCCAATTCTCGTTCCCTATTTGGCGGTCTATAATACACCCCTATAAGTGTTGCTAAACCTTTCTCATTTCTGAGTTCCACCCAAACAGCCTCCTTAATCGAGCCTTCTAGTCTGTCCTGCCAAAGCACTGCTGTGATATCCTCCCTGACAAGCAATGCAACACCCCCACCTCTTGCCCCTCCGATTCTATCACATCTGAAACAATGAAATCCTGGAATATTTAATTGCCAATCGCAACCCTCCTGCAACCATGTTTCACTGATCGCCACAACATCATACTTCCAGATGTCAATCCAGGCTCTAAGCTCATCCACCTTTCTTACAATGCTCCTAGCATTAAAATATACACATTTAAGGGACCCATCATTTCTTATTCTCAGTTTATTTCTTTTCCCTTCTTTCTCTCCTACATATTGGGTCTGAGTGTTTCCCTTTTCTGCCTCCTGCCTCACACACTGCCTATTAGCTATCTGTGTTTGAGTCCCTCCCCCCAACCGTACTAGTTTAAAGTCTCCGCAGTTATTTTAGCAAATCTCCCCGCCAGGATATTGGTTCCCCTCGGGTTCAGATGCAACCCGTCCTTTTTGTACAGGTCATACTTCCCCCAGAAGAGGTCCCAATGATCCAGAAACTTGAAACCCTGCTCCCTGCACCAGTTCCTCAGCCACGTATTTATCCTCCACCTCACTCCATTCCTATTCTCACTATCGCGTGGCACAGGCAGTAAGCCTGAGATTATTACTTTGGAAGTCCTTTTTTTTAACTCTCTTCCTAGCCCCCTGAATTCTCTTTTCAGGACCTCTTCCCTTATCCTACCTATATTGTTGGTACCTATATGTACCACGACCTCTGGCTCCTCTCCCTCCCCTTTCAGGATATCCTGGACACGCTCAGACACATCCCGGACACCGGCACCAGGGAGGCAAACCACCATCCGGGTCTCCCGACTGCGTCCACAGAAACGCCTATCTGACCCCCTCACTATAGAGTCCCCTATTACTACTGCTCTCCTCTTCCTTTCCCTACCCTTCTGAGCAACAGGGCCGGACTCCTTGCCAGAGGCCCGGGCACCGTCGTTGCCCCCAGGTAGGCTGTCCCCCCCAACAGTACTTAAACAGGAGTACTTATTTCCAAGGGGTACAGCCACCGGGGTACTCCCTAGTCCCTGCCTCTGTTCCTTGCCCCCCCTAACAGTGACCCACTTGTCTACCTCCCGTGGTCTAGGAGTGACCACCTCCCTGTAACTCCTATCTATAACCTCCTCACTCTCCCTGATCAGACGGAGGTCATCAATCTGCCGCTCCAGGTTCCTAATACGGTCCCTTAGGAGCCACGTCTCGTCACACCTGGCGCAGATGTGGATGTCTGGAAGACTATCAGACTCCCAGATTCCCCACATCTGACACCCAGAACAAAAAACTGCCCTGGCAGTCATACTCTCCAAACAAAGCCCCGCGCTCAGTTACTAAACCTACTGCCCGGCCGCTACTCCAACCGCTCCAACCGCCCACCCAAAAGAACTGAGTGATCTCCTGGGAGAGGCGAAAAACCGGATAAAAAACCCAGGCCAATTTGGGAAAAAATCCGGGAAATTCCTCTCCGACCCCAAGCTAGGCGATCGAAACTAGTCCGGGAGATCACACAGGTCTTACTCCTTACTATCCCCACACAATCCCCACACACTACTTCATAAGCAACACAGCTTGGTGCTGCTTGCTGCTGCTGTTTGCTACTGCTGCTGCTTGCTGCTGCTTGCTACTGCTGCTACTGCTATTGTTTAATAGTGCTGAGTGGAAGTTTTTTTTAATATCACAGGGACTGTATGAATGCAAGTTGGTGGTGTGCTTTAGATGCTGAATGATCTACATATCTCCATTATTTTCTACTTATGAATTACACAAAGCATCAGCACTTCAGCTCAAACATAAAGGAAAGTGGTTCTACTGCATGAGTGGATTCTATTTACTAGAGACATTTCAATAGTGTCTGTACTGTGCTTCATATCAAGGAAAGATGTAACTTGACATCTTCTCAAAGCCAAATGTCACCAAGTACCGATCGTACATTTTTTTCCAAAAGCATTTTCTTTTTTTTTAAATTGCTCATGTATGAGAATACAAGCGCGGAACATTTTTGCAGCTGAATAGAATGAGTAAAGTGTTGCACAAGGGCTGCCAATCAATACAACTTAGATTGTGTAGATCAATAGCTACTGTGAAACCATGCATTACCGAAGACAGAATGCGGGCCCCAGAAGCTTACAAAAGCCGGAAAAGCATGTACCTCCAGATTCAAGAACAGCTTCTACCCCGCTGTTATCAGTCTCTTGAAGGGACTTTTCATATGCTAAAGATGCATTAATCCTCAAATCTACCTCACCGGGGCTGTTGCAATTGTTTTTATCATCACTTTCTCTGCAGCACTACATTCCACATTCGAAAAAGAGTCCCGACCTGAAACGCCATCTATCCATGACCTCCATTGATGCTGCCTGACCCGCTGAGTTACTCCAGCATTTTGTGTTCTATACAAGATGCCAGCATTTGCATTTCTTGGCATCTCTGTATTTTGCAGTTTGTTAATTTTCTGATATACTTGTGGATGTGATATAATCTGTCTGGATAGCATGTAACATGAAGCTTTTCACTCTATTTCAGTACACATGACAATAACAAATCAATATCAATGCCAAATCGAGAACTTTCAACAGCCCTCATGATGCATTTATCACATTCATTAGTCACACAGACTGTCATCTCTGACAGTTAACCACACACTTGGTGGTGCACCAAAGAATTAACCTTGTTCTGTCAAGTCTGTTGGCTTAAACCCTGAGCCTTCTGTATTGGAAGTAACTACAAATGCAATCATTGGTTAACAAGGTAGAGCACTTGACAATAGACAATAGGTGCAGGAGTAGGCCATTCGGCCCTTCGAGCCAGCATCGCCATTCAATGTGATCATGGCTGATCATTCTCAATCAGTACCCCTTGATGGGCGAAGAACAGTTCAGCATCCAGTTCCATGTACAGGTCCACCCCAGCTTACAAATGCCTTACTTATGTGCAGCCTATACATATGAAGGAACGTTTTTGGATTAGCAACAGTCCACAAGAGTGAAATAGAAACATAGAATATAGGTGCAGGGGGAGGCCATTCGGCCCTTTGAGCCAGCACCGCCATTCATTGTGATTATGACTGATCATACACAATCAGTAACCTGTGCCCAACTTCTCCCCATATCCCTTGATTCCACTAGCCCCCAGAGCTCTATCTAACTCTCTCTTAAATTCATCCAGTAATTTGGCCTCCACTGTGACAGAGAATTCCACAAATTCACAACTCTCTGGGTGAAAAAGTTCCTTCTCACCTCAGTTTTAAATGGCCTCCCCTTTATTCTAAGACTGTGGCCCCTGGTTCTGGAATCCCTCAACATTGGGAACATTTTTCCTGCATCTAGCTTGTTCAGTCCTTTTATAATTTTATATGTTTCTATAAGATCCCCTCTCATCCTTCTAAACTCCAGTGAGTACAAGCTTAGTCTTTTCAATCTTTCCTCATATGTCAGTCCCGCCATCCCAGGGATCAATCTCGTGAACCTACGCTGCACTGCCTCAATTACAAGGATGTCTTTCCTCAAATCCTGAAGTGGGAATGACCATGTTAATAACTGCCAACTCCCTTCCTGACCTGGTCTCCCGGTCGCTGATGCTGCCCGGGAAAACAGAAGGTAGATGAATGCATGCTATATGAATGCCTGAGGCGTGAGATTTTACGTTGACAAATGTCACATGAATAAAAAACTGTATGGATTTTCTGGGGAATGCAATCAAATAATCATACCTTTTGGTGCTTTTGTAAACTTGATAAGATTGACTTCAAATGTCAATTATCCGGAAATGTAACGTACGCTCAAATTTTTATCTGAGGCTTTACAGGGCTCTAATTAGCAACTCTTAGAATTAAGCATAAATAAGTGCAAAATGCAAAACTGCAAAATGAAATCCCATTACTTCTAATGTTAGTGCCAATTTAGCATTAAATCATTGCACAAACAATTCTCATTATTGGATTTATCAAATGCTGTCCAAGTTAAATTAATCTGATTTCTGTATTTCTAAACTTCAACAACATGTAACACTACACTTTAAGATTGCATTAGGTCATAAGTGATAGGAGCAGAATAGACAATAGACAATGGGTGCAGGAGGAGGCCATTCGAGCCAGCACCACCATTCAATGTGATCATGGCTGATCATTCTCAATCAGTACCCCGTTCCTGCCTTCTCCCCATACCCCCCTGACTCCGCTATCCTTAATAGCTCTATCTAGCTCTCTCTTGAATGCATTCAGAGAATTGGCCTCCACCCATCATTCTAAGGGTAAGAAAAATAACAGCTTACACACAAAAAGAGATAATATTAAACTTTAGGAGGAAGGTGGACTTTAGGAGGAGAATAACATCTCTGCCGTGTCTCCATCAAGGGTGTGGATGTGCAGGTTACCCAGGGTACAAGTACCTTGGAGTTTACCTGGACGGTAAACTAGACTGTTCCTGGAACGCTGAGACCCTGTACAAGAAGGGAGAGAGCCGGCTGTACTTTCTGAGGAGGCTCCGCTCCTTCAATGTCTGCAGTAAGATGCTGCAGATGTTTAATCAATCGGTGGTGGCCAGTGCCATCTGCTACGCTGTTGTGTGCTGGGGCAGCAGGGCGAAGGCCACAGATGCCAACAGAAACAACAAACTCATCACGAAGGCTGGCTCCTGAGTTGGATTCATTGGAGGTGGTTTCGGAAAGGAGGAGCATCTTGGACATTACAGCTCACCCCCTCCATGACACACTGGTCAACCTGAGGAGCACCTTCAGCAACAGACTGGTCCCACCAAGATGAAGCACAGAACGCCACAGGAGATCCTTTTCCCCTGTGGCTATCAAACTGTACAACTCCTTCCACTTCTGTCATAGAAACATAGAAAATAAGTGCAGGAGTAGGCCATTCGGCCCTTCGAGCCAGCACCGCCATTCAATATGATCATGGCTGATCATCCAAAATCAGTACCCCGTTCCTGCTTTCTCCCCATATCCCTAGATTCCGTTAGCCCTCAGAGCCACATTCAACTCTCTCTTGAATACATTCAGTGAATTGGCCTCCATTGCCTTCTGTGGCAGAGAATTCCACAGTCACAACTCTCTGGGTGAAAAGGTTTTTCCTCATCTCAGTCCTAAATGGCCTACCCCTTATTCTGTCATGGGGTAGACTGACTCCACCACCCCCCCCCCCCCCCCCCCCACTTCCATCTTTGCACATCCCTCATCCTGGACCTTTCCACTCGATAATTTAAGTCCATGTTTGTGCAATATTACATGAATGGTGTATTACAATTTCCCTCTCGGATAAATAAAGTTGCATCGTATCATATTGTGAACCTTGCCAATAATGCCTGCCATAGAATTAGCAACTGAGTAAGATGAGGAATTGTGAAATGGCCCTTCAATCTAGTTTAGAGAAGACAGCAACAGCAAAGGACAGCGGAAAATTTTGAGGTATTTTTGAAGCAAGGAAAGCAGTCACAATGGCTCATTTTGAAAACAAAAAATGAGTACAAAGTTGTTCGATCATCTTCATTATCAACAAATTTCAGACAGGTCTAATCCAGCACAAGGGAATATGATATATACAAATAGACCATACACGGTAAACCAACTCCTGTTGGTTGGAGTACAGAATAAAATTAGGTTTGATTGTTGAGAATCTTGTCTCAAATAACCTCCTACCTCCATGTCTAGATTGACTCACAGATGTGGCATTTGGAAATAGTTTGCAGGCCCCAACAAATATCAACAGATATCAACAGGTATTTATTCACAAAATGCTTGAGTAACTCAGCAGGTCAGGCAGCATCTCAGGAGAGAAGGAATGGGTGACGTTTCGGGTCGAGACCCTTCTTCAGACTGATGTCAGGGGGGCGGGACAAAGGAAGGATATAGGTGGAGACAGGAAGATAGAGGGAGATCTGGGAAGGAGGAGGGGAAGAGAGGGAGAGAGGAACTATCTAAAGTTGGAGAAGTCAATGTTCATACCACTGGGCTGCAAGCTGCCCAGGCGAAATATGAGGTGCTGTTCCTCCAATTTCCAGTGGGCCTCACGATGGCACTGGAGGAGGCCCATGACAGAAAGGTCAGACTGGGAGTGGGAGGGGGAGTTGAAGTGCTCAGCCACCGGTAGATCAGGTTGGTTGAGGCACACTGAGCGAAGGTGTTGAGCAAAACGATCGCCAAGCCTGCGTTTGGTTTCGCCGATGTAAAGAAGTTGACATCTAGAGCAGCGGATGCAATAGATGAGGTTGGAGGAGGTGCAGGTGAACCTCTGTCTCACCTGGAAAGACTGTTTGGGTCCTTGGATGGAGTTGAGGGGGGGAGGTAAAGGGACAGGTGTTGCATCTCCTACAGATGTAGGACAGATATCAACAGATCACATGTAAAAAACATTTGGACAGATACACGGAGAGGAAAGGTGTAAGAGGAGAGGGATATATGGGCCAAATGTGAGCAGTGGGACTAGTGTCGATGGGACATCTTTGTCGGCATGTGCAAGTTAGGCCTAAGGGCCTGTTTCCATGCTGCGTGACTCGGACTCTATGAAAGATGGGCAACAAAGAAAATTGAAAACAAAGAAAATTGAAGTATGACTGATTAAGTCATAGTCATAGATTGATACAGTGTGGAAAAGGCCCTTCGGCCCAAGTCGCCCACACCGGCCAACAATGTCCCAGCTACACTAGTCCCCCATGCGTGCGCTTGGTCCTTATCCCTCCAAACCGATCCTATCCATGCACCTGTCTAACAGTTTTGTAAACGATGGGATAGTCCCAGCCTCAACTACCTTCCCTGGCAGCTCGTTCCTTACACCCACCACCCTCTGTGTGAAAAGGTTACCCCTCGGATCCCTATTAAATCTTTTCCCCTTCACCGTGAACCTATGTCCTCTGGTCCTCGATTCCCCTACTCTGGGTAAAAAACTCTGTGCATCTACCCGATCTATTCCTCTCATGATTTTGTATACCTCTGTAAGATCTAAATGATACATGAAGAATACGAGGGCAAAAGGACTTTGTAGGTACTATCGCAACGTTTAAGAAACATGTAGACAGGTATGTGGATAGGCCAGGTTTAGAGATATCGACTGCACATAAGCAGCAGGAACTAGTGTAGATGACACGTTGGCCGGTGTGTTGGGCCGAAGGGCCTGTTTCCACACTGTATGACGCTGTCTTGGAACATCAAGATATCTTACCCAGACATGTTTAGAAGCAGCAATGCTGCATCGACATCACCATAACATGAAACAAGTCAGCAGCAACTTACCCAAGTCATAAGCCATGAAGTCCGAAGAGAAGCATTTTGCTCCATGGCTCATAGAAGTGTCATTGTGAGTGTTACCACCAAATACCAACATTGTCCCGCTTTCAATAATGGCCGTGTGCAGATAACGGAAGAAGCCTCTGTCCTTCAAAATTGTCCTTTAAAGATTAAAAAAAGACGATCATTTAACTTACTAACCTATTGTTTTTTAAAATGTAGACACATGGAATTACAGGTGCTGATACAATGTTTGTCCTGCCCCCCTCCCCACCTCTCTGCCAGCTTTCTCCCCCACCACCCCAATTACGATCAGTCCGAAAAAGAGTCCCGACCGAAAACGTCACCTATCCATGTTCCCCAGGGGTGCTGCCTGAACCTGCTGAGTTACTCCAACACTATTTTTTTTAAAGGTAGACACAATGTGCCGGAGTAACTCAGCGGGTCAGGCAGCATCTCTGGAGAAAAGGAATGAATGACTTTTCAGGTCGGGAGCCTTTCTTCAGACTGAAAGTAGCGGTTGGGAGGGGGCGAGATGAAGAGCTGGAGGTGTGAAAAGATCAAGACCAATCAAGGCCAGCCACAAATAACCTCAGGCAGGTCCCCACTGTTGGCTTGGAAAGGTGTGATCTCAAGAGAAACAACGTGGAGAACTGTTGAATTGGTAAGACACAAAATGCTGGAGCAACTCAGCGGGTTAGGCAGCATCTCAGGAGAGAAGGAATGGGTGAAGTTTCGGGTCAAGACCCTTCTTCAGACTCAAATGACTTAAGATAGGCACAAAATGCTGGAGTGACTCAGCGGGCCAGGCAGCATCTCTGGAGAGAAGGAATGGGTGACGTGACGTTGCGGGTCGAGGGAGGGGGCATGGAGGGACGGGGGAAGAGGATGGGGGATGAGTTACACGAGCACGATCCTACACACTAGGGACATTTTACAATTTATAGAAGCCAATTAACCTACAAAGCCGTACGTCTTTGGAGTTTGGGAGGAAACCGGAGCACCCAGAGAAAACCCACGGAAGAACGTACAAACGCGGTACGGACAGCACCCGAGGTCACGATCGAACCTGGGTCTTTGGCGCTGTGAGGCACAATTCAACCATTGTGCCACAGTGCTGCCCTTAAGGTGAAAACATTTAAGGGATGTTGAATCTGCTGTTAAATTTGGGTTTTTGGAAGGAATTTGGTAAGGTGTCACAAAATTAATGAAACAGTTATAGAACAGTTATGCAGGATTGGAATGATCATTACTTTTAAATTTGCAGCCACCTGTCTCTCTGTCCACCGATATGTCTGTGTATCTATTTATTTCTTTTAATTTATATATGGGACTTGGGTTACTTTGACAAGATTGCATTTAGTCAGCATCGGCAGTTGTCATGCGAATCTGATGAAGGAGCTCTGCAGTGATGGGAATGTAATTATAGCAAACAATTTGAGCGCAGAGTTCCCTTTCAGAGTGTTTAGACTTTAGAGATGCAGCGTGGAAACAGTCCCATGGGCCCACCATGTCTGCGCCGACCAGCCATCACCCTGTACACTACCCTACACATGACCCCACGCAGTCACGGGGAGAATGTACAGGCTCTGCACAGATAGCACCCATAGCCAGGATCGAACCCAGGTCTTCGGTGCTGGAAGGCGGCAGCTCTACCACTGCGCCACTCATAGAGTCGTGCAGCACGGAAACAGGCCCTTCAGCCCAATTCGTGCCGTGCCATGATCAGCCACGATCAGAGTGAATGGTGGTGCTGGCTCGAAGGGCCGAATGGCCTACTCCTGCACCTATTGTCTATTGACCAAGATGCCACATCTAAGTTAGTCCCGTTTGCCTACTTTGGCCCATATCCCACTAAACATTTGAGATCGATTTACCTGTCCAAATGTCTTTTAAAGCTTTGTTATTATACCTGCATCAACTGCTTCCTCTGTCAGACTATTGCTATTCAGTCAAAATCAGGAACAAAAATATTAATTTTGTCTGGAGAAGCACTTACCATTTAGAGCTATCCACATCATACGTGTACAGGTCATCTCTGAGGCCGTATTTATTAGCACTGTCAGCTTTATATCCACCATGTATATAAATAGCTCGGGTCTTCAAGTCATAAACACTGCTGTGACCATAGCCTCCTTGAACCAAGGCACCATTTGTTTGCAGTATATTCCATGTATTTTTACCTGTTGAAAATAAATTGAGATTTACCACGCAAAGCTAATGTGGATCATTTGCAAGCGTTCTGCTGAAAGATTATTCAAGTTATTCCCCCTTTTCATGTATTTGCACACTGCGGACGTCTCGATTGTCATCATGTACAGTCTTTCCACTGACTGGATAGCACACGACAAAACCTTTTCGCTGTACCTCAGTACACGTGACAATAAACTAAACTCAACTCAAATCTGCAACATAGAACAGTACAGCACAGGTACAGGTACTTTGTCTGTGCCCAACATCATGCCAAGATAAACTAATCGCATCTGCCTGCACACGATCCATATCCCTCCACTCTCTGCATATCCATGTGCCTTTCTAAAAGCCTCTTAAATGCCACTATTGTACCTGCCTCCACTATCATTCCCGGCAGCGTGTTCAAGGCACCCACCACCCTGTGTGTATTAAAAAACAAGCCCTACACATCTCCTTTAAACTTTACACCTCTCACTTTAAAGCTATGCTTTCTAGTCTTTGATATTTTCACCATGGGGATATTTGTTCTGTGTGGTGCTGGCTCGAAGGGCCGAATAGCCTCCTCCTGCACCTATTTTCTATGTTTCTATATATATGGCTCTCCTAACTTTACATATTTATAGAAACATAGAAACTTAGAAAATAGGTGTAGGAGGCCATTCGGCCCTTCGAGCCAGCACCACCATTCATTGAGATCATGGCTGATCGTCCCCAATCAATAATCCGTGCCTGCCTTCTCCCCATATCCCTTGAATCCACTAGCCCCTAGAGCTCTATCTAACTCTCTCTTAAATCCATCCAGTGATTTGGCTTCCACTGCCCTCTGTGGCAGAGAATTCCACAAATTCACAACTCTCTGGGTGAAAAAGTGTTTTCTCACCTCAGTTTTAAATGGCCTCCCCTTTATTCTAAGACTGTGGGCCCTGGTTCTGGACTCGCCCAACATTGGGAACATTTTTCCTGCATCTAGCTTGTCCAGTCCTTTTATAATTTTATATGTTTCTATAAGATCCCCTCTCATCCTTCTAAACTTAAGTGAATACAAGGCTAATCTTTTCAATCTTTCCTCATATGTCAGTCCCGCCATCCCAGGGATCAATCTAGTGAACCTACGCTGCACTGCCTCAATTACAAGGATTTCTATCAGGTCTCCCCTCAACCTCCACCATTCCAGAAAAAAACAATCCAAATATGTCCAACCTCTCCTTGCTTGCTTGAATGAATGAATGAATGAATGAATGAATGAATGAATGAATGAGTTTATTGGCCAAGTATGCAGATACAAGGAATGTGGGAGGAAACCGGAGCACCCGGCGAAAATCCACGCGGGTCACTGGGAGAATGTACAAACTCCGTACAGACAGCACTCGTAGTCAAGATTGAACCCAGGTCTCTAGCACTGCCAAGGCAGCAATTCTACTGCTGCGCCTCTGTGCTGCCTAGTTTTTCCTCTGCCTCCTCCCAAACCCATGGCAAATTGCCGGACATCAGATGTTTCTCATTCAAAATTGAATTCACACTCGCAGACCAGTTCAATACAAATTAGTTGAAGAACTTTCCTCAGTGGTGGCGAGATAAATATTGTAATTATAAGCAAACAAGGTATTTGAGGTATCTGAGCTTTGTCAGTTTAGCTCACGGGGTTGATCTAAAGATGAAGATAGTCACTGTTCAAATGCTGACTTCAGACAATGCAAGAGATCAGATAGCATGGCGCAACAGCAAGCCAATTTTCAACCATAATTTTCTCCATGAGTCACCTATTCGAATCTATTCTTGTGCTCACTCGTTGCTTCATAGCAGACTCTGTTCAATGGTGATTTATGGCACGGTATTCCATTTCCACAAAGTATGACGTCAAAACGTTTGAGAAGGTAAAAATAAAGCGTTTTGGGGTGGCACGGTGGCGCAGCGGTAGAGTCTGCAAGCGGCAGAGACCCGGGTTTGATCCTGACTACGAGTGCTAACCGGACAACGACGACTCCGGTTTTGTCTGCACGGAGTTGGTACGTTCTCCCCGTGACCGCGTGGGTTTTCTCTGGGTGTTCCGGTTTCCTCCCACATTCCAATTTGTAGATTAATTTGGCTTTGGTAAAAAATTGTAAATGCTCCCTAGTGTGTAGGATAGTGTTAGTGTACGGGGATAGCTGGTCGGCATGGACTCGGTGAGCCAAAGGGCCTGTTTCCCAACTGTATCTCTAAGTAAAAAACTACAACTAAAACCTTTCCATGAATCAAATCATCATTACTGAGCGGTTGTGAACTACAACATTGAGAAACGTGAAACAAGGTCAAACAATGTGCGGATGACAAGGAACCACAAGAAAGCTTCATGTCACGCTGAAACAGGTCAATTTGGTGTTGGTTCGCTGCTCACCATTTGTCTCTGTTCAGAGAAAAATCCCTTGGTGACCTTGTATTAACTTATGCTGTCATCCATATATCGCCCAACAAAATTTTGTTACTCAATATCGAACAGCAGATTTCGCTGAACACAACCCTTTCACACTGAAGGTGACGGGTATTTGGAACGTGCCAGAGGACGTAGTTAAGGCAGGTGCTAAAATAACATTTAAAAGCCATTTGGACAGGTACATGGATAGGAAAGGCTCAGAGGGATATGGACCAAACGCTGCTAGGTGGGACTAGTACAGACAGGGCATCTTGGTTGCCATGGGCAAGTTGGGAGAGGGCCTATTTCTACGACTACAATTTGTGATTACTTAAGCAACATGCAGGGTGAATGCACAGTCATGGACCCAGGGTAGGGAATCAAGAACGCCTGCATAATCTTTATGAGATCTACAGTTGTAGATGGTGCCAATAATTTTCCATTTCCTTTCCAGAAGCAAGGTTTTAAAAGGACTCTCTTCCTGCCAATTCTGATTGTTGCGAAGATCAAAAGTTCTTTCTTTCGATCAGATGCAGCATCACTTCCCCCAGTTCAATGGAAGACTTGAGCATCTTCTTGCCAATCCATCACTCTCCTTTCCCCATAGATGCAGAGGAGTTATTATCAAATAAAAACCGGTTTATACAATCTTATAGTGACTGTCATTCACGAATCGCAGGCAGTGACTAGTGGGCTACCGCAAGGCTCGGTGCTGGGACCGCAGCTATTTACAATATACATTAATGACTTGGATGAAGGGATTAAAAGTAACATTAGCAACTTTGCAGATAACACAAAGCTGGGTGGCAGTTTGAACTGTAAGGAGTTTGCTATGAGGATGCAGGGTGACTTGGACAGGTTGTGTGAGTGGGCAGATGCCCTTGGCAGATGCAGTTTAATGTGGATAAATGTGAGGTTATCCACTTTGGTGGTAAGAATAGGAATGCAGATTATTATCTGAATGGTGTCAAATTAGGAAAAGGGAAAGTACAAAGAGATCTGGGCGTGCAGCGTAGGCTCACTAGGTTAATTCCCGGAATGGCGGGTCTAACGTATGTTGAAAGACTGGAACGACTGGGCTTGTATACTCTGTAATTTAGACGAATGAGAGGGGATCTTATTGAAACATATACGATTACTAGACCAAGTGGACCCGTTGGGCCCAAACCTCTCCTGCATTGGTGAAGCACCCTCCCCTCCCCCTCCCCACTTCCCCTTCCCCCTCTCCACCCCCTGAACCTCCCTTATCCACCCTCCTCCCTCCTTAGGAGATAGATTTGAACGTTAAAATGTGAATAACAAAAAATATAACACCGATTTCAATAAAATTACTTGCTTTACCATTAAAGCGACGACGATGAGTAAGGTGGGCCTAAAATTGTCAAGCTATCGTGTACCGTTTTGGCTGTAGTTCGATCACAAATATACAAACAAATGAGAGTTTTAGTATATAGATTAAGGGATTGGACACGCTAGAGGCAGAAAACATGTTCCCAATGTTGCGGGGGTCCAGAACCAGGGGCCACAGTTTAAGAATAAGGGGTAAGCCATTTAGAACGGAGATGAGGAAAAACTTTTTCACTCAAGTTGTAAATCTGTGGAATTCTCTGCCTCAGAAGGCAGTGGAGGCCAATTCTCTGGATGCTTTCAAGAGAGAGCTAGATAGAGCTCTTAATGATAGCGGAGTCAGGGGGTATGGGGAGAAGGCAGGAACGGGGTACTGATTATGGATGATCAGGCATGATCACATTGTATGGCGATGCTGGCTCGAAGGGCTGAATGGCCTCCTCCTGCACCTATTGTCTATTGACAAATGAATCAATGATTTCATCCAAGCTGATGATTACGTTTGCCAGTTTTTGTTTAGTTTAGAGATACAGCGCCGAAACAGGCCCTTCAGCCAAGCAAATCCATGCCGACCAGCGATTCCCGTACACTAGCCCTATCCTACACACACCAGGGACCATTTACAATTTAATCGAAGTCAATTAACCTACAAACCAGTACATCTTTGGAATATGGGAGGAAACCGGAACACCCTTAAAAAAACACCCGGACAGAGGGAGAATGTACAAACTCCTTAAGACAGCACCGTAGTGAGGATCGAACCCAGGTCTCTGACGCTGCATGGCAGCAACTCTACCGCAGCGGCACTGTGCCACCTGATTATGTGCACAATAATAGAAAGAACTGTTTGTTCAAATGCACACTGCACTAAATGTCCAAGCAATTAGAGAAGATCGTTTAAAAATTAATTCAAAGCA
Source organism: Rhinoraja longicauda (assembly GCF_053455715.1). Taxonomy (NCBI): domain Eukaryota; kingdom Metazoa; phylum Chordata; class Chondrichthyes; order Rajiformes; family Arhynchobatidae; genus Rhinoraja; species Rhinoraja longicauda. The sequence continues at coordinate 9,251,104 of NC_135953.1, read as the reverse complement.
CATCATCAAAGCACATCAGTCTGTTTTCAACCAGCTTACATGGGAACAAACATCTAGCTTGCTGGTTATCATGTATCTATGCAGTAAATGGTTCGATTGTAATCATGTATTGTCTTTCTGCTGACTGGATAGCATGCAACAAAAGCTTTTCACCGCACCTCGGTACATGTGACAATAAACTAAACTGAACCATCCTGCCAATACTCACCAAGATTATATGCTTGTATCTTGCTGACATATCCGTAAAGTGGACAGTAGCCAAAGATCACCAACATCACAACAGTGCCATCGTTCAAACGCACGACATGTGCAGAGTGGCCGACCACTGCATACTGCTGCTTTGCCTTCGGAGTCAGTGGCGCCCATGACTGATTCTGAATGTGGAACGCCCACAGCTGGTTGGTGATATTCCCCGTCGAGTCAATTTTCCCTCCATACATGTAAATTTCATCCTTAAAATTAAAAATAGGATTGGTAAGAGTTATGCACATAAATGTGCAATATTCACAACCGTAGGAGTTTATATAGAGTCATACAGCGTGGAAACAGGCCCTTTGGCCCAACTGACCAACATGTCCCGTCTACAAGAAGGGTCTCGACCCGAAACTAGATAGAGCTCTTAAGGATAGCGGAGTCAGGGGGTATGGGGAGAAAGCAGGAACGGGGTACTGATTGAGAATGATCAGCCATGATCACATTGAATGGTGGTGCTGGCTCGAAGGGCCGAATGGCCTCCTCCTGCACCTATTGTCTATTGAAACGTCACCCGTTCCTTCTCTCCACAGATGCTGCCTGTCCCGCTGAGTTACTCCAGCTTTTTATGTCCCATCTCCACGTAGGGTTATAGGGACACGGCAGGAGCATGGGGTTCGGAGGGAGAGATAGATCAGCCATGATTGAATAGTGAGTGGACTTGATGGGCCGAATAGCCTAATTCTGTACCTATCACATGATCTACACGAGTCCCACCTGCCTGTGTTTGCCCCATATCCCTCTAAACCTGTCCTAAGGGACCACATCACCCCGATTCTGGCCTCTCTCCACTGGCTCCCAGTACGGTAAAGAATCAACTTCAAGCTCCTCCTATTCACATACAAAGCCCTAAACGGGCTTGCCCCCCCCCCCCCATATAAAAAATCTTCTAACCCACCACTCTATCTCCAGGTCCCTCAGGTCAGCCAACTTGGGGCTACTGACTATCCCGTGGTCTAGGCTTAAGCTCAGGGGTGATCGCGCTTTTGCAGTTGCAGCTCCTAGACTGTGGAACAGCATCCCTCTCCCTATCAGAACTGCCCCCTCCATCGACTCCTTTAAGTCCAGGCTCAAAACCTATTTCTACTCCCTCGCGTTTGAGGCCCTCTGAGGGGGCGCTGTGAACTGTTTATGTATGTGCTGTTATGTTTGTGTGCCATTGTATGTTCGTTCTTAGTACCTGAACTGATGTACAGCACTTTGGTCAACGCGAGTTGTTTTTAAATGTGCTATACAAATAAAATTGACTTGACTTGACTTGACTATTCATGTACCTGCCTAAATGTTTCTTAAACGTTGCGATAGTACCTGGCTCAACTACCTCTTCTGGCAGATCATTCCAAACACCCACCAGCCTTCGTGTAAAAAAGTTACCCCACAGATTCCTATTAAATGTTTCCCAAACTACACAAACTGGTTGATGACCCAATCAACCCCTGCCCCCACACCCCACCAAACGCAGACAGAATACAAGCATGCCCCAGAGATAGGTCAGTTGCATGCAACATCAGAAGTGTTTCCTCAACCAAACTATGTAACTAAATGAATGCTGTGAATCAGTGCTCTGAGTTAAAAAGTATTACCTTATACAAAGCCACAGAATGCCCATATCGCCCAACCACTTGGTCTGCTGATTTCTTCAACTTATGCCATTTCAGTTCTCTTAAGTCATAACTGTGGACAACAAATAAAGTATTGTTTTGGCAGTCGTTGCTGCTGCTAAAAGACATAACTTACAATATCATTTTCAATATCACATTTTTAAAGATCTGGGACAGAAAAAGAAAGACAGGAATAAGAACATGCGACTGCTGTTTGGTGTTTCAAAGTGAAGCTTTGTCATTCTACCTGCGAAGTGCAAAATGAAGTAATATGCAGCAAAATTTGTTCCAACACATCATGATAATAGAACATAGAACAGCGCAGCACAAGTACAAGCTCTTCAGCCCACAATGTTTGTGTCGAACAAGATGCCAAGATCAAGTCCTATCTGCCTGCATAGATCATAAAGTCATAATAGCAGTAGAATTAGGCCATTCAATCATAGCTGATCTATCTCTCTCTCCGAACCCCATTCTCCTGCCTTCTCCCCATAACTCCTGACACCTGTGCTAATCAAGAATCCATCTATCTCTGCCTTAAAAATATCCACTGATCCAATAATCTATATCCAGTTGAAAGACTGGAGCGACTAGGCTTGTATACACTGGAATTTAGAAGGTTGAGAGGGGGACTTATCGAAACATATAAGATTATTAAGGACATGTTAGAGGCAAGAAACATGTTCCCAATGTTGGGGGAGTCCAGAACCAAGTGCCACAGTTTAAGAATATGGGGTAGGCCATTTAGAATGGAGATGAGGAAAAACTTTTTCAGTCAGAGAGTTGTAAATCTGTGGAATTCTCTGCCTTAGAAGGCAGTGGAGGCCAGTTCTCTGAATGCATTCATGAGAGAGCTAGATAGAGCTCTTAAGGATAGCGGAATCAGGGGGTATGGGGAGAAGGCAGGAACGGGGTACTGATTGAGAATGATCAGCCATGATCACATTGAATGGTGGTGCTGGCTCGAAGGGCCGAATGGCCTACTTCTGCACCTATTGTCTATTGTCTATCCCTCCATTCCCTGCACATCCATGTGCCTATTCAAAAGCCTCCTAAATGCCACATTCGTATTTGCCTTAACCACCACTCCCAGTAACCTGTTCTAGGCAATCATCACCCCTCTGTGTGTAAAAAAAAATGCCCCCACATCTTCTTTTTGAAACTTTGCCCCTCTCACTTTAAAGTTACGCCCACTCGTATTTGATTTTCCCATCCTGGGAAAAAGGTTCTGATTATCTACCCTATCTAAGTCTCTCATTGGTTTGTAAACTTCTCTCCCCACAACTTCTGGCATTCTAGAAAAAAAACAATACAAATCTGTCCAACCTCTCCCTATTGCCCCCCTCCCCCCCTAATCCTGGCAACATTGTGGTATAATCTCCTCGGCACCCTTTGCAAACCCTTTCCAAATAATAATATTTCACAAGTCAAGCAGAAGTACTGCAGGGCCAGCAGGGGGCACTGTCTGGATTTCAGCACACAGAACTTGCAGATGTTTTACCAGACAAAAGCAACTTAAACTTTGATCAGGAAGCTGCAGTGGAAATGAACAAAACATATCTTGTAGTAGGTACCCAATGTATTTACTAATGTCAAAGTCATTTACAGGCTGCATTAGCAAAATTTACAACAGCAATTTCCAGGAGATACAATATTATTATTTAAAATATGCAGAATTGGAATGCAATGCTACTGCTAAAATAGCATTAAGGAGAAAACATTAGCTAGCCTATGGTTCCCAAAGCAACAAAAGCTTTTCACTGTACCTCGGTGCACCTGACAATGAACTAAACTCAAACTCAAACTCCGAGTTTCACCATTTAGTTTAATTTAGTTGAGTTTAGTTCAGAGATACAGTGTGGAAACAGGCCCTTTGGCCCACTGAGTTCATGCCGACCAGTAATTCTATCCCATACACTAATTCTATCCTGCTCACCAGGGACAATTTACAGAAGACAATTAGCCTACAAACCTGCACGTGTTTGGAATATGGGAGGAAACCGGAGCACCTGCGGAAAAGCCACGCGGTCACAGGGGGAATGTGCAAACTCCGAGCAGATAGCACCCGTAGTCAGGATTGAACTACCGTTGCGCCTCTGCGCTGCCCTTAAAGATGAGTAAATTCCAGGGATATGTTTCGCCCACTCATCCCAAGATTCCTCAACACTAAGCTTGGGAAACTTCCACTTGGGCCCAGCCAAGGATGACAACTCGCGAATACAAGGGCCTAACAAACAATTACTAACTGGAAGGCAGGAATTAAAGGCATCTCATCAGCCAGAAACTACTTCCGTTCAAGAAGTCCCTCTGAATTTTGAGATGTATTATTTTGTGTGATTGGGCTGGCTTACAGGACTTGCACATTCACTCACTGATGATATCGTATAAACATGTCCCTGGCACCAGTACATCAATGAGAATTTCAAAGTTAAGAATCAAGAACTAATAGGGAAGTTAAAATATTACTTTTGAATTATTTTCATCCCTTCGATATTTTTAAACACTTGAGTTTTCTGCATTTTTTAACATTTAAAGTTTACTTCTGCTTTAACAGTCCTTAAATATCTCAGATATTTAAAGCCTATTAAATAACCTAATAAAGGATGTTCAACCTTGAACATTAATAACTGGCCCTTACGTCTGGACGGATGCATGCATAGGAGAATTGCTAAAAAGTGCTGCAGTAACTCAAGAGGGTCAGGCAGCGTCTCAGGAGAGCATGAATAGGTGACATTTCGGGTCAGAGAGGGTAGAGGGCCAGTGGGGGGGGTCCATGAAGAAGGGCTATGTTAGAGTTTAGAGAGACACCGCATTGAAACAGGCCCTTCGGCCCACCGAGTCTGTGCTGACCAGCGTTCACCGCTTACACTAGCACTACCCTACACACTGGGGACAATTTTCAATTTTTACCAAAGCCTACGAACTTTTTACCTACGAACCTGTTTGTCTTTGGAATGTAGGTGGAAACTGGAACTCCCGGAGGAAACTCACGCGGTCACAGGGAGAATGTACAAACTCCATCCAGACAGCACCTGTAGTCAGGATCGAACCTGGGTCGCTGGCGCTGTAAGGCAGCAACTCTACCGCTGCGCCACTGTGTTGGAGACGGGAAAAGGGCAGTCACTGGGTCTGAGGAAGTGCCCCGATCGGAAAACCAATCTACCCGTGTTCTCTGGAGATGCTGTCTGACCCACTGAGCGACTCCAGCACAAGAGTCTTCCTTTGTAAACCAGCATCTGCAGTTCCCTGCTTCTACCTACATTGGAGGACTGCCAACAGGAACCCCCATCGCAGAAAGATCGGGCCCATTGTTTTGCTCAGAAGCTTGCTGCAGAAATAACCAGGGGACTTTCTACAGCTCGTTTCTACACAAAATAAACCGATGCTGCTCAGTCATTACTGCGAACAAAACAATGACACGGGACAAAAAAAAAAGCTGTGGCTGACTCTGTAGGTGTGATTAACTTTCAGGACAGCGTTACTATATTTAGAATACTAGTTAAGGAAACAGCCTTGAATTTACTCGTTATGTTTGCATGAAAACAATGACAGGCAGAACAAAGGCAGAAATATTTTCAAAGGTTAACTCCATATCAGTGAAGTAATTCATTCCAGTAAGCACGGATTTGCTCTACTTACGCTGCAACCACCTGGTACTTGGAGTAATTGAACACGTAACCTCCAATAACCCACATGACATTGTCACTAACAACTGTCTTGTGGGAGGCCCGGCCTAGCATCGGTATATCATACTCTTCCCGTTCCCAAAAAGGTTGATTAGCTGGAAGTGAGCAGTCAGGACCTGCGAGGCATAAAACATATTTCTCACTTTCGACATTAATTTCCACAACGCATGGCGATCGTTAACTAAAGATGCACGCAAATTTCAACATCAAAGAGGCAAGAGTGTGTTTTTGTCCTATGCCCCAGATAGAACAATGCAATTCTTACTTGCAGCAGCACAACAGAATATGTGAACATAGTACTTTGTAAATAATATAATAAAAAAGATAAATTTCAGTATATATATATATAGCACAAAAAGTAAGGAAATTTGTGTTTGGTAGATTATTTCTTTGTTGTAACAATGCTTCTTGGCAATAAATCTTATACCGTTGGAAAGCCTGTTTATTTCCCTTTTAAATGGTGCCACATTTGTAAGGAACATGCATTTGTGGGATGAGCAGCAGAGCTGAGTATGTGGGTTGCGCCCATGAAAAATCTGCCAAATCTTCTCTGCCAATGCCAAACAGCTTATTCTGCCATTGACTCTTGTTCGGTATTGTTTGGTGGATTGGATGATTGAAGTCTGAAGAAACAAGACATATTGGCAATTTAACAATTTATTCATTTAATAAACAGGAGCCTCAGTAGCGTGTGGAAGAACCATACACAGCCACAACAGCCTGGCACCTCCTCCTCATGCTGGTCACCAGCCTGGTCACACACTGTTGTGGGATGGCATCCCATTCTTCAACCAGCATTTGTCGCAAGTCAGCCAACGTGGTTGTGTTGGTCACTCTGGCACGAACAGCACGCGCAAGCTGATCCCACAAGTGTCCAATGGGGTTGAGGTCAGGACTGCTGGCAGGCCATTCCATCCTCTCCACTCCCAAATTCTGGAGGTAGTCTCTGAGAAACCCTGCTCTGTGGGGGCGAGCATTGTCATCTTGGAGGATAGAGTTCGGTCCCAGACTGTGGAGATATGGGATTGCCACTGGTTGCAGAATCTCATCTCGATATCTCTCTGCATTGAGATTGCCTCCAATGATGACAAGCCTCGTTTTTCCAGTGAGGGAGATGCCGCCCCACACCATCACACTGCCTCCACCAAAAGATGTTACTCTATCGGTGCAGCAATCAGCATAGAGTTCTCCGCGTCTTCTCCACACTTTGACCCTATGATCCAACTGCCGTAGGCAGAATCTGGACTCATCGCTGAACATAACGTTCCTCCACATGTTCAGGTTCCAGTGCACGTGTTGCCGACACCAACGCAAACAGGCCTGACGGTGAAGGGCAGTCATGGCAGGCCTCCTGGCAGCCCTATGAGACCGGAGGTCAGCTGCGTGCAGTCTGTTCCGAATTGTCTGGGCAGAGAGCCGTCGGCCATATCGTCCTGCAAACCTTGACTGCAAATCTGTAGAAGACAGCCTACGGTTCCTAAGTGCTGACAGGGTGAGGAAACGGTCTTCTTCGGGTGTCGTCTTCTTGGGACGCCCACTTCGCGGCCTGTCTCTGACATCCCCCGTTATATGGAACTTGGCCTTCACTTTGGAGATGGTACTAGGGCTCACTCCAGATAATGCCGCAACTTGGTTTTGCGGAACACCAGCTTGAAGTTGCCCTATCGCACGGGCCCTATCCAGATCAGTCAAACGTGGCATGCCGATTCTTGGAGTAGACACCTACTGACCACTGTAGCAGGACCCATGCTCACAGATGCTGCCAATCAGGTGCCAATCAGGCACCTGATTGTCAGCACCTGGGGGTACCAGAAGCTCAAAACAAGAGTCAATAGCAACAGCAGAATAAGCTGTTTGGCATTGGCAGAGAAGATTTGGCAAATTTTTCATGGGCGCAACCCATATACTCAGCTCTGCTGCTCATCCCACAAATGCATGTTCCTTACAAATGTGGCACCATTTAAAAGGGAAATAAACAGGCTTTCCAACGGTATAAGATTTATTGCCAAGAATCATTGTTACAACAAAGAAATAATCTACCAAACACAAATTTCCTTACTTTTTGTGCTATGTTTATATATATTATATATATATATATATATGTATGTATGTAGGTGTGCGTATATAACTATTTTGAACTTTTTATGTTTATTATTTTGTTATGCACTCCATACACACATATACACACATATTGAAAGTAGGCATGCAGGTGCAGCAGGCAGTGAAGAAAGCGAATGGTATGTTGGCATTCATAGCGAGGGGATTTGAGTATAGGAGCAGGGAGGTTCTGCTGCAGTTGTACAGGGCATTGTTGAGACCACACCTGGAGTATTGCGTACAATTTTGGTCTCCTAATCTGAGGAAAGACATTCTTGCCATAGAGGGAGTACAGAGAAGGTTTACCAGATTGATTCCTGGGATGGCAGGACTTTCATATGAAGAAAGACTGGATAGACTCGGCTTGTACTCACTGGAATTTAGAAGATTGAGGGGGGGATCTTATAGAAACTTACAAAATTCTTAAGGGGTTGGACAGGCTAGATGCAGGAAGACTGTTCCCGATGTTGGGGAAGTCCAGAACAAGGGGTCACAGTTTAAGGATAAGGGGGTAGTCTTTTAGGACCGAGATGAGAATGTTTTTTTTCACACAGAGAGTGGTGAATCTGTGGAATTCTCTGCCACAGAAGGTAGTTGAGGCCAGTTCATTGGCTATATTTAAGAGGTAGTTAGATGTGGCCCTTGTGGCTAAAGGGATCAGGGGGTATGGAGAGAAGGCAGGTACAGGATACTGAGTTGGATGATCAGCCATGATCATATTGAATGGCGGTGCAGGCTCGAAGGGCCGAATGGCCTACTCCTGCACCTATTTTCTATGTTTCTATACACACACACAAATATAAAAACAAACATAATACAAACAGGTAACAGTGCAAAAAGACAAAACCAATGCCCCCAAGTCATTAGGTCATGTGATAGGAAAGAATTAGGCCATACAGCCCATCAAATCTATCTGCCATTTAATCATGGCTGATTTATCTCTCCCTCCTAACCCCATTCTCCTGCCTTCCTGCCTTTTCCACATAACCCCTGACACACGTACTAATCAAGAATCTATCTATCTCTGCCTTAAAAATATCCTTTGACGTGGGCAAGTTGGGCTGATGGGCCTGTTTCCACGCTGTATAACTCTATGAATATATTTAATTAGGAGAGAATTCAGATTAAAAATAGAGAAAAGGTTCTTGAATTATTGGAAAAGACCAGGGGAACAGAATTAACTGCACTTTTCTTTGATTGAGCCAGTTCAGAATCGATGGGTCAAAATGGATTCCTTAAGGCTACAAGTCACTGCAATCATAAAGAGAAATACCAACAGGTTCATATCCAAGCAAAAGCCACCATCCTCAATGGAACGGGGGGAATATTTGTGTGGCAAGGGGGATTTGCACAACAACTCACCTCGCCAGCCATCTTTACATAGACAAGCTTTGGTATCGTTCAAGTCACATTCGCCACGGAGTGGAAAGCCACAATTGTCCAAGCAGTAAGGTATATCACACGACTCTCCTTTCCAGTTTTCTCCGCACAGGCATTGGACAGTGCTATTGTCAGTGCCTTCCACACATTGTCCATGTCCTGAGCAGTCGTTTGGACATGAGTTGATGCTGTTTAAAGTGAAGAAGGAGAGTAAATGAAACACTGCAATTGTAAATGAAAAATACAGTAACTCATCAACACCTCAGTGTTAACATTCTGATATTAATGATCTTGAAAAGCTCCATCCATCAACTGTGTTTCCCGATGAACGTGCTCTCTTTACAGGTCAAAAGGTCAGCCTGAGTTGCCCGAGATGGTAGTTGAAGCAGGTACTAACGCAACATTTAAGAAACATTTAGACAGGTACATGGAAAGGATAGGTTTCGAGGGATATGGGCCAAACACAGGCAGGGGGGACTAGTGTAGATGGGACATGTTGGTCGGTGCGGACAAGTTGGGTCAATGGGCCTGTTTCCACGCTTATGACTCTAAAATGCAATTACAGCAAATAAACAGCATTTTGTGTTGATGAACTGCCTCCATAAAAACAATCCGTTTTCAACGCACAAAAGACAATAGACAATAGGTGCAGGAGGAGGCCATTCGGCCCTTCGAGCCAGCACCACCATTCAATGTGATCATGGCTGATCATTCTCAATCAGTACCCCGTTCCTGCCTTCTCCCCATACCCCCTGACTCCACTATCCTTAAGAGCTCTATCTAGCTCTCTCGTGAATGCATTCAGAGAATTGGCCTCCACTGCCTTCTGAGGCAGAGAATTCCACAGATTCACAACTCTCTGACTGAAAAAGTTTTTCCTCATCTCAATCCACAGCATACAAATCAAAGACCATTGGAAAAGCAGTAATTTAAATGTGGGACTGTTAAAAGATTAAGGTATAGACACTTATTTCAGTTATGTTATAGCACCCATTCCCGTTCACAATGGTGCAGCCCAGAAATGACAGCAGAGGAGATGTCTGAACAGACAAACAAAAGAGCCTTTCTCCCTACAGGGGAACAATATAGAACAGATGGTGCCACATGATTGTTTTTCCATGCAAGTAGCAAAGCAATAAACAGCTCCTGAAGTCAGGTTGGAGATAGTTTCTGAAGCACGAACAACTAATATTGGAAATAGAACTTCTTTGCAAATGGCAAGTACAACGACATCCCGATACTCAAAGCCAACAGGGACAAGCACACACAAGTGCCGAAAACAAGGTTAAAGCTGGAAGCAGTAAGTTGACAATCCATCTCAACTTTCCACCTGAAATCCTCATTATCACAGAAGGCAGTTCTCGGCCACTGCAATGCTCCTCAGGTGACATCAAGAAACTGCCGAGAGCGCAGACTAAGGAAAAGGCGATGGGATCTGACACTGTGCCAGCTGCAGTACTGAAGGACTGTGCTTCAGAACAAACATGCCTCAAGCGTGCTGATTCCAATTTAACACACGAGCCTCTCAGCCAAACAGCCAAGATGCCCATGTAAGCTAGCCCCATTTGCCTGCATTTAACCCACATGTCTCTAAACTTTTCCTATCCAACCCAATCTGGTTAATTATCACCCAATCCTTCTACTCTCAAATCATGGAAGATGTTATAGACATTGCTATCTAACAGCCAAATCTCAACAGGATTCAGACCTCATCACAAACTTCAATGGTGCTTTATTCGTCAACTGCATAGTGAAGGTATTTGTGTATATTTACACATGCAGGCCATTTGGTTTAGTGCCATTTCCAAAAATTGGTTCAAATATGAATCAAAAAGGCTAAACTTCAGAGAATAGGTGAGAGGTAATAATCTTATCGAAATGTATAAGATTATTAAATCTTATCGAAACGTATAAGATTATTAATCTTATCGAAACGCATAAGTTAGATAGTTGTGAATCTGTGGAATTCTCTGCCTCAGAAGGCAGTGGAGGCCAATTCTCTGAATGCATTCAAGAGAGAGCTAGATAGAGCTCTTAAGTATCGCGGAGTCAGGGGGTATGGGGAGAAGGCAGGAAAGGGGTACTGATTCAGAATGATCAGCCATGATCACATTGAATGGCGGTGCTGGCTCGAAGGGCCGAATGGCCTCATCCTGCACCTATTGTCTATTGTCAGAATGATGGTGTCCGTGGTTTTGAGGAGAAGGCACGGGAATGTGCTTCAGAGGAAGAGATAGATCAGCCATGATTGAATGCCATAGACTTGATGTGCCGAATGGCGTAATTCTACTCCTATCACTTATGATTGCATTTGACATGTAGAATCACGGAACTTAGCTAAAACTGGGCAAGGGCCATCAAGAGGATAACAGTTCAATGGTTGGAGTCACACCACACACAAAGCAGATGGTTGGTGTCAGAAATTAGTCATGCAGCACGGAAACAGACCATTTGGCCCAACTCGTCCATCCTGGCTGCAGGGATTCCTCTAGATGGTAATCTGGACTGTGTCTTAAGTTGATTCATCAATAACCTTCTTTCCACACAGGACAAAAGTAGAGATTTTTACTGATGAAGGTAGATTATTATCTGAATGGTGCCAGATTAGGAAATGGGGACGTGCAACGAGACCTAAGTGTCCTTGTACATCAGTCACAGAAAGTAAGCTTGCAGGTACAGCAAGCAGTGAAGAAAGCAAATGGCATGTTGGCCTTCAGAGCGAGACAATTTGAGTATAGGTGCAAGGAGGTCCTACTGCAGTTGTACAGGGCCCTGGTGAGACTGCACCAGGAATATTGCGTGCAGTTTTGGTCTCCTAATTTGAGGAAGGACATTCTTGCTATTGAGAGAGTGCAGCGTAGGTTCACCAGGTTCATTCTCAGGATAGCAGGACTGACACATGATGAAATAATTGGTCGACTGCGCTTATATTCACTGGAATTTAGAAGAATGAGGGGGGATCTTATAGAAACATACAAAATTCTTGAGAGATTGGACAGGCTAGATGGATGCAAAATATTCCTGATGTTGGGGGAGTAGAGAACCAGGGGTCACAGTTTAAGAATAAAGGGTAGGCCATTTCTGACTGAGGTGAGGAAAAAAACTTTCACCCTGAGAGTTGTGAATCTGGTGAATTATCTGCCGCAGAAGGCAATGGAGGCCAATTCAATGGATGTGTTCAAGAGAGAGGTAGATTTAGCTCTTAGGGCTAACAGAATCAAGGAATATGGGGAAAAAGCAGGAATGGGGTACTGATTCTGGATCATCAGCCATGATCATATTGAATGGCAGTGCTGGCTCGAAGGGCCGAATGGCCTACTCCTGCACCTACTTTCTATGTTTCTATGATTGTACAATCAATTCCATTGAAGGAACAAATGGCTAAATGCACAAGACCTCTAGGGAAAAGTAACATTTACTGCTCAGAAATGGTTAGTAATGACTATCTCCAACCAGAAACTAAATAAATCTAAGCACCTCATCTTAACATCTATGACATTACTATTCACATGTCCTCAGCAAACTTCCTCAGAGTTACCAATGACAAGAAAGTCAACTAAAGCAGCCACAAACATACTTTGGGGAGTCGCCAGGCTGAAGACTGGATATCATGCAGCAAGTAACTCACTTGCAAACACCCCTCCAAGTCAGGAATGTAATAGAATACTGAATGGACACAAAGTGCTGGAGTAAGTTCGTGGGTCAAGCAGCACCTCTGGAGAAAAAGGATGGATGACGTTTCAGGTCCGAACCCTTCCATTAGAAAACTCTCCATTTGCCTGGAATAATGCTGCTCAAATGACACTGAAGCTCACCATCTTACACAGCAAAGCACCCTGCATGATAAATGCAGTGTGCTCCTTCTGCTGAATGCACAGCAGTGATTCAGCTAGTTTACTCCAAGTGAGTTCCCAAGCTGACAACTCCAAACACGAAGGGTTTCAGGAGGATGGAAACCCACGGTCTGTGTCCCCCCTCAATTATTGCTTAAATCCTGACTTGGAAATATGTCGCTGTCTCTTTGTAGTTTAGTTTGTTCAGTTTACAGATAGAGTGCAGAAACAGGCCCTTCGGCCCACCGAGTCCGCAACGATCAGCAATTCCCGCACATTAACATCATCCTACACTAGAGACAATTTTTTACATTTATACTGAACCAATGAACCTGTACGTCTTTGGCGTGTGGAAGGAAACCAAAGTTCTCGGAGAAAACCCCCGGGGAGAACGTACAAATTCCGTACAAGCACCCACAGCCAGGATCAAACCCGGGTATCTGGCGATGTAACTCTACCGCTGCACCACCGTGCCACTGCTTGTCACCTGAAACTGTCATCAACAGACTGGAAATACCTTCAACAGAAGGATGGCAGCAGTGCAATGCAGCAATTCACCTCCACCGTCTCAGTCTATTACAGATGGGCAATAAATGCTGCCTTTCCAACACTCCCCCCGGAAAAAACATGGTCAAAGCATGTAATCTTGTAGAAGTGCAATTAATACTGCCCAGTTTCCCACTGCTTAACCAGTTCTATCAGGACACAAAACCTCTTTCAACCCCGCAAGACTAATTATGTTCCCACCTGCTGATCACCTCATTATTTGTGTTTACAAAAATAAGCTTGCGGATAAAATAGAAAATTGAACCAAAAGTATTGCATCCTGCATTAATCCTTTGCAAATTATTTTAAGCAGCAATAAAATGCATCTTTAAAACAGGTAAATTTCATATTAATAACGCACACCAGGGGACAATGATATATGACTGAAGCGTCTTTGACTTCCAAAGTAATAAGTTTAGTTTTTAGTTTACAATACAGTACAATATATCTTTATTGTCATTGTACAGGGGTACGAGATTGGGAATGCGCCTCCCATATGATGCAATAATTTAATTAATTTAAACAACAACAACCCAACGAAACAAATTGTAACAGTTTTAAGACAGAATAAAGTGCAAGTAGATCTGTGCGTTTTGACCATCCGGCTCAGCAGGACCGGTTCATAGCAGCTATGGCCCTGGGGATGAAGCTGTTCCTGAGTCTGGAGGTGCGGGCGTAGAAGGCCTTGTATCGTCTGCCCGATGGTAGGAGTTCGAACAGACTGTGGCAGGGGTGTGAAGAGTCTTTGTGGATGCTGGTGGCTTTTCTGAGGCATCGTGTGTTGTAGATGCTCTCCAAGGCTGGTAGCTGTGTTCCGATGGTCCTCTGAGTTCTATGGACTACCCGCTGAAGAGCCTTCCTCTCTGCCTCCGTGCAGCTGAGATACCACACAGGGATGTCATGTGTTAGGATGCTCTCTATGGTGCAGCGGTAGAAGGTCGTTTAGTTTAGTTTCGACAAACAGCATGGAAACAGGTCCTTCAGGCCACGGGGTCCACACTGACCATTGACTGGTCCTCTGTTATCTCACTTTCTCATCCACTCCCTACACACGAGGGGAAATTTACAGAAGCCAATTAACCTACAAACCCGCACATCTTTGAGATGCGGGAAGAAACCAGAACACCTGGAAGAAACCCACACGGTCACAGAGAGAACGTGCAAAC